>NC_083878.1:9963566-10281243 GCF_032452875.1 Bos javanicus
CTAGACGGACCCTTGTTCACAAAGTAATGTCTCTGCTTTTTAATACGCTGTCTAGGTGGGTCATAGGTTTTTTTCTAAGGAGCAAGTGTCTTTTAATTTAATGGCTGCAGTCACCATCTGCAGTGATTTTGGAAATAAAGTCTCTCACTGTTTCTATCGTTTCCCCATCTATTTGCCATGAAGTGATGGGACTGGATGCCATGATCTTAGTTTTCTGAATGTTGAGTTTTAAGCCAACTTTTTCACTCTCATCTTTTTTCTCCAACTTTTTTACTGCTCACCTAAACTGGGAGACTGAACAACAGACTGGTTCCAAACAGGAAAAGGAGTACGGCAAGGCTGTATATTGTCACCCTGCTTATTTAACTTATATGCAGAGTACATCATGAGAAACGCTGGGCTGGAAGAAGCACAAGCTGGAATCAAGATTGCTGAGAGAAATATCAATAACCTCAGATCTGCAGATGACACCACCCTTATGGCAGAAAGTGAAGAGGAACTAAAAAGCCTCTTGATGAAAGGGAAAGTGGAGAGAGAAAAAGTTGGCTTAAAGCTCAACATTCAGAAAACGAAGCTCATGGCATCTCGTCCCATCACTTCATGGGAAACAGTGGAAACAGTGTCAGACTTTATTTTTCCGGGCTCCAAAATCACTACAGATGATGATTGCAGCCATGAACCTAAAAGACGCTTACTCCTTGGAAGGAAAGTCATGACCAACATAGATAGCATATTCAAAAGCAGAGACATTACTTTGCCAACAAAGGTCCATCTAGTCAAGGCTATGGTTTTTCCAGTGGTCATGTATGGATGTGAGAGTTGGACTGTGAAGAAGGCTGAGTGCCGAAGAATTGATGCTTTTGAACTGTGGTGTTGGAGAAGACTCTTGAGAGTCCCCTGGACTGCAAGGAGATCCAACCAGTCCATTCTAAAGGAGATCGGTCCTGGGTGTTCATTGGAAGGACTGATGCTAAAGCCGAAACTCCAGTACTTTGGCCATCTCATGGGAAGAGTTGACTCATTGGAAAAGACTCTGATGCTGGGAGGGATTGGGGGCAGGAGGAGAAGGGGATGACAGAGGATGAGATGGCTGGATGGCATCACCGACTCGATGGACATGAGTTTGGGTAAACTCGGGGAGTTGGTGATGGACAGGGAGGCCTGGCGTGCTGTGATTCATGGGGTCGCAAAGAGTCGGACACAACTGAGCAACTGAACTGAACTGAACTGAACTGAAATTCCAGCTTCTGCAACTGCTGAGTTAAGGCCTGACTCAATTCTGCCCCCACTGGTAATTTAGAGGAAATACACCCAAGTGTCCCTGAGGCACTTCACTGGCTGAAAGGTAGCTGCAAGTGCAAACAATCTCACAATAAAGAACTTTTTACATTGTTGTGCTTAATCATCACAACTTCCTAAAGCGGAGAAACTTGAGGTTTATGATTCTTGTTTTACAAATAAAAAAAAAAGGTTGGCGGTCCAAAGAAGCCAGTGACTTGCTCAGGGTCCTGTGGTTAATAAAGCACAAAACAGAGATTAGAACTCATTTCTACATATCCTGGGTAATTCTCTTTACAATCTGGGACTAAACGGACACTCCCCATTCTAGGCCAGTAAGTTTCCAGTCCTAGCTTTCATCCTGTGGCTTGGGGGGGGTGGGGGGGGCGGGGGGTAAACTTGTGGACCTAGGTTCCATCCTCTGAACAAGGAGTGAGTAAATTTATAAGTCCTGGGGCAATACTTTACCCAACTGAGAATGCCATCCCTGAATTAATAACCCTCCAGCTTAAAGGAAACCAACCCTCAATATTCATCAAAAGGCGGGCTGCTGAACCTGAAGCTCCAACACCTTTGGCCACCTGATGCAGAGTCAACTCATCAGAAAGACCCTGATGCTGGGAAAGTCTAAAGGCAAAAGAAGCAGTGGCAGAGAATGAGACGGTAAGATAGCATCACCAATTCGTGCATGCTTAGTTGTTCAGTCGTGTCCAACTCTGCTACCCCATGGACTGTAGCCCATGAGGTTACAACCAGGCTCCTCTGTCCATGGAATTTTCCAGGCAAGAATACTGGAGCAGGTTACCATTTCCTCCTCCAGGGGGTCTTCCCGACTCAGGTAATTTAGAGGAATTACCTAAATTTAGAGAGATCACACATCTTCTGCATCTCCCGCATTGGCAGGCAGATTCTTTACCACTGAGCCACCCGGGAAGCTCCAGTATCACCAATTTAATGGACACGAATTTCAGCAAACTCCGGGAGACAGTGAAGGACAGAGGAGTCTGGCATCCTGCAGTTGCAGAGTCGGACACGACTTGGGTGACTGAACAACAGCAAGCTTTGAATTCTAGGACTTGCCAAGAAATGACAGTCTTCCACAAGGGTTAACTCACTTCTCGGGCAAATAAGCCCAAAGCTAAGGTCCTGCCTCTGACACAACTAAACCAGCTGCCGTCTGCTCCCTACTCCAGTTTGAGGCTAGGAAACTTCATGTTATATTGGAATTCATCTGCCACGGCTCTGAAAACACTGTGATGGCAACCCACCATCATCCTCTCCTTCGCTCTCACGATCAACCAGAAAGAGTATGAGCAGGTCGTCCCACAGAAAGATAATGTCAAAACATTTTCCCCAAAATGTGTTCCTACTAAGACAGAAATTTCAAGCACGTAATTGAGCAACGTTCCGTCTTTGACTCACAGATCTGGACACCCTCTACCCCCGCCCACCCCTTCGTCTCAAATCCTAGCTGAGGCCCAGGGCAGGAGCCAATCCCGCAATCTCGAGCATTTCAGAAACTCAATTCTCCCCCAGAGAGCGCCTGGGGCCCTGGCTAGCCCCGCCCCCACTCCGTACCCAAAGGCACAGAGAGCGAGGCTCCCCGGCGAGGCAGGAGGCTTGTCTTACGTAAAAGACCTGGCCCGAAAAAGAGCTCGGATTTGGGGGCACTGCTGAGAGAGAAAGTGGGCAGATTGGTCGAGGCCTACAACTGAAAAAGGCTCCAGAACGACAAAAATCCCCAGGAAGACGGCAAAGGAACGAGGGGGTTGTGGAGTTGGTCCTCTTGGAGAAACTTTTGGGAACACCAAAAGTAATATCCAAAGTCCGCCCCCCATTTGGAGGCGGGACCGGAGGTGGGGTACTCGAGGAGGGGCAGTCCGGAGCCCGATGCTGGGTATGAGAGGAGGAGGGGGGGCGCCTCAGTTCCGGAAAAGGGGCGCGGCGGGCGAAGTTCCTCTGCCCGTTTCCCAGCTTTTTCCCGTGTGGTCTTTTCCCACGAGGCCGTGAGGAACGCTAGAGGGAATCGTAACGCCGAAATGCCGTCTTTAGCCTTGGAGGAGCCCAGGCAGCCGAGTCTTCTCCCCCAACCCCGCCACGATTCTCCCCACGTGCTCCGGCCGGAACACAGACTGCGAAAGGGGGGTTCCTCCCACGTGGAACCAGCAGTCACAGACTACGTGCAGGGTGGCCTGCCCCTCCAGGGGCGGGGGTTGGGGGGAAGCGGGAGCGCGAGTGCGCTCGGGATAGCAGAGAGGGAGAGGCGCGCGGTGCACGAGCCCCGGAGCCTCGCAGGCGCGCACACGCCTGCCGGTGCCTAGCGGACGTGGCTCCTCCAGCCCAGGGCTTTTCCCCGCCGTCCTGATATTTTCCGCGTCTGCGGCCCAGAATGGGGAGAAAGCGGGTCCCCGTACGGTCTAAGAGAAGATTCCTAGTCGGCCGGGACCCCGGAGAGAGAGCCACGGACAAAGTAAGGTTCTCAGAGGCGAGCCAGCCGCCCCTCCCGCGCTTACTTACCTTCTGCACTTGGTCGTGGTTGAGCTCCGTAAAGAAGTAGGCGAGCAGATGTGAGGCAATCATCCTGCCAACTCCCGACGGAACAGAGTTGGGAAACCGAGGCCGGAGCGCGTGCGGGGTAGGAGAGCGGCGCGGTCGGACCGCTTTGTACCTGGACTTGGCGGCCCGGCCGGGATTGGTGAGTCCGGGAGGCACACAAAGAAAGCACACGATGGCGCGCCTGGCTGGAGGGTTTCGGGTCTCTAAAAACAGGTTTTGGTAGTCCCAACTGCTGAACGGAGACCAAGAGTCACTCCCGGCGACGTGTTGGGATGTCCCACTGTCAAAGTACTAACTTCAGCCACAAGATCACTAAGGCTCAACTTGAGAAAGAATCGAAGTGCGGCTTCACTAGGGCGACCGGACCTCTCGGCCTCATTCGTGGGCTGCGCTCGCCCGCGGATCTTCTCGGCTAGGTGTCACGGCGGTGCTAGCGGCGGCCTGGGACTCCTGTGCCGGAGTTTCGTGCAACAATGTGGCTTATTGAGGGATTGCCGGCTCGCGGGCCGCCGGGTCAGTGACGCGCGCACGCCCATTGGCTGCGCGGGGAGGGTGTGTGCGCCTAGGGGCCGCCCGCCGCCGCGGCGCAGCCAGTCGGAGCTTACGGCCCGCGGGCGCGGCCGCTCAGACACGGAGTGGGCAAGCTGAAGGGGCGCGCCTGGGGCGGGGGGCGGGGCCAGGAGCCGAGGATGAGACGTGTGGTCCGTGGCAAGAGGCTGCGGCAGAAAGGCGCATGAGCCAACGCCGCGTCAGGCTCAGCTATGGGTGGGGGGGTGCATGATCACAGACCCGGAGTGTGGGGTGACTGGAAAGACGGGTCAGCGGACCTGCACACGCCCTGGGCGGGGAGAGAGACACTGTCTGGCATCTCGGGGTCATGTGAGGGGCCCCTGCTACTGGGTCACATTTCTGAAGCATCTTAGTTTTCACCTACTGGCGTCCGCGCAGTTCTGACGCAAAGTTAGCCGCCACAACTACTGCTTTACTTTATGCCAAGCTTCAGAAAACTGAATGAATGTGAGTTTTACTAACTTGGTTTTACAGATGAGGATACAGAGCCCTTAAGAAACTTGCCCAAGATCACACAGTTAGTGAGTGGCAGATAAGGGAAGGAACCCACTTCCCTCTCTGACTTTGAGGCCCTATTCTTTTCCCTATTAGTTATCCCATCCTGCCATTCTAAGAGCCAGGAAGTGGAAAGCAGAAAAGAACTTTTGTCAGCAACCGTGGGACTGATGCGTGAGTGAAACTGGGTGGTAAGTGTGTAACCAAATGACCCTGGCCATGTGTGGAGTGGGGTGGCTTAGGGATTCTGAGACAAATAGGAGCCACAGCTAATGTCCAGCATCAAACTTTTTTTCCTTTTTCTAGAAATTTTATTGAAATATATTTGATTTACCATGTTGTGTAGATTTCTGCTGTATGGCAGTGATGCTGTTATACATGTATATTCTTTTTCCTGTTCTTTTCCATTATGCTTTATCACAAGATAGTGAATACAGTTCCCCGTGTTACACAGTTGGACTTCATTGTTTATCCATACTATATATAACCGTCTGCATCTGCTAATCCTGAACTCCCAATACTTCCCTCCCCTTGCCCTCCTGCTTAGCAACCACAAGTCTATTCTTTGTATCTGTGAGTCTGTTTCTGTTTCATTTGTGTCATATTTTAGCTTCCACATATAAGTGATATTATATGGTATTTGTGATATTATATGGTATTGATCTTTCTCTCTCTCTCTTTCTCTGACTTATTTCACTTAGTATGATAATCTCTAGGTCTATCCATGTTACTGCAAATAGCATTATTTCATTCTTTTTATGACTGAGAAATCCATTATATATACATACCATGTCTTCTTTACCCATTCATTTGTAGATGGGTGTTTAAATTGTTTCCATGTTTGAGCTATTGTAAATAGGGGTGTGTGTATCTTTTCGAACCACAATTTTGTCTGGGTATGTGCCCAGGAGTGGGACTGCTGGCTCATATGCTGGTACCAGACTTTGATTCACGATAGAAAGCCGGCAAGAGTGACTGCAGCCTATGGGAGATCCGTGATTGTGGAGAACAACAAGCCTGAGGTTGGAAAGATCACAGAGGAGGGAAGATGAGGGTTTGCAGTGTTCTGCTGAGGAGTTCGTCCTTCTCTTATAAACAGGGGAGTACTATCTGCAATCTATAATAATAATAAAACAGAAGTATTAAACTCTCATTCTTGGGAAATAAACAAACTTATATACAAATTTCTGTATGCAAATATACAGAAAAAACAAAAACATCGATGATCTAGCCTCTCAGCAAAACTTCTCAGAAGCTATGTACTCTTGCCAACTACACATTCTCACCCTTCCCTCCCTATACTCCAGTCAGGCTTAGGTCCAAAACTGTTTTGGTCATAGTCACCACGATGATGTACATATTGTCAAATCCTCTGTTCCTATCTCTTTTTTTTTTTATCATTTAAAATGTTTTATTGACATGTATTTGATTTATGGGCTTCCCTGGTGGCTCTATGGTAAAGAATCTGCCTGCCAATGCAGGAGACATAGGTTCAATCCCTGGGTCAGGAAGATCCTCTGGAGAAGGAAATGGCAACCCTCTCCAGTATTCTTGCTGGGAAGTCCCATGGACAGTGGAGCCTGGTGGGTCCATGGGGTCACAACGAGCTGGCTATGACTTAGCAACTAAACAACTGCAGCACAATAGATTTACAGTGTCATGTTCATTTCCAATGTACAGCACAGTGGCTCTATATGTATATGTATATGCTGCTGCTGCTGCTGCTAAGTCGCTTCAGTCATGTCCAACTCTGTGCAACCCTGCAGACAGCAGCCCACTAGGCTCCCCCGTTCCGGGGATTCTCCAGGCAAGAACACTGGAGTGGGTTGCCATTTCCTTCTCCAATGCATGAAAGTGAAAAGTCAAAGTGAAGTCGCTCAGTCGTGTCGGACTCTTAGCAACCCCATGGACTGCAGCCTACCAGGCTCCTCCATCCATGAGATTTTCCAGGCAAGAGTACTGGAGTGGGTTGCCATTGCCTTCTCCCTATATGTATATAGATATACATATATATCTATAAAACTGTGTATATATTCAATTATATATATATATATATATATGTATATTTTTCAGATTCTTTGATAGGTTATTCCAAAATATGGAGTATTTGGAATACTGTGCCATACAGTAGGTCCTTGTTGGTTATCCATTCCTATCTCTTTTATACCCTTGTCTTACTCCATCTCTCAGGGATGTTGGGCACAACTGACCAAATCCCTCATCTGGACACACCTTCCTCTGCTGAGCCAGGGAAGCTCTACCTTTCTGGTTTCCCTCAAACCTCACTCCAGGTTCCTTAGCCCCTGTTTTCTCTACTGGTAAATGCTGGCATATTCAAGGGCTGTCCTTCACCCTCTTCTCTGATCTAGTTACACTCTCTCCCTGGTGTTCCCTGCCAGCCCCATGACTATTATATCATTTACGTGCTGATGACTCACAAATGTAGATCCGCAGCGAGGACCTCTCCCGGAGTTCCAGACTAATTTATCCAACTGCCATTTGTCATCTCCCACTGAAGTGACTAGCATCTCTCATCTAACATGTCCAAAGCCGAACTCAACTTGTCTTTTCAAATCTCTTCCTCTCCCAGTTGTCTCAGCATATTGCATCATCATCCACCATTCCTTCCTACTACTCACCTTCATCTCCAGCCAGTCTGTCAGCGAGCAGTCAATCTGACCCATACCCAAGCCACCAGCAACTCAGCCAGAGCCAATATCATGCTTTCCTGCCTTGCTCCCTGCTCCCATTCATGCCTATCTCCACCCAATCCCTATAGTCAGTTCTTCACTCAGGGGCCAAAGTGACCTATAAAGTACAAACCATTCTATGTACTATGAACCACAAGAAGGCAGGATCTATACCTGTGTTGTTTCCTCATTTCCACAGGGCCTAGAATGGTGCCTGTCACATGGTAGGCATGTAATAAATATTTGTTTGATAAATGAATACAAAAAATTTAGAGATAACCATTGTCCACATTTTGTATAACAATTCACACACCCAACATCTCTCACCGGACTACAATAGTCTCATAACTGGGTTTCCCTCTTTAGATATAGAAACGCCACAGATAAATAGGTTTAGCTATACAACAGAGATTCTTAGAGACGTGATGCGATCTTATTGGCTTTTTTAGAGCAATAATTGCCCTCCATGTGGATACAGGGGAAGGAGGTCAGAGACCAGAGACAGAAGGAGGCTAAAGCTGTAAGATAGTATCAGGACGTGAACCAAGGTAAAGGTAGGTTAGGGAGTCAGGCAATAGGGTTAGGTGTTTTAAAGTCTGAGGTGGTATTGATGGCTTTGGCTAGGAGTGGGAGATGAAGAGGAGGATACCTGCTGCCTAGAAATACTGTCTAGAAATACTGTCCAGTAGTACAGTCTTACAAAACCTTTTGGCCCCAGGCAGGTGGGACCACACCCAGTCAGTCAGTTTGTTCAGTTGCTCAGTCCAGTCCGACTCTTTGCACCCCCATGGACTGCAGCACGCCAGGCTTCCCTGTCCATCAACAACTCCCAGAGCTTGCTCAAACTCATGTCCATCGAGTTGGTGATGCCATCCAACCATCTCATCCTCTGTCGTCCCCTTCTCCTCCTGCCTTCAATCTTTCCCAGCATCAGGGTCTTTTCCAGTGGGTCAGTTCTTCCCATCAGGTGGCCAAAGTATTGCAGTTTCAGCTTCAGCATCAGTCCTTCCAAGGAATATTAGGGCTGATTTCCTTTAAGATGGACTAGTTGTAACTCCTTGCAGTCCAAGAGACTCTCAAGAGTCTTCTCCAACACCACAGTTCAAAAGCATCAACTCTTCGGCACTCAGTTTTCTTTATAGTCCAACTCTCACATCCGTACATGACCACTGGAAAAACCGTCACTTTGACTAGACAGATCTTTGTTGGCAAAGTAATGTCTCTGCTTTTTAATATGCTGTCTAGGTTGGTCATAGCTTTTCTTCCAAGGAGCTAGCGTCTCTAATTTCATGGCTGCAGTCACCATCTGCCCAGTAGGTCATGTCATCTATGATTCTTTCTCCACACAGTAATTGTAGAGCCTCTTCCCCACTCCCCTCTTTCGAACCATTTTATGTGGACCAGATAACAGTCACAAGGTACTTCAAGTGCCTGTTATCTCACAAAGCTCCCAATGCTGGGAGGTGGTTGGAGTGGGTATTGGTACAAGCCCCTGCACGTACATGACAAAATAAAGAGTATTGCTCACTCAAGGCCAGGAATTACATCTTCGACTTTTCTGGCTCCAAACTCTACACCTGGGATTTATTATTTATTGATCCTCAGAGCCCCCACACACACACAAACACACACAAACGTTGAGGAGTCATGACACGTCCACGTAATTTACATTCCATAACCCAAAGAGAAGTCAATCAGCAAATACGTTTTAACAAACCTTGCTTTGTTCAGGATAGTCTGTTCAGTGCTGTGAGAAATACAAAAGAAAGACAAAATGTGTTTCTTACCTCTGAGGGATTAACTGTTCAATCAAAGATATAAAAGCATTATTACAGAATGGAAAAGTCTATCACTAAGAGCAAAATGGGCTTCCCTCACAGCTCAGTTGGTACAGAATCCACCTGCAATGCAGCAGACCCCGGTTTGATTCCTGGGTTGGGAAGAT
The DNA here is from genome assembly GCF_032452875.1 of Bos javanicus. NCBI lineage: Eukaryota > Metazoa > Chordata > Mammalia > Artiodactyla > Bovidae > Bos > Bos javanicus. Next base: position 9,973,101 of record NC_083878.1, read on the forward strand.
CCGTTAGAGAAGGGATAGGCTACCTACTCCAGTATTCTTGGGCTTCCCTTGTGGTTCAGCTGGTAAAGAATCTGCCTGCAATGCGGGAAACCTGGATTCAATCCCTGGGTCGGGAAGATTACCCTGGAGAAGGGAAAGGCTACCCACTCCAGTATTCTGGCTTGGAGAATTTAATGGACTGTATGGTCCATGGGGTTGCAAAGAGTCGGACATGACTGAGTGACCTTCACTTTCACTTTCAAGAGCAAAACATGTGTGTGTTTATATGTGATGGAGTTTTGGAGGAGGAAGAGACAGAGCCACAGGCCAAAGTCAGCCAAGGCATGTCTGATAGATTCAATGCCAGCTTTTACACAAGGCTGCCTCTTGCCTCACACAGGGCTGACCTGAGCCTGACCATTAGGCTTCAGGGAGCTGCCCTGGGAAGAGACCACTTTGGCAAGAGGCTACTCTATTTGCCAAATATTCCTTTTACTAGTGGGGATTTATCAAGTTTGCAACACATTGTAAGTGATGGGATTACTCAGAGAATTTTAAGACTGAGAATGGGCCTGCCCTGAATATAAATGTTTAGGACCACTTGCATTGTGTTGTCTTTAATGTTGGGCCCTAGTGATACGCATAAATGTCTTATGTTTCATAGTTCAATTGTAACATATGAATTTGAGAGATCGAGGAAAAGAGTCATTTAAAAGCAGTTACAATTTAAAAATTGAAGCCACAGGGTACACAATAATCTAATTTTATCTGTCACAGTTGCAAACTGAACACCATCAAGCTAACTTAAGCAGAAGAAGAGTTTATTGAAGAATCTGTGGCCCCTTTCAGGATCTTCAGGAGGACCAGAGAATCAAATTCAGAGACTAGCCAGCTAAGCATATGTGCAAATTATATCATCAAACTCTGCTGGTGAATATGCTATTACTGTGGCTACCAGGCTCAGGCCTCTTTGCCCAGCACCTGATGTTAAGCATAGGGTTTTACAGCTGGTATATGCCACAGCCACCTTTGATGATTAGCTATCTGTCAGCATCCTTGCTAGAAGGAATTCTGCATGGCACCCCTTTCTTTATGGTATTTGCCTCTGAACTGACATCTTACAACTGACTGCCAGAACCTCAGCCACATACTAATGCCCTAGATTCAAGGGAAGCTGGGGAAACAGGCCCACAGGGTCAGGAGTCACAACTTGGAGAAGTCCTAAATTAAGAAGGGTGTTCAAAGGGGCTGGGCAGGCCCAAAGCTTGGCAACACATTCACCACACCCAATAGCCACTAAATGTGCAGCATTCCAAAGTTTAAAACAATCTACAGATTCCATGCAATCCCTATCAAACGCCTATCAAACAAATGGCATTTCTCACAGAAATAGAATGAAAAATTCTAAAATTTTCTAAAATTCTAAAACTATGGAAACGCAAAAGACCTTAAGTAACCAAAGTGATCCTGAGAAAGAACAAAACTGGAGGTATCACACTCCCTGATTTCAAACTGTACCACAAGCTACATCAGTCCTCAAAATAGTATGGTACTGGAACAGAAATAGAACATAGATCAATGGAATAGAATAGAGAGCCCAGACATAAACCCATGAGGTGGCCAAAGTATTGGAGTTTCAGCTTTAGCATCAGTCCTTCCAGTGAACACCCAGGACTGATCTCCTTTAGGATGGACTGGTTGGATCTCCTTGCAATCCAAGGGACTCTTAAGAGTCCTCTCTAGCACCACAGTTCAAAAGCATCCATTTTTCGGCGCTCAGTTTTCTTCATAGTCCAACTCTCACATCCATACATGGCCACTGGAAAAAACCATAGCTTTGACTAGACGGACCTTTGTTGGAGAAGTACTGTCTCTGCTTTTTAATACGCTGTCTAGGTTGGTCATAACTTTCCTTCCAAGGAGTAAGCGTCTTTTAATTTCATGGCTGCAGTCACCATCTGCAGTGATTTTGGAGCCCACAAAAATAAAGTCTGACACTGTTTCCACTGTTTCCCCATCTATTTCCCATGAAGTGATGGGACCAGATGCCATGATCTTAATTTTCTGAATGTTGAGCTTTAAGCCAACTTTTTCACTCTCCTCTTTCACTTTCATCAAGAGGCTCTTTAGTTCCTCTTCACTTTTTGCCATAAAGGTGGTGTCATCTGCATATCTGAGGTTATTGATATTTCTCCCAGCAATCTTGATTCCAGCTTGTGCTTCTTCCAGTCCAGCATTTCTCATGATGTACTCTGCATATAAGTTAAATAAGCAGGGTGACAATATACAGCCTTGATGTACTCCTTTTCCTATTTGGAACCAGTCTGTTGTTCCATGTCCAGTTCTAACTGTTGCTTCCTGACCTGCATATAGGTTTCTCAAGAGGCAGGTCAGGTGGTCTGGTATTCCCATCTCTTGAAGAATTTTCCCCAGTTTATTGTGATCCACATAGTCAAAGGCTTTGGCATAGTCAATAAAGCAGAAATACATGTTTTTCTGGAACTCTCTTGCTTTTTTGATGATCCAGCGGATGTTGGCAATTTGATCTCTGGTTCCTCTGCCTTTTCTAAAACCAGCTTGAACATCTGGAAGTTCACGGTTCATGTATTGCTGGAGTCTGGCTTGGAGAATTTTGAGCATTACTAGCCTGTGAGATGAGTGCAATTGTGTGGTAGTTTGAGCATTCTTTGGCATTGCCTTTCTTTGGGATTGGAATGAAAACTGACCTTTTCCAGTCCTGTGGCCTCTGCTGAGTTTTCCAAATTTGCTGGCGCGCCAGCTGCAACGAACCGCGCAGAAGCGTGGCAGAGAGGAGCTACCCCTTGCCCAAGGTCAGGGTCAGCGACCGAGAGTGCCAGGCTGCGACGGCACAGGAACAGCCTAGAGGAGCTACCAGACGCCCAAGGTCAGGGGCGGCGGCCGAGAGGAGCTACTCCACGTTCAAGGTCAGAAGGGGCAGCCATGAGGAGATACCCTTTGTCCAAGGTCCACAGATATAGTCCATGTCAACAGTAAATGGGGAAAAGGCCACTATGAAATACTGCCAGAAAGCCCTCCTGCAGTGCCATTCTAAATGTGAGGGCTATTGTGTCTTAATCCCCTTATCCTGAAGGCCACAGGGCTTTTATCCCCCAAACAGTTTGCCTGAGAAGAGCATGGCAGCATGCTGAAACTGATATGGGAACACTGTGTGGTCTCAAGCCTTTCTGAGCTCTGCTTTTCTTATCTGCAAAGTGGAGATCATGAGACACAATATGCAAAGACTTTAGTTCAGAGCCTCATTCGTGGTGGATCTTGAATGCCAGTTACCTAAGCACATCACTCATAATATCAAGTTTTCTATCTAATAAGAACTCAGTGATTAAAGAAAATTTCACATGTCAGAAACAGCAAATGCCAAGTCTTGGAGTCATGGAAAGGCCTGGTTTGTTCTGAATGGCATGCAGTGCTCTGGTCTAGAGAGCAGATTTCAGTGGGGATTGGCAGGAGGGAAGCTGGGCAGGTAGGCAAGGAATAGAATCCCGTCAGCACGCAAAAGCATAGTGCCAAGGCTGGAAGCAATGTGGAGGACAGATTGGTGGGAAGTAAGACCAGAGTCCTGGGGAAAGATGCTGACTGCCACTACTAGGCTTAGGACAGAAGACAAAGATGTGAAATTAGTGAGAAAAGCATGAAGGAGCCCAAAAAGGACATGATCAGTGATTGAATGTGAGGGATGGAGACAGGAAAAACTCTTAAGACAGTGATTCTCACCCTTGGACTGCTCTTGGAAACAGTGGTGACTATGTAAAGAGCTTCTTAAAATTAATAAGAAAATGAAATCAAGAACTCTTAGGTAAAGGATACAGACAGAAGTTCATAGGAAAGGAACAAATGACTATTTGGCGTATGAAAAGATGATTAACATCACTCAGAGTAGTGAAATGCAAATTTTAAATATATTGTTGTACCATTTTTTCACCCATCAGTTCAGTAGAAATCAAATAATGATAATACCCCTTACCACAAGGACAGAGGTACTCTTTCTTTTTGGTGGGGAGGGGAGCGGCATGGACCGTAGCATGTGGGATTGTGGTTCCCTGACCAGGAATCAAACCCAAACTCCCTGCATTGGAAGCACAGAATCTTAACTACTGGGCCAGCAGGGAAGTCTAGGAGGTGCTCTTTCTTCCAGCACATTTGCTGACAGGGGAACACAGCCTCCATGAAGTCAGTTTAACACAGTCCCTCAATTACAAGCATTCCTACCCATTGATCTTGAGATCCCATTTTTCTTACAGACGTACCTACATATGCAAGTAAGTTTATACACTCAGGCATAATTTATCATAGTAAGCCCGGGACCAACCTGAGCCCTATCAACTGTGGACTGGTTAGGTAAATTAATGGAGAAGGAAATGGCAACCCACTCTAGGACTCTTGCCTGGAAAATTCCATGGACTGAGAAGCCTGGTAGGCTACAGTCCATGGGGTCGCAAAGAGTCAGACATGACTGAGCGACTTCACTTTCACTTTCACTAGGTAAGTTAAAGCACATCCATACAATGGAACTACTTAGTCATCACATAATAAAAAACAAAGAGGTTAGGTATTAATATCGAATGATCTATGAAATACAGATAAGTCAAAAACTCAAGATATCGAGCAGTATGCATACAAAATTATCATTAGTGTATAAAAAAGAACCAAAAATAAACATATACCTGTGTAGTACAGTCATAAACTTTCCTCTAGGTAGAGGACCTAGGTAATTGGGAGACAGGCATGGGAGAGAAACTATATTGTGTAGTCTTTTTGTGTGTGATTGTGTATTCTTTTGCACCAGGTGCAAGAATTATCTATTCGCACAAACACACAAAGATAGAAATAAGAAACGTACCTACAAGTCCAAAGGCAACACAATAGAATAGAAAGCACTCGGGGTTAGACACCTGAATCCACCAACTGTGAAGTTTCAGGTTTTAAAAAAATGATGCTTAGCCCACACAGCCGTCCAATTATATAAGAAGCTTGCAGGGATGGTGGAGGGAACCCAGGCATCAACATTTTTTAAAGTTCCATGAGTGATTCCAATGTGCAGCCAATGGTAAAAAAAAAAAAAAAAAAGCACGGTATAAGCAAACCTGGGTGTTTTGGCTTCAGTGCTGCAGGATCCGCTGAGCCTGCGTCAGTCTTGGCATTGAAATCTGACTCCTCCACCCACTAAGCACAGCTTGACCCGTTTGCGCTTCTCTGATCTTTGTATCTGTTCCTGGTCCAGCGTCATCTAGTCCTTATCTTTGTAGCTGCCTTATCCCTGTACTCTAGACAGCAGGAGCGCAGTTTATTTATAAACTTGCCAAAAATCCAAGTAAACTTCCTAACATCCTATCGCTTCAATGATGGGAAATGTGGTGGTGGTTTAGTCACTAAGTCATGTCTGATTCTTTGCCACCCCATGGACTGTAGCTTGCCAGGCTCCTCTGTCCATGGGATTTCCCAGGCAAGAATACTGAAGTGGGTTGCCATTATGGGAAATCTATTACTTTTAATTAAGAAGGCAACTGTACCAGCAGGAATGAGAGAGGGCCCTACCTCTCTCTGTGCCACTCTCCCCTGATGACTTCAGTTCAGATGATTTCAGGTGCAAGGAACAAAACGCTCTGGCTCTAACAATAAAAATACTTGTTTCTAATAAAAATCTCCCTGGTGGTGGGCTGGGCTCCAGGATGGATGTATCAGGGCTCTTGCCCCACTTCTCGGAGAATCTCTTGGTTTATCTTTCTCTCTGAGTTTGTTTCATCTTCATGCTGCAACGTATCCAGATTTCATCCACAAACTATAAAATCCAAAGAAAGAGAAAGGACTTGTCTCCTCCTGGGTCTCTTTCTTATAAGGGAATAAAACATATCCTGAAACTCCCCAGTAGCCTTCTTTTCCCTTAATTTCATTAATCAAATTGCCATATACCCATTCTAAACTCAGTTATCTTTAAAGAAGGGTAAGATTATCATGGCTGGTTTACATCAGTGGTTCTCTACTAGGGGGGTGATTTTTGCCTCCTACCGGACATCTGACAATATCTGAAGACATTTCGGAGAAGGCAATGGCAGCCCACTCCAGTACTCTTGCCTGGAGAATCCCATGGATGGAGGAGCCTGGTAGGCTGTAGTCCATGGGGTCGCGAAGAGTCGGACACGACTGAAGCGACTTAGCAGCAGCAGCAGCAGCAGAAGAAGAAGACATTTTGGGTTGTTTCAACTAGGATTGGAAATACTACTAGCAAAGATGCTGCCCACATCATGTAATCACACAAAAGTCCCCACAACAAAGAATTATCCAATCCAATACGTCGAGAGTACCAAGACTGAGACACCTGGTTTAGATCAATCAGGGCCCATCCCTGGAGCTAATGACAGGGTTACCTTCCCCTAGTCATTTGGTGGATCCCAACAATATCAGGTTTTTTAAGGATAGGCAGCCAACAATGTCCCCTGTATGACTGCTTCAAAGGTCTTGGGGTCCAGCATCTGCTTCCTTCAAAGTAATCCAAATAGGAAATTTATAAACTGATGGCCTAATCACAACAGATTATATAGATCTGTAGTTCCAGAACCCAGAAAGGCTAACATTTGTGATTTAATATTTATATTTTTGCAGAACTAGTAGGCTGGCTCAGACAGTAAAGTGTCTGCCTACAATGCGGGAGACTCGGGTTTGATCCCTGGATTGGGAAGATCCCCTGGAGAAGGTAATGGCAACCCACTCCAGTATTCTTGCCTGGAAAATCCCATGGGCGGAGGAGCTTGGTTGGCTACTGTCCATGGGGTCGCAAAGAGTAGGACATGACTGAGCGACTTCACTATAGTAGGCTGGCACTCAAAACAGCCACAGGACCCTTGCTCATTGGTCAATCCAAGAACATTAAAACTTTGCTTCTCAAAATCATATGAAAGAAGTCAGTGTGACATCACTCGATAGGATTTTAGCCATTAGAGGACGTGTGTGGCTGGCTGCTCCCACTTGCAACACTGGTGGTGTCTCAAGAAGAAACAGGAGTTCAGGGAGTCGAGATTAAAGTATCAGCTAAAACATCCAGAACAATACATCACTGTTCTTTGTTTTTTAGCTGAGACAGATATTTATCCAGTATCTCTTTGGCCTGAAAACAAAACCACTAATTACAAAGACCAACTTTTTAGGACACAGAGCAGGGTTGATATACCGTCCTGGAAACTGTGTGTGTCTGTGTAGATTTCTGATTACTAAACCTCTGGAAATATCTTGAGAACTAGCTCATGCCTACAGAATGGGCACAAGCTTCCGGTGTCATCAAGACTCAGTCACCACCAGTGGATGGCGGCTGTTTTCCATGGCAACATGACTCTCTCCCAGAGCTCTGTTCTATAACTTACTTTTATTAAACCTAAAACTTCATCCACCCCATGGCTCACATCCCCACAAATTATAGTCACTCTCTGTGGTAGTCATTAGTTCTAGTCACAAAATAGTACTAGTTCTCCAAGTTCATGGTAGGATTGCATAACCTCATCCCTTTAAATTTAGATGTGATCATGTGACTTGCTTTGGTCAATGAAAAATTCAGCAAGTGTACACCAAAAATTGAACTTTGGCTTTATCATGGAAACACAGAGACAGCTTCTGTCAACCTGGATCCCTAAGTGAAGGTGACATGAAACAGAGGTAATGTCAACCTGTAATGTTGGGGTTAAGGAGTGTAACCCACTTTATCCTGACTGACACTGTTCCCCAAATATTGGGTTCCCTCCAGCCATTTTCTCCTACATCTTTTCCGTGGATTACTCCAAGTTTGCTGTCCTCCATCTAATTTTCTACCTCTCTTTTCATATCTCAGTATCTACAATGTGCCTTGTGGAGCCCCATTTTGTACCAGGAGATTCTCCTGCATCCTCAACTTCCCCACAGAATGTGTCCTTTACTGCTGGACCTTACCTGAATCCTAGCTCTCCTCTAGGGGCTTCTCTTCCCACACACTTCAGACATGAGGGTGGGTAAGTGACATTGGAATTCCCATGGCCGGTGATGGCTCTATCCTTGAGTAAAAGTCCCACACCATTAAGAGTCATGGCCTCCTGCTGGGTCACCCCCAGTCTTTCATTTTATTGACATCCTTCCCTTTTAGGCTCCTAGAATATAGTCTTATCTTCGCCAAGTCCTGCAAATTCCTGAGAGACTTCAACGGCCCTAAGGACGACTACCAAACACCCTGGCCTCATAGCTTCCAGGCTTCATAGCTTCCAGTCCTTACCAAATCCAGTGATCTCTATCTTCTTTGTATTCTGATCACTTTCTCTGAGGCCACATCCTGAACCCTCTCAAACTTATTTCCCTTCTGCAGTAAAAGCTGTGAGGACCACCACAGATGGACAAGGAAATGGCTCAGTAGGTTGAGTTGTACTGGATCCTAAGCAACATTCCTCTTCCAAACTATATCCTAGAGCAGAGGTTCTCAAATTTTAATGATTTCTTCCCATTACCTGTGTATCTTGTTAAAAGGCAGACTGTGATTAAGCAGGTCTGGTGTGAGACCTGAGATTCTGCATTTCTAACAAGCTCCCAGGTGATAGCCATGCCTCTGGTTCATGGACCTTACTTTGAGTCCCAAGGAGCTAAGTGTCCATGAGACCTGGTTGCCCTGTTCTTTCTATTCTTCCTATGAGAAGAGCTCACCACTGCTTCTTTGAGTTCTAATCAATCCCTGTATAACCTGCCCCCCAAAATGGAGCCCTGTCTTAAGGGCTCCAGTGAACTGCCTGGAGTTTCACATTTTGACTTTTAATTTGTTGTTGTTGTTTTAATATTTATTTATTTTTAATTGCTGATTGGTTTACAATGTTGGTTTGATTTCTGTCATACATCAGCATGGATTAATCATAGGTGTACATATGTCCCCTCCCTCTTGAATCTCCCTCCTATCTTCCGCCCTTTCCCCTACCCCTAGGTTATTATAGAGCCTGGGTTTGAGTTCCCTGAGTCATACAGCAAATTCCCACTGGCTATCTATTTACATATGTTAGTGTATATGCATCCATGCTACTCTCTCCATTTATCTCACCCTATCCTTCTGCTCCCCAACCCTTACCCCAGTGTTCATTGCAGCAAGACATGGAACCAACCTAAATGTCCATCAACCGATGAATGGATAAAGAAGCTGTGGTACATATATACAATGGAATACTCAGTTCAGTTCAGTCACTCAGTAGTGTCCGACTCTTTGCCACCCCATGAATCGCAGCACGCCAGGCCTCCCTGTCCATCACCAACTCCCAGAGTTCACTCAGACTCACGTCTATCGAGTCAGTGATGCCATCCAGCCATCTCATCCTCTGTCGTCCCCTTCTCCTCCTGCCCCCAATCCCTCCCAGCATCAGAGTCTTTTCCAATGAGTCAACCCTTCGCATGAGGTGGCCAAAGTATTGGAGTTTCAGCTTTAGCATCATTCCTTCCAAAGAAATCCCAGGGCTGATCTCCTTCCGAATGGACTGGTTGGATCTCCTTGCAGTCCAAGGGACTCTCAAGAGTCTTCTCCAACATCACAGTTCAAAAGCATCAATTCTTCGGCGCTCAGCCTTCTTCACAGTCCAACTCTCACATCCATACATGACCACAGGAAAAGCCATAGCCCTGACTAGATGGACCTTTGTTGGCAAAGTAATGTCTCTGCTTTTGAATAAGCTATCTAGGTTGATCATAACTTTCCTTCCAAGGAGTAAGCATCTTTTAATTTCATGGCTGCAGTCACCATCTGCAGTGATTTTGGAGCCCACAAAAACAAAGTCTGACACTGTTTCCACTGTTTCCCCATCTATTTCCCATGAAGTGATGGGACTGGATGCCATGATATTCGTTTTCTGAATGTTGAGCTTTAAGCCAACTTTTTCACTCTCCTCTTTCACTTTCATCAAGAGGCTTTTTAGTTCCTCTTCATTTTCTGCGATAAGGGTAGTGTCATCTGCATATCTGAGGTTATTGATATTTCTCCCAGCAATCTTGATTCCAGCTTGTGCTCCTTCCAGCCCAGCGTTTCTCATGATGTACTCTGCATATAAGTTAAATAAGCAGGGTGACAATATACAGCCTTGATGTACTCCTTTTCCTATTTGGAACCAGTCTGTTGTTCCATGTCCAGTTCTAACTGTTGCTTCCTGACCTGCATACAGATTTCTCAAGAGGCAGGTCAGGTGGTCTGGTATTCCCATCTCTTTCAGAATTCTCCACAGTTTATTGTGATCCACACAGTCAAAGGCTTTGGCATAGTCAGTAAAGCAGAAATACATGTTTTTTCTGGAACTCTCTTGCTTTTTCCATGATCCAGTGGATGTTGGCAATTTGATCTCTGGTTCCTCCGCCTTTTCTAAAACCAGCTTGAACATCTGGAAGTTCACGGTTCACATATTGCTGAAGCCTGGCTTGGAGAATTTTGAGCATTACTTTACTAGCGTGTGAGATGAGTGCAATTGTGTGGTAGTTTGAGCATTCTTTGGCATTGCCTTTCTTTGGGATTGGAATGAAAACTGCCCTTTTCCAGTCCTGTGGCCACTGCTGAGTTTTCCAAATTTGCTGGCATATTGAGTGCAGCACTTTCACAGCATCATCTTTCAGGATTTGAAATAGCTCCACTGGAATTCCATCACCCCCACTAGCTTTGTTCGTAGTGATGCTTTCTAAGGCCCACTTGACTTCACATTCCAGGATGTCTGGCTCTAGGTCAGTGATTGCACCATCGTGATTATCTGGGTCGTGAAGATCTTTTTTGTACAGTTCTTCTGTGTATTCTTGCCACCTCTTCTTAATATCTTCTGCTTCTGTTAGGTCCATACCATTTCTGTCCTTTATCGAGCCCATCTTTGCATGAAATGTTCCCTTGATATCTCTAAGTTTCTTGAAGAGATCTCTAGTCTTTCCCATTCTATTGTTTTCCTCTATTTCTTTGCATTGATTGCTGAAGAAGGCTTTATCTCTTCTTGCTATTCTTTGGAACTCTGCATTCTGATGCTTATATCTTTCCTTTTCTCCTTTGTTTTTTCACTTCTCTTCTTTTCACAGCTATTTGTAAGGCCTCCCCAGACAGCCATTTTGCTTTTTTTCATTTCTTTTCCATGGGGATGGTCTTGATCCTTGTCTCCTGTACAATGTCACGAACCTCATTCCATAGTTCATCAGGCATTCTATCTATCAGATCTAGGCCCTTAAATCTATTTCTCACTTCCACTGTATAATCATAAGGGAAAAGGAAGGCATTTGAGTCAGTTCTAGTAGGGTGTATGAACCTGGAGCCTATTATACAGAGGGAAGTAAGTCAGAAAAAGAAAAAGAGATATCATATATTAACTCATATATGTGGAATCTAGAAGGATGATACTGATGAATTTATGTGCAGAGCAGCAATGGAGATGCAGATACAGAGAACAGACTTATGGCTTTTAATTTTTAAAAAAATCTCAATTGATTCACAATTCTTCAATGCATAGCATACTCACATCAGCTCATAAAAGTCCCATTACTTGCAGTTTATTTCTTTTCATTTTCATTTTTTTAACCCTTCCATCTTGATACTTACACCTTTTTCCTCCCCAGCTTTTGCCATAGGCCAGCACTCTAGTATGTTTGCTATAGGTCATTAAGTATGCATGCATTCAACCTTGGAAGGTGAGTTGTGTATGCTTGTGTTTTTAAACTACATAAACGATGTGCACTTTACAAAGAAAAAAGTTCGAGATCTTCTTGGGAAATCTTGTTGTGGGCTTTTCCTGATGAGGTGGCTGAGATTCATGTCCCCCTTATTTATATAGGAAAAGAATGACCCCCTTATTATTTGAATCAGCTCCAGAGAATCTCTATTTCTTGTGACCAAAATAACTCAAGGAGCACCCTACCTCACAGGGTGGTTATGAGCTTAACGGAGAGCAGGATGTGGTGTCTAGACATCCCTAACCCATTGCTCCTTAAGTGTCAGACCCTCTCTTGTAGTTGGCAAAGAGCGAAATGATGAATGATTTAGGCCAGGATTAAGAATTGTCTCCATATGGCCTAGTTAGCTTTGCTATATACTAGCAGCACCCCTCACACTAGCCTAAAATACTGTTTAACCCCTTTGACATAATAATAGAAGTTATAGAGTTTAAATCATGATTAGAAAGACCAGAGAGAGATCCAGAAACAGATCCACAGACTAATATGTTAAAGGTGGTTTTTCAAGTCGGTGAGGAAAAGGTGGATTAACTAATATATAAATGGTGTTGGAACATCAGGGTGATGATCAGTGTAGAAAAATTAATTTGGATTCTTGGCTTAGTGCTTACAACAAAATTAATTCCAGATAAAACAAAGATTTATATTTTAAAAAATTATTAGGAAAAATTGTGGGAAAAATTTTGCAGTAACCTCCAATTAAAACTTTTCTAAGCATCACACAAAACCCAGATGCTTAAAAGAAAGATGAATTTAGCTACATTAAAAATTTTTTAATTCTTCAAAACCTTCTATAAACAAACTTCTTTAAAAATCAGTAAGACAAGCATTATCCTATTTGAAAAATGGGAAAGAATATGAAGAGTTCATAGAAAAGAACATAAATGCTCCAAATATATGGAAACATAGTTGAGATCACTTATAATAAAAAATGCAAATTAGAGTTACAATGATGATACATTTTTCAGCTCACATCAATGGACAACTTTGAAAGATTTAAGAGACTATACTAACAAAGACGTATGGGGACAGGCACTCTTGTAAATTACTGCAGACAGCAATTTGACATTATATCAAATTAAAACTGAACATACCCTTTGACTTCTAGGAAAGTATTCACTAATATGTTTGAATATGTATGAAATTATACATCATTTTATTAGTGCAAATTATGATTTGCCTAAATAAGGGAATACTATAAAGTTGTAAAGATTTTGGATTATTTACAGAACATGTTCAGAGTAAAGAAAAAGCTGCAGAACAATGTAAGAGTGGAGGGAGGGGAAGGAGAGTGAAAATACATGTATATTTGTAAGTACATAGAGGATCTGCAATGGCACCCCACTCCAGTACTCTTGCCTGGAAAATCCCATGGACGGAGGAGCCTGGAGGGCTGCAGTCCATGGGGTCACTAAAAGTCAGACACGACTGAGCGACTTCACTTTCACTCTTCACTTTCATGCACTGGAGAAGGAAATGGCAACCCACTCCAGTGTTCTTGCCTTGAAAATCCCAGGGACGGGGGAGCCTGGTGGGCTGCTGTCTATGGGGTCTCACAGAGTCGGACACAACTGAAGTGACTTAGCAGCAGCAGAGGATCTGCAGAAGGTTATGCCAGAACCTCACAGAGAGGAAGTGGGGACAGTGTGAGCAGGAGAGGGGGATTTAACATTTTGTGTTTACCTTTTCACACCCACTGAATTTTATATCATGCACATCATTATAAAATGTAATTAAAATTTTAAATGATGATAAATTATCAAATGCTGTCAGTTTTTTCAGCAGAAACTTTGATGTCCACTGAGTTATGATGTCCACTGACTGTAGATACAAAGAAACAGAAAAGGAAGTTTAAAAAGGAAGTAGAAAAAAAGAAATAGAAATTTAAAAAAAAATTTTTTTTTTTAAGGAAGTAGAAAGAGACTATAGAGAGAGTTCTGTTTTTATTCTGGGATTTGGTTTCTCTAGGCATTTAGTGATAAAGTAATACCTGCTTTTTTTAATCCACAAGAGCATAAGGAATAGCTCTCTCTCCCTGATCAGAGACAGCTACAATGTAGCCTTAGAGAGTGGGTGTCAGGTCACAAAGCTGACATACTGTTGGTGAGAGCAGTGTTGGCCAGTAAGGGCAGGCAAGAGGTGGGGGCTCTCCAGCCAAGACTGTCAGCAAGCCCTGAGGGAAGGTCTCAGCACAGAGCTGACTCAGCAGTCATCCTCAAGGAAAGGGCCAGAATGTTCCTGCAACGCAGGGGCCAAAAAGAGAGGGCAGCCTTCTGGGTATGGAGCGTACCAAAAAGATAAATAAATAGTAAAGGCAGAACACAGCAGCTTGAAGGGACAAAGATATCAGGGTACAGAATGGAGGTGTAAGAGGAGGAGAAAAGGCAGATTCTGCATGGCTGAATGATCTGCTGTTGTCATCTTGAAATTCTTAATAATTTTATCTTTGTGTTTAATTCCTACATTACAGGTTGACATTACCTCTGTTTCATGTCATCTTCACTTAGGGATCCAGGTTGACAGAAGCTGTCTCTGTGTTTCCATGATATAGCCAATGTTCAATTTTTGGTGTACACTTGCTGAATTTTTCATTGACCAAAGCAAGTCACATGATCACATCTAAATTTAAAGAGATGAGGTTATGCAATCTGAACTTGGAGAACTAGAACTATTTTGTGACTAGAACTACCACAGAGAGTGACTAATTTGTGGGGGTGTGAGCCATGGGGTGGATGAAGTTTTAGGTTTAATAAAAGTAAGTTATAGAACAGAGCTCTGGGAGAGAGTCATGTTGCCATGGAAAACAGCCGCCATCCACTGGTGGTGACTGAGTCTTGATGACACCGGAAGCTTGTGCCCATTCTGTAGGCATGAGCTAGTTCTCAACATATTTCCAGAGGTTTAGTAATCAGAAATCTACACAGACACACAGTTTCCAGGACAGTATATCAACCCTGCTCTGTGTCCTAAAAGGTTAGTCTTTGTAATTAGTGGTTTTGTTTTCAGGCCAAAGAGATACTGGATAAATAACTGTCTCAGCTAAAAAACAAAGAACAGGGATATACCCATCTCTCTTCATTTGTATCTGGTGATCATCTCAAGAGACAAGGCCTAGTATTGTGCAGGTTGAGTTCACATTCAGTGTAATAATGGTGTGTTAATGCTTATCCCCATTTAGAGAATGATCAGTACGCATTCTAAGAGCTTTGACAGATGGGACTCTCAGAGAAGGACCCGGTATGTCACATCCTCATGCTTCAGGTTCTCTCAGTATTGGTTCCATGCTGCCACTGAATTCTTCATTACCCAGACTGTAAGACACCGTTGCCCTTACCCTGTCGGCTTTCATCCATCCCTTCGACAGGAATTTATTGAGTACCTGCTATACCAAGCAGTGTATTAAGCCCACAGAGACAGTGGTTAACATGTCAAATATGATTTCTACCTTCATGGAACTTACCCCCTTCTCCAGACAGAAAAAGTAAAAACTGAAATATGTATATAATTCAAATGACGAGACATGCTATGAGGGAAGAGTGTGGTGCTCTGCGACTGAGAAGCCGACAGCCCATTCTGAATTGTGTGATAATGAAAGAGGGCTGCCTGGGTGCACAGCCTCAGCAGACACTGCATAACCTGCATGGCGTCTCAGATGCCACCAGGCACAGTGGAGCCAAAGAGCCAGGAGAGGGAACAGTGTGCTCAAAGGCAACAGAACAGGAAACAGTTTGGCAATGACAAGTCCCTGTGGGAAGTACAGAGTAGGGGCAGCATGAAGGACGGAGTGTGAGATGAGGCTCTGGAGGGCTACAGAGGAAATTTTGTCCGAGTTCTACAGGGTACTAAGCAAGTGAGTGACATGATTCAACATATGGGGTTGGCCAAAAGGTTTCTTCAGTTTTTAAGTAAAAATGAAAGACAAATTCTTCATTTTCACTAGGAACTTTATTAAACAACAAGTTCACTATTTTGTTCCACTACCTTCTGCCATCTTCAAGCAACTTCATAATTCCATCTTCCCATAACTTTTTCTTTTTGAGCAAAGAACTATTCCAGGTACCTTTTAGTCTTCCAGGGAATTGAAATTTTTTCCATCAAGAGAAATTTGTAAAGACAGAAACAAAGGGAAACCTGAAGGTGCAATGGCAGAGGAATCAGAACTCCCCAGCCAAGCTGTAACAGCTTTTGCGTGGTCATCAAACAAATATGTAGTCCTGCATTATCCTGATGGAAGATTGTGCATTTGCTGTTGACCAATTCTGGATGCAGCCTCCGCTTTAGCCCTCTAGCCTCAAAAGAGGCTGAGGATATACCTTCCTTTGGAGCATTGGTCTGGGCTGTTGCTGTAACTCACCCTCATCTGAAGGTGACAGAGTGAGAACCTCCATTCCAGTGAGATTGTAAAGTGTCCAGACCAGTGACTTAGAAAGATATTCCAGGTGTTAGCTTACTCTCTCCAACTACCTCATAAAGTCTTTCATCAGGGTGTATTGCTCTGTTTTACAACTCTTCTTCTGCCAAGTTCTATATGCGTTTTATTTCTCTCCAACTTGAAAAAAACCTTTATAAGTGTTTTTGAACAGTCCGTATACATCTCTTAATTATAAGCTCAGGATTTGAGTCTAAGCAAATAAAACTGACCAAGTTTTACCATATTTCAAGCTAGCAAAGGACCTGAGAGCTTTGAAGTAAGACGAAGCAAAGGAGCTTGAGGAACTGAACAGTGAAGGATCATTTGAAAGTCCCTTTAGGAGACAACTTCAGATACATAGTATCTGAAGATACATAGTGGTCAACAGAATGCCAGTAACAGAAGAAGGTTTGACCTTTTAGGACAACTGGAAAAGTCACCTGTGTATTATAGGTGCAATTGGAGAAAGAGATAGAAAGTGAAGGGAAATTAATCACCCCATTAGCTGATCATTATCAGAGCCTTGTCCTGTTAGGGGACAAGTCTAACACATTCTCTGGCATTTCTGCGTATCTTGGGATCAGAGCTCTACTTGCCTTTATTCCAGATATCTTTTCAAGGATGTCTATATAGCAAACAGCCTTGAAGACAGAGATGGTGTCTCCCTCAAGAGCATGAGGCAAATTTGTTTACTGTCCAGTATGATCAAGATAGTGTCTCCCTAAAGGGAACATTTGTATGTTGTTGGTAAATAAATGTAGCCACTATGAAAAACAGAATGGAGTTTCCTTTTTAAAAATGCTTAAAATAGAGCTACCATTTGACCCAGTATATATATATATATATCCACTACTGGGTATACATCTGGAAAAAAAAGGAAAACTCTAATTTGAAAAGATATGGGCACCCCAATATTCACAGCAGCACTATTTGTAATAGGCAAGACATAGAAATAACCAAAGTGCCCATTAACAGATGATTGGCTTAAGATGTGATGTATATATACCTAGAGTGGAATATTACTCAGGCTTTAAAAAGAATGAAATATTGCCTTTTGCAGCAACATGGATGGTCCCAGAAAATATCCTACTTAGTTGAAGTAAGCCAGACAGACAAATGATGTCACTTATCTGTGGGATCTGAAAATATACAAATAAATCCACATACACAGAAACAGGTTCATAGACACAGAAAACAACTTATGGTTACCAAAGGGGAGAGGGAGGGAGGGAAAAATAAGAGTATGGGATTAACAGATACAAATCAGCATACATAAAATAGGTAAGCAACAAGGATATATTGTATGACACAGGGAATTATGTTCAATATCTTGCAATAAAGTACAATGGGCCAATTTGAAAAAAAATAATTGAATCACTTTGCTATACACTTGAAACTAACATAATATTGTAAATCAACTATACTTCAACACAATTTTTTTTTTAATTTAAAAAATAATAAATGCTGGAGAGGGTGTGGAGAAAAGGGAACCCTCTTACACTGTTGGTGGGAATGCAAACTAGTACAGCCACTATGGAGAACAGTGTGGAGATTCCTTAAAAAACTGGAAATAGAACTGCCTTATGATCCAGCAATCCCACTGCTGGGCATACACACTGAGGAAACCAGAATTGAAAGAGACACGTGTACCCCAATGTTCATCGCAGAACTGTTTATAATAGCCAGGACATGGAAGCAACCTAGATGTCCATCAGCAGATGAATGGATAAGAAAGCTGTGGTACATATACACAATGGAGTATTACTCAGCCATTAAAAAGAATACATTTGAATCAGTTCTAATGAGGTGGATGAAACTGGAGCCTATTATACAGAGTGAAGTAAGCCAGAAGGAAAAACACCAATACAGTATACTAACGCATATATATGGAATTTAGAAAGATGGTAACGATAACCCTGTATACGAGACAGCAAAAGAGACACTGATGTATAGAACAGGCTTATGGACTCTGTGGGAGAGGGAGAGGGTGAGAAGATTTGGGAGAATGGCATTAAAGATTTTGTATTTTAAAAAAAATTTTTTAAAAATAAATAAATAAAAAAGATATTGTCTCCCTTCAGGACAAAGTTCAGGTAGGCTTGCTATTCATTATAAAGGATCATTGTGTCTGACTATTTGTAACCCCATGGACTATATCCTGCCAAGCTCCTCTGTTCATGCAATTCTCTTGGCAAGAACACTGAAGTGGGTTGCCATTTCCTCCTCCAGGGGATCTCCTCACCCATGGATTGAACCCACATCTCTTGCATTGTAGGCAGATGCTTTACTGCTGAACCACCGGGAAAGCCCCATAAGAGATCCAAGTTCCCCAAACTTGGGGTTCCTCTGTTAAAATGTACCCACTACACGTGCAGGCATTGATTTGCAGGCATTGCTTGGCTTTTTCATGTCATCCTGTGGAAATTGAGTTTTGATTAACCAACCCCAAAAGGATATAATTGTAGCTACTACTATTGCTATGAGTAATAAGCTGTCCTTTGTCTCTGACCCAGGAATCTTGTGTCTTATGCCAGCATCCATGAGGAAGTCTTATAGTTTTCAAGTCAGGTAAAATCTCAAACCCTTAAGTATTCTTGCCTATTGGGCACCTGTAAGAGCAATTTTAGCACAGGACTTGACAGCAGTGTTAGCGATATCATGAACTACGTTGGGTCTTTCAAATAAAACTTTCCTGACAGCCCAGATGTAGTTCTTTTACTTCTTCAGATTGTCAAACTGCATGAACAAATACATAGTCCTGCACTTTTCATGAGACTAAATTCAAAAACTTCTTTCAAAAGTTCTTCCAAAACGTCCCACCACTGAACAAAGTTTGGGGGACAAGAAATAATGACCACGTGGAACAGTGGCCATACAGCTGGGCCAGATGTTTCTAAGTTTTCCTCCCTGATGGCAGCCAAGAACCTCAGCCCACCACCACACGAAAGCTCTCTTTCCCCCCTCCTGAATGAAACTGGACTCTCTCCTCCACCACTCATTGCTTATTCCTCCGACATCCTTCAAATCTGCCTGCTCCTTTCATCTCTATTGCTTCCTCCATAGTCCACACTCTCCTCTCTTTCTAACCTTCCTCTCAGCTTTCACCCTCTTCCCTTCCAACGTGGTTCTATATGGACATCAGAGTTTACAACTCCTCAGATCTTCATCACCTTCATCAGGGGCTTTCAAACCAGGCAAACCTGATATATTTGATATGTTGTATCCATTTGATATATTGGGCCTCTGTTAAGATTATTTTCAGGGAAAAAATGAAAGAGTTCCACTCTTCAAAATTCTTGAAAAGTGCTAGCCTGAAAGATAAACTTCAAACCTTTAGCTTTTCATTCAAAGCCCTTGTCTCCTAATCCACCCTCAGAAGCCCTATACTTTAGTTCAGTTTGGTTCAGTCGCTCAGTCTCCAACCCTTTGTGACTCCATGAACTGCACCGCACCAGGCCTCCCTGTCCATCACCAACATGATTTTGAGCAAACCCCAGGAGATAGTGAAGGACAGGGAAACCTGGACTGCTGCAGTCCATGGGGTCACAAAGAGTCAGACACAACTGAGTGACTGAACAACAACAGCAAGGGCAGTTGGAGCAAAAGAGCAACGGTAAGGGAATTGAAATTTGGGGCATGAGAGTGACTGAAACAATGGGTTGTGGAAGCTCAAGCTAGGTGGGAAGGACAAAGGAGTCAATCAGAGTGGGGTAGATGGATGGTGAGAAAATGCAAGGATGACAGGACTAGAGATGTCAATGCGACGAAAGAAGCAGGTGTGCAGACGCAGGTCTTTGAGTAAGAGAAGAGCGGCACCTGGGGTGCTGAATGGGTAGGGGTAAGCATGCTGCTTCTGATCATGGCACGGTCTAGACTTAGTCACAGACATGCACAAGCAAATAAAGCGTAGAAACTTCTGTTAGTAAGGTTCTCCAGGGAAGCAGAACCAAAAGGATGTCTGTGGATAAAGAGAGGGATTTATTTTAAGGAATCAGCTCATGTGGTTGTTAGGACTGGCAAATTTGAGATCTGTAGGACAGAGACCCAGGGAAGAGTTGATGTTCCATTCCATATACTTTATATTCCATATACATTGTTTCAAATTTTTACTATAGTAAAAAGTATTGGAATAAACATTCTTATCTAAAATAGGTCGAGAACTGCCTTATGATCCAGCAATCCCACTGCTGGGCATACACACTGAGGAAACCAGAATTGAAAGAGACACGTGTACCCCAATGTTCATCGCAGAACTGTTTATAATAGCCAGGACATGGAAGCAACCTAGATGTCCATCAGCAGATGAATGGATAAGAAAGCTGTGGTACATATACACAATGGAGTATTACTCAGCCATTAAAAAGAATACATTTGAATCAGTTCTAATGAGGTGGATGAAACTGGAGCCTATTATACAGAGTGAAGTAAGCCAGAAAGAAAAACACCAATACAGTATACTAACGCATATATATGGAATTTAGAAAGATGGTAACAATAACCCTGTATACGAGACAGCAAAAGAGACACTGATGTATAGAACAGTCTTTTGGACTCTGTGGGAGAGGGAGAGGGTGAGATGATTTGGGAGAATGGCGTTGAAATATGTATAATATCATAAATGAAACGAGATGCCAGTCCAGGTTTGATGCACGATACTGGATGCTTGGGGCTGGTGCACTGGGATGACCCAAAGGGATGGTACGGGGAGGGAGGAGGGAGGAGGGTTCAGGATGGGGAACATGTGTATGCCTGTGGTGGATTCATTTCTATATATGGCAGAACCAATCAATATTGTAAAGTTTAAAAATAAAATAAAATTAAAAATAAATAAATAAATAAAATAGGTCAATTTTTCTAACTCTTTCATGAATAAACAACTTTATATCTTAAGACAACACACTGTCTTTTTCTAAAACATATATCTTTGGACTGTGACTCAACCAAATGAATGTTGAAATTGCAGAGCCTGATGCTAGGTGAAGAGGAATCATATGGGCCATGATCCTAAATTGATAAAGCTACCTTTCCCCCCACATTCTCTCTTGACTTGCCATGATGTTTTTCGTTTGCTATTTAATGTCACTCTAAATAAAAAATAAAAAGTTTAACTTATTAGTATGAGTTTTACTGTTCATCTTTATGTGCAATGATTATTTAAAGGTGAACACAGTGCATTTAATTCATGTAACTCATATGCAGAGTCCCTAAAATGACAGAATCTGTATTTTGTAGTTGGTACATGCTACAGAATGTGTATTTCATCTTATCAGAAGAAAACTAACTCACCTGTTTTAACTTAACTTCTTAATGTATACAATTCCACTTACCTTAGGCTTTCTGATGAGTAAGAGAGAACTAGAAGAAGGAACTATGGGTTGACCAATCTTTGCTTTCTATGTCATCATTTTCAGAGTAAGTGGCGGGCAGTAAGAAAGGATATGAAAGGGTTCCTCAATTGTTTCTGTTTCTTAAAATGCCTTCTTTTCTGCATTTGAAGCAAGTTCTAGTTGGAATGGAAACTGTGGCCTCTGGGGCTATAAAATAAAATTATGTGCACATCATGAATGCTATATGAATGGGCAGCAAGGAATGGTGGACACATGTTGTGAGTATCTTCTCTATTCATGTTCATGCTCCATCGTCTCATTGGACATCACTTACTAAACACAACTTCAAAGATAAAATTATTAAGAATTTCAAGATGGCAACAGCAGACCATTAAGCCAAGTATGGGGCCCCTCTGAGCAAGGAGCCCTGTTGGGGCCATCCAGGTCAGGTGTCCAAAGCATCAGTGTTAGCGAAG
The DNA here is from genome assembly GCF_032452875.1 of Bos javanicus. Taxonomy (NCBI): domain Eukaryota; kingdom Metazoa; phylum Chordata; class Mammalia; order Artiodactyla; family Bovidae; genus Bos; species Bos javanicus. Next base: position 9,995,006 of record NC_083878.1, read on the forward strand.
GGACAAAAAGACATGGTTCTCAAAAGAGCTGGTTTCTGAAAAACAAAGAAGATAACAGAGGAGTAAGATCCTAGGAAAAACTTTGGAGAGCAATGGTAAGTTTTGCTTCCTGTTTAATTTTTAAAAAGAAAAAAACAGGAATTCTGGAAAATAGAGTGTATTCTCTGTTTATAGGGTACAAATTTTAACACATTAATATATCTATTGACTATATCATTAGATCAGGAAACTTTGAATCCAGATATAGGTCTGTCGACTTTACGGTTAGGGTAGTGCAAGATGGCACAGAACTTGAGCTCGGCAGGAACACAATGATCTGGGTCTCTAGAACCTCGAGGGCTAGGAATAGGAACCACAGAGCACACTGCTAAGACAGGCGGGTACTGTTCCTAAGGAGAAAGGGTTTTAGAAGAAGATAAAGAAAAACTGGGGGGCTGGGGAGCAACATAATGCCAGAAGACTTTTGACAATGTGCCCCTGCTCCTCAGATGGCAGCTGGTGAATGAACAGCCCAGTGCTCTCCGGAGAGAATCAGATTTCCAAAAGGCGGGGGAAGGTTTTGTTGTTTGTTCTTTGTTTATTTTTAAAGAAATCCAGGCTATAAGGAGGTTTGTTTACCATAACCAGTGGTTTCAGAGACATGTTGGAATGGGTCTTGAATTCTGAGCGTGAAAGACATTTGAAGCTTGTAGAGACTAGCTAGGCTTGGGTCCAAAAGGAAGTCTTATATTTCTAAAGTTATTATCTTTCTAAAATTCAACTGCCAATACTTTTGCCTGGCTCACAATGCTCCTCTCAATTGTTCTTGTTCAGTGGCTAAGTTGTGTCTGACTCTTTGTGAACTCATGGACTGCAGCACCGCAGGCTCCTCTGTCCTTCACTGTCTCCTGGAGTTTTCTCAAATTCATGTGCACTGAGTTGGTGATGCCACCCAACCATCTCATCCTCTGTCATCCCCTACTCCTCCTGTAGATGATTTCTCAGCCCTCTGGCTAGGGCTTACATTTTCACTTTGCACTCAGTTCAGTTCAGTCACTCAGTCGTGTCCGACTCTTTGCGACCCCATGAATTGCAGCACACCGGCCTCCCTGTTCATCACCAACTCCCGGAGTTCACTCAGAATCATGTCCATGAGTCAGTGATGCCATCCAGCCATCTCATCCTCTGTCGTCCCCTTCTCCTCCTGCCCCCAATCCCTCCCAGCATCAGAGTCTTTTCCAATGAGTCACTCTTCGCATGAGGTGGCCAAAGTACTGGAGTTTCAGCTTTAGCATCATTCCTTCCAAAGAAATCCCAGGGCTGATCTCCTTCAGAATGGACTGGTTGGATCTCCTTGCAGTCCAAGGGACTCTCAAGAGTCTTCTCCAACACCACAGTTCAAAAGCATCAATTCTTTGGTGCTCAGCTTTCTTCACAGTCCAACTCTCACATCCATACATGACCACTGGAAAAACCATAGCCTTGACTAGACAGACCTTTGTTGACAAAGTCATAACTTTCCTTCCAAGGAGTAAGCATCTTTTAATTTCATGGCTGCAGTCACCATCTGCGGTGATTTTGGAGCCCACAAAAATAAAGTCTGACACTATTTCCACTGTTTCCCCATCTATTTCCCATGAAGTGATGGGACCAGATGCCATGATCTTCGTTTTCTGAATGTTGAGCTTTAAGCAAACTTTTTCACTCTCCTCTTTCACTTTCATCAAGAGGCTTTTTAGTTCCTCTTCACTTTCTGCCATAAGGGTAGTGTCATCTGCATATCTGAGGTTATTGATATTTCTCTCTGCAATCTTGATTCCAGCTTGTGCTTCTTCCGGTCCAGCGTTTCTCATGATGTACTCTGCATATGAGTTAAATAAGCAGGGTGACAATATACAGCCTTGACGTACTCCTTTTCCTATTTGGAACCAGTCTGTTGTTCCATGTCCAGTTCTAACTGTTGCTTCCTGACCTGCATACAAATTTCTCAAGAGGCAGATCAGGTGGTCTGGTATTCCAATCTCCTTCAGAATTTTCCACAGTTTATTGTGATCCACACAGTCAAAGGCTTTGGCATAGTCAATAAAGCAGAAATAGATGTTTTTTTGGAACTCTCTTGCTTTTTCCATGATCCAGTGGATGTTGGCAATTTGATCTCTGGTTCCTCCGCCTTTTCTAAAACCAGCTTGAACATCTGGAAGTTCACGGTTCACATATTGCTGAAGCCTGGCTTGGAGAATTTTGAGCATTACTTTACTAGCATGTGAGATGAGTGCAATTGTGCGGTAGTTTGAGCATTCTTTGGCATTGCCTTTCTTTGGCATTGGAATGAAAACTGCCCTTTTCCAGTCCTGTGGCCACTGCTGAGTTTTCCAAATTTGCTGGCATATTGAGTGCAGCACTTTCACAGCATCATCTTTTAGGATTTGAAATAGCTCCACTGGAATTCCATCACCCCCACTAGCTTTGTTCGTAGTGATGCTTTCTAAGGCCCACTTGACTTCACATTCCAGGATGTCTGGCTCTAGGTCAGTGATCACACCATCGTGATTATCTGGGTCATGAAGATCTTTTTTGTACAGTTCTTCTGTGTATTCTTGCCACCTTTTCTTAATATCTTCTGCTTCTGTTAGGTCCATACCATTTCTGTCCTTTATCGAGCCCATCTTTGCATGAAATGTTCCCTTGGTATCTTTAATTTTCTTGAAGAGATCTCTAGTCTTTCCCATTCTATTGTTTTCCTCTATTTCTTTGCATTAATCGCTGAAGAAGGCTTTCTTATCTCTTCTTGCTATTCTTTGGAACTCTGCATTCAGATGCTTATATCTTTCCTTTTCTCCTTTGCTTTTCACTTCTCTTCTTTTCACAGCTATTTGTAAGGCCTCCCCAGGCAGCCATTTTGCTTTTTTGCATTTCTTTTCCACAGGGATGGTCTTGATCCCTGTCTCCTGTACAGTGTCACGAACCTCATTCCATAGTTCATCAGGCACTCTATCTATCAGATCTAGGCCCTGAAATCTATTTCTCACTTCCACTGTATAATCATAAGGGATTTGATTTAGGTCATTCCTGAATGGTCTAGTGGTTTTCCCTACTTTCTTTAATTTAAGTCTGAATTTGGTAATAAGGAGTTCATGATCTGAGCCATAGTCAGCTCCCGGTCTTGTTTTTGTTGACTGTATAGAGCTTCTCCATCTTTGGCTGCAAAGAACATAATCAATCTTATTTCGGTGTTGACCATCTGGTGATGTCCATGTGTAGAGTCTTCTCTTGTGTTGTTGGAAGAGGGTGTTTGCTATGACCAGTGCATTTTCTTGGCAAAACTCTATTAGCCTTTGCCCTGCTTCATTCCGTATTCCAAGGCCAAATTTGCCTGTTACTCCAGGTGTTTCTTGACTTCCTACTTTGCACTAGGCCTACAAATTATGCAGCCGACCCTGCTATTTCCTCTGACTGGGATGCCCTCCACCTCTTCTCTCCCTGTTTAACACAAAATAATAATAACAATAATTCTAACTATTACTTACTGAACTCTTTACTATATACTAGGCACTTTAGACTGTGAGGAAGTTAAGATCCACAGGGATAATTTTATTTCTAGGTAAGAGTTTCAGAGTAAAGTAAGTGCAAGTAAAGCATAGATTGTTTCCAGCAGAGGGATCTGAGAGTCAAAAGTGTTGGAGCTGTTGGCCCTGAGGGATTTATAGCAAATTCAATGCACCCTGGCCTCTTTGTTCTCAGCCAGGAGGCCCAGGGGGGAGGCTTTGTCCTTGGATAATTAGAACAAGTAGGGAACAACAGCTGAAAAACCAGCGAGGAACATACTGTAACACCCTAGAACTAGTTGACCCAGTGCCTCTGGGGACCTCCTTTGGGTTCCTTCCAGACCTTCCTTAACCCAGAGTGAGAAGCAACTAAATGTGAGCAAGCACTGTGAAGTCTGTCCCTCCCAGACACTTCTCTGACTGTAAATAAAATCCCAGCTGATTATTCAACAACAAGGTTTCACCTACACTGCCATTATGTCAGAGAAGAGGGCCTATATAGGGCTTGGAAAAACAATCCAAGGGACCCCACACAATAGGGTGGGCTAATAGATGATTGAGGCAACTGACTTTTTCTTACCAGTTCACCAAGAGCAAGGAGCACTGGCCTAGTTTTGTTGCTCTTGTTCAGTCGCTCAGTCATGTCCGACCCTTTGTGATGCCATGGACTGCTGCACGCCTGGTTTCCCTTCTTTTACTAACTCCCAGAGTTTGCTCAAACTTATGTCCATTGAGTCGGTGGTGCCATCCAACCATCTCATCCTCTCTCACCCACTTTTCATCCTGCTCTCAATCTTTCCAAGCATCAGGGTCTTTTCCAATGTGTTGTCTCTTCCCATCAGGTGGCCAAAGTATTGGAGCTTCAGCTTTAGCATCAGTCCTTCCAATGAATATTCAGGGTTGATTTCCTTTAGGATTAACTGGTTTGATCTCTTTACTGTCCAAGGGACTCAAGAGTCTTCTCCATCACCACAATTTGAAAGCATCAGTTCAGTGCTCAGCCTTCTTTATGGTCCAACTCTCACATCCATACATGACTACTGGAAAAACTATAGCTTTGACTATATAGACCTTTGTCAGAAAAGTGATGTCTCTGCTTTTCAATATGCTATCTTGGTTTGTCATAGCTTTCCTTCCAAGGAGCAAGTGTCTTTTAATTGCATGGCTGCAGTCACCATCTGCAGTGATTTTGGAGCTCAAGAAAATAAAGTCTGTCACTGTTTCCATTGTTTCCCATCTGATATTTGCTATGAGGTGATGGGACCAGATGCCATAATATTTGCTTTTTTGAATGTTGAGTTTGTCAGCTTTTTTCACTTTAAACCAGTGGTTTTCAGGCTTCAACTTGCAGGCTTATTAAAACAGAGCTGAGCTCTAGCCCCAGTGTTTCAGCTGCAATACACCTTTGCTGGGGCCTAAGATTTGCATTTCTAACAAGTTCCCAGGCAAGGCAAATGCTGCTGGTCTGGAGATCACATTTTGAGGGCCACAGCTTTAAACCCAGAGCAGAGTAGGCTAAGGGCTTTTGAAAAGAGGACGTCATAAGCACAGTCCCTAGCATGGCTGTCATCAAGCTCCCGCCCTATCTCCTTCTGCAAATACCCCAACTTCCAGACACACCTGACCTCTTGTAGTTCCTCCAAACCTCCCCACTATTTCACATGTCTATGTCTTTGTTTTCTTAAACGCAAAACTGTATAAAAAGTAAAATAAGAATTCTGCTACCCAAGAGATGACTGACACTGACATCTGGGTGTGGCCTGGTTAGAATCAATGAGTTGGCAGCAAGTTACTTTGGATCAAAGATCACAAATAAATCTTTCAAGTGCCTGTTTTTAAATGCTCAGGTGTAGAGCAGCAGCACGTTGCCTCAGGAAAGGTGGTACAAGACTTTCGTTCATTCATTTCTTTCATTTCACAAGGACTGCTCTTCTGATGAAGGTTTGCCAATTTTAGGAATCAAATCTCATTCCTGTGTAGCATTTTATAAAACACATTGGAATATGTTGCTTTATTTGTGTTGCTTGCTGAAAGGGGGTCTGTTACTTGTTCAAGGTTTAATAAGTGTAAGTCCAGCCAGAAATCCTGGTCTCCCAGCTCCGGGCTCTCCTCTTCCCACATGCAGAGGTTTTCTACCAAGGTCTCACATCTGTGACCCCCATGTGTTGTCCATTTCCTGAGGTGGCCTCCTGACAATTACAGTCACACCGTCTGCCACTTCTAGCAGCTTTTTCTCTTACATGGGTATAAATTCCCCAGCTCTGCCCCTCACAGTCCCCAGCCAAATACCCCAAGGCAGAAACTGCAGGGAGCTCACAACCCTCCCCTCCAAGTCACTCTCTCCTGGTCACCTCTGTGCCCTGTTGCCCAGTCCTCCTCACCCCACCACCCTTTTCCCTCCTTATTTTGAATGGTGGTCACAAAGGAAATAGACTCTTGGATGGTGAAGGGTAGTGGGAAATTATGGAAGCCATCTGGCCCAGGAGATGCTGGAGCTGGAGGCCTCAAAGCTACCCACTTACTCACTGGGTAAACTGGGGCAAGGCTCCTATTTCTTCGTAGGTTCTTGTATCCATTCAAGGTGGATGATAATCGGGTACAACATTGAGAAACTGAGCAGCAGATTTCAGCAACTCTCATTAACAGCCGATGAAAACAGCAAGGTCTCTAAAGCCCAAGGTGAAAGGATAAGCCTCTAATGGGGGAGAGGCTTTGGAGTCACAGGGGAAAAGCCTTGAAGCCGAAGGTAACAGCTGTCCACAAATTCTAAACTCTCCCAAAGTTGTTTGGGCCCAGATTATCTAAGGATATTAAAATCTCATAGATTTCCTCCCTACTTGCACTTGTCCCCACTCCTTCGCCCTCAGCCTCCTTCCTGCAAACAGAAGAGACAGACAGGTACACACATACACACAGAGATAGTGCCTCCTGAGTGCACACATACATTACTGCTAAAGACCCCTCTTTTAAACCAATGATTCTCAAACTCTCTTATACATGAAAACCACTCCTCTGCTCTTCAGTCACCTCGTGGAAAAAGATACTGTCGCAGCTGCCTGTGTGTGACCCCAGTGTCTCCTCCACTGACCAGGACAGCCGTGGGCTCAGTGCTCCACCACTGTGGTAGAGTGACCTGCACAGAAGTAGCCATGAGAACTCAAGACACAAGGACCGTGTCTATCCCAAGTTATAGCTTAGTTATCCTCTCCCCATGTCCAGCTTTACTGATTTAAGGTTTAAATCAAAACAGCTTTACTAATTTAAGGTTTAAACAGTCTCTTACCATATGATACAGCAGTCCTGTGTGTGTGCACATGCTGAGTCATTTCAGTCATGTCTGACTCTTTGCAACCCTATGGCCCAGAGCCCGCCAGTCTACTCTGTCTGTGGGATTCCCCTATTAAGTTAAATTTACCAATTTTAAGTGTACAATTTAAAGAATTTTGACAAAAGTATACAGTCATGTAAGGACTACTATAATCATATGGAATTATATATCACCCCTCCAAAATTCACCCAGGTATCTGGGTTGCCCTTGGCAACCACAAATCTATTTACATCCTTATAGTTTTGCCTTTTCAAAAAGTCATGGGGTATACAGTGTGTAATTTTTATTTTCTGGTTTCTTTCACTAGCATAATGCTTTTGAGAGTCATCCATTTTGTTGCATATAATGATAATCCCTTCTCTTTTCTGAGTAGTATTCCACTGAATGGATATGCCATAGCTTGTTCATCTGCTCACCAACCGAGAGACACTGGGTTGTTTCCAGCTTGAGACAGTATGAATAGAGCCTCTATAAACATCCCTACCCAGGTGCTTCAGTAAAGCATTTTTACTTTTCTTAGTTTAATAGTTAAGAATAAGATTGCTGGATCATATGATAAGAGTATGCTTAAACCTTATAAATATCTATCAAACTGTTGTCCCAGGTGGCCATTCCAACCAGCAGTGTATGAGATTTCTATTGCTCTGAATTCCTGCGCACACTTGGTATTGTCAGTTTTTTAAAAGCCAGTCTAGTAGGTAAGTATACAGTGATGGCTCATTATGGTTTTAATTTGCGTTCTTAGTTACTAATGGTGTTGAACATTCTTTTGTGTGCTTGTTTGTCGTCTGTACCTTGTCTAATGTGAAGTATCTGTTCAAATCGTTTGCCTCTGTCTTCCTTAGATGGTTTATGTATTCTGGATACAAGCCTCTATCAGATAAGTGTTTTACAAACTGTTTCTCCAAGTCTTTGGCTTTTCTTTCCCTTTTTTGAACAACATCTTTTAAATAGCTAAGATTGTTTTAAATGTTCACCCCTGGTATACAGGTAGGGTTACTTCAGAAAGGACCTGCCAACTACTTTTCTGACGTGATTTCCTTTTCTGACAAGAATCATAAACTGAGGGGTTAGGAGGAGATCTGTATCTTGGTTTCAGGAAGACAGTTTGGATTTGTATCATTTCGCTAGGGCTGCCACAACCAAACACCATAGACTGGGGGGCTTACCAATGTATTTCTTTAAGTTCTGGAAGCTGGAATTCAGGATCCTGGTTTTGGCGCAGCTGGCTTCTCCTGAGGCCTGTCCTTGGTTACGGGTGGCCGCCTTCTCACCGTGTCCTCACAGGGGCTTTTATCTGTGCATATCCATCCCTGATGTCTCTCCATTCAACCAAGCTTCCACTTCTCATAAAGAAACCAGTCACAAGGGTTAGGGCCCAGTCTAACAGGCTCATTTTAGCTTAATCACATTTTTGAAGGCCCTATATTCAAATATGGCCACATTCTGAGGTATCAGGGATTAGGCTTCAACATAGAAATTTAAGGGGCCAAAATTCAGCCCATAAAGAATTATATGCTCATTTTCGTGGGAACAGACAACAAGGTCCTTAGAAGTTAAACATTGACTCTGACACAATAACTAATTTTCCTGTTCCCATTCTTGCCACCACAAAACTGTTTTCAAAACAGCAGCCAGGATTTCCCTGGTGATCCCGTGGTTAAGAATCCACCCGCCAGTGCATTAGACATGGGTTTGATCCCTGTTCAGAAAGGTTCCACATGCTGCAGAGCACCAAAGCCCGGGCACCACAACTGCGGAAGCCTGTGTGCCCGCAGCCTGTGCTTCACAAGAGAAGCCACGGTAATGGGAAGCCTGCACGCCTCCAGTAGAGAGCAGCTCCTCTCCTCTGTAACTAGGGAAAGCCTAAACACAGCAATGATGACCCAGAACAGCCAAAAATTACAAACATTTTTTTAAAGCAGCAGCCATAATTACTCTTAAAATGTTTGTCAAGAGCTTCCCTGGTGGCTCAGCGTTAAAGAATCTGTCTGCCAACGCAAGAAACATGGGTTCAATCCCTGATCTGGGAAGATCCCACATACCAAGGAGCAGCTAAGCCCATGAGCCACAATTATTGAGCTTGTGATCTAGAGCCCTCATGCCACAACTACTGAAGTCCGTGTGCCCTGGAACCCATGTTTCACAACAAGAGAAGCCAGCACTTGCCCCAACTAGAGAAAAGCCTGAGCAGCAACGAAGGCCCAGCACAGCCAAAAATAAACAAATAAAATTATTTTTTTAATGGGTGTCAAAAGCTCTAATGGCTTCCTATAGTTGGCTGAATGCTGCTGCTGCTAAGTCACGTCAGTTGTGTCTGACTCTGTGCGACCCCGTAGACGGCAGCCCACTAGGCTCCTCCGTCCCTGGGATTCTCCAGGCAAGAACACTGGAGTGGGTTGCCATTTCCTTCTCCAATGCATGAAAGTGAAAAGTGAAAGTGAAGTTGGCTGAATAGTGGACCCCAAAAAATGTCACATCCTAATTCCCAGAACCTGCAAATAAAGTACCTTACATGGTAAAAGGGATGTTGTAGATGTGCTGCAGTTGAGAATCTTGAGATGGATAAATTATCTTGGATTATCTGGGTGGACCCAGTGTAATCACAAGTGTTCTTAGAGGCAGGAGGCAGGAGTGTCAGATTCAGAGAATGATATGATGACAATAGAAGCAAAGTTTAGAGTGATGTAGCCATAAGCCAAGGAATGCCACCCCCAGAATTTCTTTTTTTTTTTTAATCTGGCCATGCTATGCAGCTTGCAGTATCTTAGTTCCCCAATTAGGGATTCTACCAGGCCCCCCTGCAGCAGAAACGTGAAATCACTGGACTGCCAGGGAATTCCCACCCCAAAGTGTCTGATTCAGTATGTCTGAGCAGGACTGAGGTTCTGCACTGCTAACAACCTCCGAGTGATACAGATGCTCTCAATCCCCAAATCATACTGTAAATAGCAAGTGTTTAGAACAGGAAGCTAGATGTTACAAAGTGCTGGGGTCCTAAATCCCACAGCACAGTTCCTACCTGACACCAGCCTGTTGCCAACTCAGTTTACCTTTCATCAATCTCCCTCCAGAATCGGTTCACCCTGCCTTGCCTTAAATTTCAGCTTGAATGTTCCCTGATAGGCCCTGGGCAGACCAGGAGGCCATCAAGTGGTAATGATGAGGCCCTGCTTTAGTTCTGGCTGAGCTGGGCCCCAGGCCCCCAGAGCACTGGATTCCTGCCAGCAGTCTCTTCTACACCCTCTGCTAGACTCCAAATTCATCCTTTCCTCCGGTCCTTCTTTTCTTCCTTCCCCTGCCACTGCTTTTTAGTCACTAAAAAGCCCTCACCACCTTCATGGAAAAAGCAAGAGAGTTCCAGAAAAACATCTATTTCTGCATTATTGACTATGCCAAAGCCTTTGACTGTGTGGCTCACAATAAACTGTGGAAAATTCTGAAAGAGATGGGAATATCAGACCACCTGATCTGCCTCTTGAGAAATCTATATGCAGGTCAGGAAACAACAGTTAGAACTGGACATGGAGCAACAGACTGGTTCCAAATAGGAAAAAGAGTATGTCAAGGCTGTATATTGTCACCCTGCTTATTTAACTCATATGCAGAGTACATCGTGAGAAACGCTGGGCTGGAAGAAGCACAAGCTGGAATCAAGATTGCCGGGAGAAATATTAATAACCTCAGATATGCAGATGACACCACCCTTATGGCAGAAAGTGAAGAGGAACTAAAAAGCCTCTTGATGAAAGGGAAAGTGGAGAGTGAAAAAGTTGGCTTAAAGCTCAACATTCAGAAAACGAAGTTCATGGCATCCGGTCCCATCACTTCCTGGCAAATAGATGGGGAAACAGTGGAAACAGTGTCAGACTTTATTTTTGTGGGCTCCAAAATCACTGCAGATGGTGACTGCAGCCATGAAATTAAAAGATGCTTACTCCTTGGAAGGAAAGTTATGACCAACCTAGATAGCTTATTCAAAAGCAGAGACATTCCTTTGCCAACAAAGGTTCATCTAGTCAAGGCTATGGTTTTTCCTGTGGTCATGTATGGATGTGAGAGTTGGACTGTGAAGAAGGCTGAGCGCCGAAGAATTGATGCTTTTGAACTGTGGTGTTGGAGAAGACTCTTGAGAGTCCCTTGGACTGCAAGGAGATCCAACCAGTCCATTCTGAAAGAGATCAGCCCTGGGATTTCTTTGGAAGGAATGATGCTAAAGCTGAAACTCCAGTACTTTGGCTACCTCATGCGAAGAGTTGACTCATTGGAAAAGACTCTGATGCTGGGAGGGATTGGGGGCAGGAGGAGAAGGGGACGACAGAGGATGAGATGGCTGGATGGCATCACTGACTCGATGGACGTGAGTCTGAGTGAACCCTGGGAGTTGGTGATGGACAGGGAGGCCTGGTGTGCTGCGATTCATGAGGTCACAAGAGTCGGACACGACTGAGCAACTGAACTGAACTGAACTGAACTGAACTGACCTTCATGGATTTGCCCATCATGTTCTCTCTCTGGGTCCATGGTCTAGGTCAAGTCCAAAACACAAGTAAAGTTCACCAGTTTCAAACAGCAGTGGTGGGCTCCACCACAGCCTCACTAAAGAACCAGGAAGCTGGAGAAAAGCTGATGCTCAATGTGAGCAGAGTCTTGAGGTCTGGGGTAGAAGAAGCAAGGAGAGAACCAAATAGAGTTTGTTGTGGGGACCAGTGGCATGAGAGGTTTATAGGAGAAATGAACAGAATGTATTTAGCAAAGGATTTGAAAGCAAAAGACCAGCAATCTAGATCTGTAAACCTTACAGTTAACAAATGATCTTGTGAGGAACACCAAATGTTGAGTGCCAAGGCAACAGATTCCAGACCCATTCCTGGTATCTTCTTATCTTGACCTCTCCAACTGCTTGGCTCGGAGAGCCAGCCCACTCTCCTGAATTCTTGCACTGCTGACATGCAAAAGATTCAAGTCTTATTACAGAATTTGTGCTGGCTGCCCTTTGACATTTATGGCTCAGTGATTGTAGCCTTTAATTTTTCACAATTTTATTTTATATCCATGGTTCATTTTTTCAGGTAGAAGGTAAAGTTTTTCAAGGTCGGACCACTTATCACATGGAATAAGTAGAATACTAATTTAGAAACTGAGCTGACTTTGAACCTAATCTTATTTTGTTTAATCCTTACAGCAGCAAGTGAATCCTTTAATGAGATTTAAGCTATGAAACTTAATGGTAAAATAGAATAGGAAAATTGAAGTGTTTATGGATGAACTATTAATACGCCTATGAAATGCTTTAAAATACTCCAAAAGAAAGAAAGAGAGGAATGCTAGAGGGCTATATAATTGAGAACAGGAAAAGTTGATGGTTGTTTAAGCTGGGACCCAGATTCAAAGGGGGTTCATTGTTCAATCCTCTCCACTTTTTAAATGTGTTTTAAAATTTTTATAATAAAAAGTTCAATAAGAAAAAGGTCACAATGTAATAAATCCTGCAGACAAGCCAAGAACTCTTTGAAATTGACCACCCATCCTCCTTCTGGAGGTTAAAGGGAATTATTTAAATGTCCCACATCCACATACAGATTTGCCTTTTATCACATACTCTAGTCCAGTTGAGTGGTTCTTTTTGGGAGGAGCAGGAGGTGGTAAAATACATATAACATAAAATGTAGCATTTTTAAGTGTACTATTCAGTGGCATTCATTACATTTCTAAGATTGCACCATCATCATTAGTGGCTCTTAAGTGTTAAACATTAGTGTACAAATGAATTCCTAAGCAGAGTGAGATATGCCTATCCTGGATGTTGGACTTCACAGGCAGATCCAAGCCATTGAAAGGAACTTTCTTCTCAGTATATATACTTTGTTGAAGTACAGTTGACTTACAATGTTTCAGGTACACAGCAAGGTGATTCAGTTATACACATACCATATATTATTTTTGAGATTATTTTCCATTATAAGTTATTACAAGATCTTGACTGTAGTTCCCTGTGCTATACAGTAAACCTTTGTTGCTTGTTGCAGATCTATTGTTTTAATTAGAAGTGTAGCATTCTATTCCTACTAAGTCAAACAAGTGGAATCAAATGTCATATTATACATACTATTTACATATATGTATACAAAAGCTTTTCCACTACACTTGATAAAGTCTTGAGAAACAACAACAACAAAAAAAGAGATGGAGAAATTGGAAAACATAAACTAAATGAAATGGGAGCACTGAATATGAAATAGAAAAAGTGAAAAAAAACTAGATAAAAGTAAAAGATCACCATATAGCCCAGTAGTTTTTAAACATGGCTGATCATTAGAAACATATCTGGAGCTTTGGAGAAACAAAGCAATACCTGAGCATTGGTATTTTTCAAAAATTCCAAGATAATTCTGAAGTGCATCTGGATTTTAAAAAGTGATTACAGGTTTTTCTATTAAATGGTAGTTTTGGTGATATAGAATTCTATTATTTTTCTGCTGACCAATCATGATACAATGGTATTAAATGAGTAATAATTACATAATCAAAAAGTAAAAGATGTTTACCAGTTTTCACAATCAATGGCCAGACAAAAAATAAATGGATAATTACAGTTGCAAGCCATAATGGGAACACGATTAACCTAACAACAAAAACGGTGCTGGTTTAGTCACTAAGTTGTGTCCGACTCTTTGTGACCCCATGGACAGTAGCCCACCAGGCTACTCTGTCCATGGAATTTTCCAGGCAAGAATACTGGAGTGGGTTGCCATTTTCCTTCTCCAGGGGATCATCTCCTCCAAGGGATTGAACCTGGGTCTCCTGCATTGCAGGTAGATTCTTTGCCAACTGAGCCACTAGGGAAAACTCCTTCCCAATTCCTACAATATGAATAATTACACAAAATACGGGGCTGGGAGGGGGGGTGGTCAAGCGGAGTGATGCGGCAAGTGGAAATGTGTTCATGCACATGTTTTCGTTTGCCGAGCCAGTCTATGTGTTTTTGTTGGTGCATTAAATCTACTTACATTTAAGGTAATTATCAATATGTATGATCCTATTACCATTTTCTTAATTGTTTTGGGTTTACTTTCTGTAAATCTTTTACTTCCTTGTGTTTCCTGCCCAGACAAGTTCCTTCAGCATTTGTTGTAAAGCTTGTTTGGTGGTGCTGAATTCTCTTAACTTTTACTTGTCTGGAAAGTTTTTTATTTCTCCATCAAATCTAAATGAGAGTCTTGCTGGTGATAGCTTACAGTGAATGATGTCGGATTCATGATCTCCAAAGAAGATTTAGCTTTGGGACAAGGGACCAATGTCAATCACTCAAGAACTGTTGTGTAGCACAGTTTTATTAAAGTGAAAAAGGGACAGAGAAAGATTCTGACATAGACATCAAAAGGGGGATGGAGAGTGCCCCCTCACTAGTCTTATCAAGGCTGTCTATACTTTTGATGCTGTGTAAGGCAATGGCACCCCACTCCAGTACTCTTGCCTGGAAAATCCCATGGACCGAGGGGCCTGGTGGGCTGCTGTCCATGGGGTTGCTAGGAGTCGGACATGACTGAGCAACTTCACTTTCACTTTTCACTTTCATGCGTTGGAGAAGGAAATGGCAACCTACTCCAGAGTTCTTGCCTGGAGAACCCCAGGGACGGGGGAGCCTGGTGGGCTGCCATCTATGGGGTCGCACAGAGTCAGACACGACTGAAGCGACTTAGCAGCAGCAGCAGCAGGGCCACCCAAGACAAACAGGTGGTCCACTGGAGAAAGGAATGGCAAACCACTTCAGTATTCTTGCCTTGAGAACCACATGAACAGTATGAAAAGGCAAAAAGACAGGACACTGAAAGATGAACTCCCCAGGTCAGTAGGTGCCCAATATGCTACTGGAGATCAGTGGAGAAATAACTCCAGAAAGAATGAAGGGATGGAGTCAAAGCAAAAACAACACCCAGTTGTGGATGGGACTGGTGATAGAAGCAAGGTCCGATGCTGTAAAGAGCAATATTGCATAGGAACCTGGAATGTCAGGTCCATGAATCAAGGCAAATTGGAAGTGCTCAAACAGGAGATGACAAGAGTGAACATCAATGTTCTAGGAATCAGCGAACCAAGATGGACTGGAATGTGTGAATTTAACTCAGATATCTACTACTGTGGACAGGAATCCCTTAGAAGAAATGGAGTAGCCATCATAGTCAACAAAAGAGTCTGAAATGCAGTACTTGGATGCAATCTCAAAAATGACGAAATGATCTCTATTCATTTCCAAGGCAAACCATCCAATATCACGGTAATCCAAGTCGATGCCCTGACCAGTAACACTGAAGAAACTGAAGTTGAATGGTTCTATGAAGACCTACAAGACCTATTAGAACTAACAACCAAAAACGATGTCCTTTTCATTATAGGGGACTGGAATGCAAAAGTAGGAAGTCAAGAAACACCTGGAGTAATAGGCAAATTTGACCTTGGAGTGCAGAATGAAGCAGGGCAAAGGCTAACAGAGTTTTGCCAAGAGAAGGCACTGGTCATAGCAAACATCCTCTTCCAACAACACAAGAGAAGACTCTACACATGAACATCACCAGATGGTCAACAGCAAAATCAGACTGATTATATTCTTTGCAGCCAAAGATACAGAAGCTCTATACAGTCAGCAAAAATAAGACTGGGATCTGACTGTGGCTCAGGTCATGAGCTCCTTATTGCCAAATTCAGACTTAAATTAAAGAAAGTGGGGAAAACCATTAGACCATTCAGGTATAGCCTAAATCAAATCCCTTATGACTATACAGTGGAAGTGAGAAATAGATTTCAGGGACTAGATCTGATAGGCAGAGTGCCTGATGAACTATGGATGGAGGTTCGTGAGGCAGGGATCAAGACCATTCCCAAGAAAAAGAAATGCAAAAAAGCAAAATGGCTGTCTGAGGTGGCCTTACAAATAGCTGTGAAAAGAAGAGAAGCGAAAAGCAAAGGAGAAAAGGAAAGATATAAGCATCTGAATGCAGAGTTCCAAAGAATAGCAAAGAGAGATAAGAAAGCCTTCCTCAGCGATCAATGCAACATCCATTGGATCATCGAAAAAGCAAGAAAGTTCCAGAAAAAAAATCTACTTTTGCTTTATTGACTATACCAAAGCCTTTGACTGTGTGGATCACAACAAACTGCAAAATTCTGAAAGAGATTGGAATACCAAACCACCTTACCCACCTCTTGAGAAATCTGTGTGAAGCTCAAGAAGCAACTGTTAGAAGTGGACATGGAACAATAGACTGGTTCCAAATAGGGAAAGGAGTAAGTCAAGGCTGTATATTGTCACCCTGCTTATTTACCTTATATGCAGAGTACCTCATGTGAAATGCTATGCTTGATGAAGCCCAAGCTGGAATCAAGATTGCTGGGAGAAATATCAATAACCTCAGATATGCAGATGACACCACTCTTATGGCAGAAAGTGAAGAAGAACTAAAAAGCCTCTTGATGAAAGTGAAAGAGGAGAGTGAAAAAGTTGGCTTAAAGCTCAACATTCAGAAAACAAAAATCATGGCATCCGGTCCCATCACTTCATGGAAAATAGATGGAGAAACAGTGGAAACAGTGACAGACTTTATTTCTTTGGGCTCCAAAATCACCGCAGATGGTGACTGCAGCCATGACATTAAAAGACACTTACTCCTTGGGAGAAAAATTATGACCAACCTAGACAGCATATTGAAAAGCAGAGACATTACTTTGCCAACAAAGGTCCATCTAGTCAAGGCTATGGGTTTCCCAATAGTCATGTATGGATATGAGAGTTGGATTATAAAGAAAGCTGAGTGCCAAAGAATTGATACTTTTGAACTGTGGTGTTGGAGAAGACTCTTGAGAGTCCCTTGAACTGCAAGGAGATCCAACTAGTCAATCCTAAAGGAAATCAGCCCTGAATATTCATTGGAAGGACTGATGCTGAAGCTGAAGCTGATGCAAAGAGCTGACTCATTGTAAAAGACCCTGATGCTGGGAAAGATTGAAGGTGGGAGGAGAAGGGGACAACAGAGGATGAGATGGTTAAATGGCATCACTGACTCAATGGACATGAGTTTGAGTAAACTCCAGGAGTTGTTGATGGACAAGGAGGCCTGGCGTGCTGTAGTCCATGGGATCGCAAAGAGTCGGACGTGACCGAGTGACTGAACTGACTATGTACCAGACCCATTCCCACAACATACATCTTAAATTAACAAGATTAGAGTTAACAATATAAAGGTCTTACCAGACCCACTCCCACAATATATCTTAAGATAACAAGATTAGCCAGAAGGTTCTTGTTAAGGTGAAACATGTCCTCCAGAAAGATACCTTCTTATATTGATTAAGACAAAGCAATGTAGAAAAAAATGTTTGTCCTTTTCTCCTTGAGAGCCCCAGACCCCTTTCTCCTTCTCAAGGGCTCCAGACCCCTTTCTCCTCCTTGGGCACCCTGTACATCTTATCAACCTACCTAGAAATTGACTCTCTCACTGGATAAAATATTCTTGATTATAGGTTCTTCTCTTTCATCACTTTAAATATATTGTGCCATTCCCTTCTAGCTTGTACAGTTTCTGTTGAGAAATCAGCTGATAATCTGATGGGTATTCCCTTGTATGTTATCTGTTATTTTTCCCTTATTGCTTTTAATATTTTATATTTGTCTTTATTTTTGTCAGTTTGATTATCATGTGTCTTGGTGTGTTCCTCCTTGGGTTTATCCTGTCTGAGACTCTGTGTTTCCTGGACTTAGTTGACTATTTTCTTTCCCGTGTTAGAGGAGTTTTCAGCTACTATCTCTTCAAATATTTTCTTGAGTCCTTTCTCTCTCTCTTCTCCTTCTGGGACCCCTATAAGGCAAATGTTGGTGCATTTAATGTTGTCTCAGAGGTTTTTTAGGCTGTCTTCATTTTTTTTTCCAGAGAAGGCGATGACACCCCACTCCTGTACTATTGTCTGGAAAATCCCATGCACAGAGGAACCTGGTGGGCTGCAGTCCACAGGGTCGAGAAGAGTCGGACACAACTGAGCGACTTCACTTTCACTTTTCACCTTTCACTTTCATGCATTGGAGAAGGAAATGGCAACCCACTCCAGAGTTCTTGCCTGGAGAATCCCAGGAATGGGAGCGCCTGGTGGGCTGCCGTCTATGGGGTCACACAGAGTCGGACATGACTGAAGCGACTTAGCAGCAGCAGCACTTTTTTTTTTTCATTCATTTTTCTATATTCTGTTTTGCAGCAGTGATTGCCACCATTCTATCCTCCAGGTCATTTATCCATTCTTTTGCCTCAGTTATTCTTTTCTACTGATTCCTCCTAGTATATTGTTCATCTTTGTTTGTTCTTTAGTTCTTCTAGGTCTTTGGTAAACATTTCTTGCATCTTCTCCATTCTGTTTCAGAGATCCTGGATCTTCACTATCATTATTCTGAATTCTTTTTTCTGGAAGGTTGCCTATCTCTACTTCATTTAGTTGTTGTCCTGCGGTTTTATCTCATCCCTTCGTATGGGACATAACTCTCTGCTTTTTCATCCTGACTAACTTTCTGTAATGTAATTTTTGTTCTAGCCTCCATTGTTGGATTGTGGTTCTTCCTGAGTCTTCTGTCTGCCCCCTGGTGGATGAGGCTAAGAGGCTTCTGTAAGCTTCTTGATGGGAGGTTGTTGTTGTTAAGTCGCTCAGTCATGTCCGACTTTGCAACCCCATGGACTGCGGCATGCCAGGCTTCCCTGTCCTTCACCATCTCCCAAAGTATGCTCAAACTCATGTCCTTTGAGTCAGTGATGCCATCCAACCATCTCATCCTCTGTCGTCCCCTTCTCCTCCCACCTTCAATCTTTCCCAGCATCAAGGTCTTTTACAATGAGTCAGCTCTTTGCATCAGGTGGCCAAAGTCAAATTCCCTGGGGGTTCTCAGTCCCTTTGCCAAATCCCCAGGTTGGGAAATCTGTTATGGGCCCTAGAACTTTTGCAATGAGAATTTCTTTGGTATAATTGTTCTCCAGTTTGTGAATTTCCTGCTCAGCAACTCTACAGTGGAGCTAATGGCGACCTCCTCCAAGACGACTTATGCCACATGCTGCACCACCCAGGTCTGCTGCAGCCAGAGCGTCCACATGGCAGGCCGTTGCTTACCTGTGCCTCTGCAGGAGACCCTCAAACAGTCACAGGCATCTGGCAATCTCAGCCTACATTGCTACTAAAACAACAATCTTCCCATCCATGGATAGGAAGTCCTCACTTCACGGAGTCCCTGCTTTTCACTTCACTGGTCAACTGTCTACTTTGGAGCTGATGCAAGTTTGCTCCACATACCACTCATGGCCACAACTGTCACAACTTACAGGCCACAAGTCTGTCAGAACCACTGGAAGACTCTAAAAAAGTACCCCTTCCTGGACCTATGGAAGCCAAATCGCCAGAGTAGAGGGGAACTTTTAAAAGCCAAGAGGGTGAGCCCTGGGAAGGGTGGGACAAGATAAGCTTAGAAAGTTAGGGGCTGGATCACTCAGGGTCTTGAAGTCAACATTAAAGAGCCTGGATTGCATTCTGCTCTAATTTCCTCTTTAATGAGCTACAAGGTACCAAGATATTCTATACTTACCAGCTTGCATATCTTTAAGGCAAACCACTCTATCATTGCCCATTGTTATAGAAGGGCATGGCAACCTACCCCAGTATTCATGCCTGGAAAATCCCCATGAACAGAGGAGCCTGATGGGCTACAGTCCATGGGGTCACAAAGAGTCGGACATGACTGAGTGACTAAAACATAGTAATAAGCAGTTCAATTCAGTTGCTCAGTCATGTCCAACTCTCTGCGACCCCATGGACTACAGCAAGTTAGGCTTCCTTGTCCATCACCAACTTCCAGAGCCTACTCAAACTCATGTCCACTGAGTTGGTGATGCCATCCAACCATCTCATCCTCTGTCATCCCCTTCTCCTTCTGCCTTCAATCTTTCCCAGCATCAGAGTAATTTTCAGTGAGTCAGTTCTTCACATCAGGTGGCCAAAGTGTGGGAGTTTCAATTTCAGCATCAGTCTTTCCAATGAATATTCAGGATTGATTTCCTTTAGGATGAACTGGTTGGATCTCCTTGCTGTCCAAAGGACTCTCAAGAGACTCCTCCAACACCACAGTTCAAAAGCATCAATTCTTTGGCACTAGGCTTTCTTTATTGTCCAACTCTCACATCCATACATTACTACTGGAAAAACCATAGCTTTACTGGATGGACCTTTGTTGGCCAAGCAATGTCTCTGCTTTTTTAATATGCTAGACGTCTAGGTTGGTCATAGCTTTTCTTCCAAGGAGCAAGTGTCTTTTAATTTCATGGCTGCAGTCACCATCTGCAGTGATTTTGGAACCCCCAAAAAATAAAGTCTGACACTATTTCCACTGTTTCCCCATCTATTTTCCAGGAAGTGATGGGACCAGATGCCATGCTCTTCGTTTTCTGAATGTTGAGCTTTAAGCCAACTTTTTCACTCTCCTCTTTCACTTTCATCAACAGGCCCTTTAGTTCCTCTTCACTTTGTGCCATAAGGGTGGTGCCATCTGCATATCTGAGGTTATTGATATTTCTCCCGGCAATCTTGATTCCAGCTTGTGCTTCATCGAGCACAGCATTTCACACGAGGTACTCTGCATATAAGTTAAATAAGCAGGGTGACAAAATACAGCATTGACTCACTCCTTTCCTGATTTGGAACCAGTCTATTGTTCCATGTCCACTTCTAACATTTGCTTCTTGAGCTGCACACAGATTTCTCAAGAGGTGGGTAAGGTGGTCTGGTATTCCAATCTCTTTCAGAATTTTGTAGTTTATTGTGATCCACACAGTCAAAGGCTTTGGTACAGTCAATAAAGCAAAAGTAGATGTTTTTCTGGAACTCTCTTACTTTTTCCATGATCCAGAGGATGTTGGCAATTTGATCTCTGGTTCCTCTGCCTTTTCTAAATCCAACTTGAACATCTGGAAATTCACAGTTCATGTACTGTTGAAGCGTGGCTTGGGGAATTTTGAGCATTCCTTTGCTAGCGTGCAAGATGAGTGCAATTGTGCAGTAGTTTGAGCATTCTTTGGCATTGCCTTTCTTTGGGATGAAAACCAACTTTTTCCTGTGGTCACTGCTGAGTTTTCCAAATTTGCTGACATACTGAGTGCAGCACTTTCACAGCATCATCTTTTAGGATTTGAAATAGCTCAACTGGCATTCCATCACCTCCACTAGCTTTGTTCATAGTGATGCTTCCTAAGGCCCACTTGACTTCACCTTCCAGGATGTCTGGCTCTGGGTGAGTGATCACACCATCATGATTATCTGGGTCGTGATGATCTTTTTTGTACAGTTCTTCTGTGTATTTTTGCCACCTTTTCTTAATATCTTCTGCTTCTGTTAGGTCCATACCATTCTGTCCTTTATTGAGCCCGTCTTTGCATGAAATGTTCCCTTCGTATCTCTAATTTTCTTGAAAAGATCTCTAGTCTTTCCCATTCTATTGTTTTCCTCTATTTCTTTGCATTGATCACTATGGAAGGCTTTCTTATCTCTCCTTGCTATTCTTTGGAACTCTGCATTCAGATGCTTATATCTTTCCTTTTCTCCTTTGCTTTTTGCTTCTCTTCTTTTCACAGGTATTTGTAAGATCTCCTCAGACAGCCATTTTGCTTTTTTGCATTTCTTTTTCTTGGGGATGGTCTTGATCCCCACCCCCTGTACAATGTCATGAACCTCCATCCATAGTCCATCAGGCACTCTGTCTATCAGATATAGTCCCTTAAATTTATTTCTCACTTTCAATGTATAATTGTAAGGAATTTGATTTAGGTCATACCTGAATGGTCTAGTGGTTTTCCCTACTTTCTTCAATTTAAGCCTGAATTTGGCAATAAAGAGTTCATGATCTGAGCCACAGTCAGCTCCTGGTCTTGTTTTTGCTGACTGTATAGAGCTTCTCCATCTTTGGCTGTAAAGAATATAATCAATCTGATTTTGGTGTTGACCATCTGGTGATGTCCATGTGTAGAGTCTTCTCTTGTGTTGTTGGAAGAGGATGTTTGCTATGACCAATGTGTTCTCTTGGCAAAACTCTATTAGCCTTTGCCCTGCTTCATTCTGTACTCCAAGGTCTATTACTCCAGGTGTTTCCTGACTTCCTACTTTTGCATTCCGGTCCCCTATAATGAAAAGGACATCTTTTTGGGACTGTTACCTCTAGAAGGTCTTCTATGTCTTCATAGAACCGTTCAACTTCAGCTTCTTCAGCATTACTGGTCAGGGCATAGACTTGGATTACCATGATATAGAAAGGTTTGCCTTGGAAATGAACAGAGATCATTTTGTCATTTTTGAGATTGCATCCAAGTACTGCATTTCAGACTCTCGTTGACTATGATGGCTCCTCCATTTCTTCTAAGGGCTTCTTGCCCACGGAAGTAGATGCAATGGTCATCTGAATTAAATTCACCCATTCCAGTCTATCTTAGTTCACTGATTCCTAGAACATTGATGTTCACTCTTGCCATCTTCTGTTTGACCACTTCCAATTTGCCTTGATTCATGGACCTAATATTCCAGATTCCTATGCAATATCACTCTTTACAGTGTCGAACTTTACTTCCATCACCAGTCACATCCACAACTAGGTGTTGTTTTTGTTTTGGCTCCATCTCTTCATTCTTTCTGGAGTTATTTCTCCACTAATCTCCAGTAGCATATTGAGCACCTACCGACCTGAGGAGTTCATCTTTCAGTGTCCTATCTTTTTGCCTTTTCATACTGTTCATGGGGTCTCAAGGCAAGAATAGTGAAGTGGTTTGCCATTCCCTTCTCCAGTGGACCACGTTTTGTCAGAACTCTCCACCATGACCCATTTGTCTTGAGTGCCCCTACATGGCATGGCTCATAGTTTCATTGAGTTAGACAAGGCTGTGGTCCATGTGATCAGATTGGATAATTTTCTGTGATTGTGGTTTTCATTCTGTCTACCCACTGATGGAAAAGGATAAGAGGCTTATGGAAGCTTCCTAATGGGACAGACTGACTCAGGGGAAAACTAGGTCTTGTTCTGATGGGCGGCCGTGCTCAGTAAATCTTTAATGGAATGTTATGTTGATGGATGGGGCTGTGTTCCCTCCCTGTTATTTGACCTGAGGCCAAACTATGGTGGAGGTAATGAAGATAATGGTGACCTCCTTCAGAAGGTCCCATGCAGGCACTGCTGCTCTCAGTGCCCCCCACCCTGCAGTGGGCCACCATCGACCCACGCCTCCACCAGAGACACTGGACACTCACAGGCAAGTCTGGGTCAGGCTGTTGTGGGGTCACTGCTCCTTTCTCCTGGGTTCTGGTGTATACAAAGTTTTGTTTGTGCCCTTCATGTGTCTGTTTCCCAGTCCTGTGTAAGTTCTGGTAGCTCTATGTTGGGGTTAATGGCAACCTCCTCCAAGAGGGCTTATGCCATACCCAGGTCTCCTGTACCCAGAGCCCTGTCCCTGCAGCACTCCACTGCTGACTCGTACCTCCATAGGAGACACTCACACACAGTTCTAGCTCAGTCTCTATGGGGTCTCTGGGTCTTGGTGCACACAGGGTTTGTTTGAGCCCTCTGAGCGTCTCTGGCAGATATGGGGTTTGATTCTAAACACGATTTCACCTCTCCTACCATCTTCTTGGGGCTTCCCCTTTGCCCTTGGACATGGGCTATCTCCTCAAAGTTGTTCCAGTGCCATGCAGCCGCTGCTCCAGCACCACACAGCCACCACCCCAGTGCCTACCATTAATAATGACAGAACTAACAATTTGTCGTTTGTTTTGTTTCAGCCTTAAGGCTAAATGCATTCTCCATCACACTGTGGAGCACATGCTCAGAAATGGATTCAGTTTTCAGCCTTTATTGATTATATCTTGACCTTGGATACTGCAGCCAGAAAATAGTAAAGCTCAGGGCTCTGAGCAATATTCATGTATTTGAAACCTGTGATTTAGAGCCATCTCCAGGGTCAGAGTTGGTAGGAACAACCTGGAAGATCAGAGAATAGTTTAAAACTCTTAAGTTAAATAAGTTAATTCTGGCACGTTTTAGCCCCAGTCCATATCCTTGACATGAAACCATTTTGAGAAGTGTAGCTAAATACCCTCTTGCTACTGAGAATAAGGAATGTACTTGTTAGGTAGGTAGAATAGGGAAAAGGAGTCCAAAATGGCAGTGGCTAAAAGACAAGGAAGGTCAAAAGAAGGTCTGAGGACCAGAGTGAAGACTTCAGGCAGAACAAACAGCACTCCTGGCTAAGCCCAATTTGCATAGGGCAGGCCCAGGTGGAGGAAAAAACATATAAAAGGAGGAGCCAAAGCACTTTCTCTCGGACTCTCTCTCCTCCGTGCGTGTGCTCTTTTCTTTCTCTCTTTCTCTCTCTCACTCTCCTGCTATCTTCTAAATAAAATAGAGCTGTAACACTGATTTGCCTAAGAGCTGTAGCACGGTTTGTCCAAGACCCAAGAGCTGTGACGCGCCGAAGGCTTTAATGTCCATTGCTCCAAATCTTTGTTGTGACGAGACAAAGAACCGAGGAACATACACTCGTGTGACATCTATGGTGCCATGACTTGGATATAACCTGGCTGAAACAATCTCTGCATGGAAGAGGCCAAACACAGCAGGAGTCCAGCTCAGTGAAGCTCCCGCGCTAGAAGCAGAAGGCAAAGAGACCCAGCGCAGGGCAAGGCCCATAGGCTGGAAGCTGGGACAGCGAAAAACGAACTCAGCAGAAAGCTCACGCGGCCCAGTCTCAGATTCCAGAAGACCTCCGGTTAAGGTAAGAGGTCCTTGCTTCTATGGCTGGAGGGACCTTTACAATCTCTCGTTTCTTGTTTCCTCGAACCTCCTGCAAACAGGCGGGCCGCAGGGGCACAATTGAGGGACTCTGGAGAGGCTACTCCTCAGCATGTCCCAAAGGCGCTATCTGCTGAGCCCCAGTAGCTGTTACCCAAGCCGGTGGGGGTTCTTCTGTCCTTTTTCTTCTCTGTGCCAAGGATCAGACCAATGAAACTGTGAGCACCAGTCAGATATATAACAAATTTTCCAGCGGGCTATGAAGGGGATTCCTTGGCATGTTTTTCCCACTGCTTTTTCCTCCTGTCTTCAAAAGGTTGTCACGCCTCAACCTGTTCGGGGATCCTCTAGTCCCAGAGGTCCCAGGAGGCCGTCACGCCTCGACCTGCCCGGGGATTCGATCTCTAGGAGGCTGTCATGCCTCAGTCTGCCTGGGGATCTGCACCCTGACCCGGGGACACCTGGCTCTCAGGTTGTAACAGTTCTGGGTAGGACAAGCTTTAGAAAGACTCACCCCTAAGGAAGTCCACCCATGGAAACATAAAGAAGCCTATTACTTGTGGGACTGTGCCCAGTCTCAGCAATAACTCAGGAGCCCAATGAGAATTCCATTGCCTTTCTGGAGAGGCTAAAAGAGGCAAGTTTACCAACCTGGACTTAGACTCTTACGAGGGACGGGCGATTTTAAAGGACAAATTCCTGTCCCAATGTGCATCAGATATCAGAATTAAGTTACAGCAGCTACAACAGCAGGACCCTGCTGCCTCTTTAGATGAGATGGTCCAGACAGCCACCAATACCTTTTATAACAGAACAGGAGAAGGAGGCCAAGGCCCAGGAGAAGGAGAGAAAGAAAGAGACAAGGCATGCCCAGATGCTGGCCACCCTCCAGAGAAGCCCTATGGCAAACCCCGAGTCCTTGAGGGACAAGGCACGAGACAGATGCCTGATCTGTAGACAGGCGGGGCATTGGGCCAAAGAGTGTCCAAACCATGACAAGTCTCCTAGAACAGCTTGCCACAAATGCCATCAACTTGGACATTGGGTGGCACTCTGCCCTCGGGACTCAAGAGCCTCAAGGTCAAGCGCCAAACCTACCCTCACGATGGTTCAAGAGGACTGAAGCGGCCTGCTCCAGCCAGCCCGCCTGTCACAGATAACCATCACGGGGCTGGAGCCAAGGGTGCAACTGGATGTGGCAGGTAGGTCCGAGAATTTCTTGGTTGACACAGAGGCTACCTACTCTGTCTTGATCTCCTACTCCGGAGCCTTCTCCTCCCAAACCTGTACAATTTTGGGTGCTACAGGAAAAGCAACTACTAAAAGATTCACCTGAGCACTTCTTTGTTGCTGGGATGGATAAATATTTTCCCACCAGTTTCTGGTGGTCCCTGAGGGTCCTACCCCCTTATTGGGAAGAGATATACTCACTACACTGGGGACCACCCTTGTGAAGTTTTTCAGCCCCTAGAGCTCTACAGCTCTTGGTTACTACTGAAGAACCCATTACACCTTCAATAGAGAGGGACCACAAACTATGGGCAGACAAAATTAACCCCCAGGTGTGGGACCAGGGGATTCCTGGACGAGCCCACCAAGCTGAACCGGTCATCATTGTCCTCCGAGATCCCACTTGGTTTCCTAACCAGAAACAATATCCTCTCAAAAGAGAGGCTCGGGAGGGACTACAGCCTTTAATAAATAAATTCCTTGCGTGTGGGCTATTGGTCCCCACCAGTTCGCCATGTAACACCCCAATCCTCTCAGTAAAGAAAAAAGACAGAACCTGGCGAATGGTTCAAGATCTCCGGATCATAAATGAAGCTGTAGTCCCCCTCCATCCCACAGTACGCAATCCCTATGTAATCTTGGGAGACATCCCACCCAGTGACAAGTGGTTTACAGTCTTGGATCTCAAAGATGCATTTTTTTGCATACCACTGGCTAAAGAATCCCAATACCTTTTTGCCTTTGAGTGGGAGGCCCCAGGAGAAAAACACCAACAGATGACTTGGACAGCATTACCTCAGGGGTTCAGAGATAGCCCCCACCTGTTTGGACAGGCCCTTAGCCGGGATCTCCTAGATCTGGACCTGGGACCTAATGGGAAAATATTACAATATGTAGATGACCTACTAATCTGCTCTCCAGATGAGAAAAGTGCCCAACAACATGCAATTCAGGTTCTAAACTTCTTGGCAGAAAGGGGATATAAAGTCTCCCGTGCTAAGGCACAGATGGTCAAGACAAAGGTCACTTACCTGGGAGTTCAGATTACACACGGGTCCAGGAGGCTGTCCTCTGATCAGGTACAAGGAATCCTCCAGTTGCCCTCCCCCACGACTCGAAAACAATTGCGAGCTTTCCTGGGGCTAACTGGTTATTGTAGAATCTGGATACCCAACTATGGTCTAATTGCCCAGGCCTTATATGAAAACTTAAAGGGACGAGATGGTTCAATCCCACTGATGCGGGGAACTCCTCAAAAGGAGGCAGAGGCTACACTAAAACAGGTCTTAACTCAGGCACCTGCCTTGAGGTTGCCAGACCCAGAAAAAGCATTCCAACTTTATGTCCATGAAAGAGAGGGAACAGCCTTGGGAATGTTAACTCAAAGGTTGGGATCTGAGCCCCAGCCTGTAGCTTACTTATCCAAGAGGCTCGATCCAACTACCCAAGATTGGCCCCCCTGCCTTCGAAATCTTGCAGCTATTGCAATCATGATAGAAGATGCTTTAAAACTCTCCTTTGGGGGCAAACTAACTATTTTTACCAGCCACCAAGTAAAACAACTCCTAAATGGGAGAGGCCACTTATGGATGTCTGATCAAAGAATCCTCAGATATCAAGTAATGCTGATGGAAAATCCAGGCCTCACTATATCCCCTTGTGAGGTTCTTAACCCATCCACCCTCCTACCTACCCCCAAGGGCTCTCTCCCGTTTCACTCTTGTCTAGAAACCTTGGACCACTGGACAAAACCCCGAGAGGGATTGTCAGAAGATCCTCTGACCAATCCTGAGGAAATCTGGTACACTGATGGAAGCAGCTTTGTCTTGGATGGAAAAAGAAGAGCCGGGTATGCAGTAGTCTCCAATTTTGAGACCATAGAGGCTAAGCCTTTGCCACCAGGTCAACCAGCTACAACATGCAGTGCCAGTTCAACAAAGATATAAAACTACAGCTGACCACGGAAAATATCACACACCCGTGGACACCACTATAAGGATTCTGAGGATTGAGACTAGCAAGAGGCGGAGGCCCAATACCCCTCACTGCCCCAGTTCAGCAGGAAGTAGCCAGAAAGACCTCAACGCCCCTATTCCCAAAGAATTGGGCCTCCCATCTCTTGAGGGGGGAATGTTAGGTAGGTAGAATAGGGAAAAGGAGTCCAAAATTGTGGTGGCTAAAAGACAAGGAAGGTCCGAGGACCAGAGTGAAGACTTCAGGCAGAACAAACAGCACTCCTGGCTAAGCCCAAATTGCATAGGGCAGGCCCAGGTGGAGGAAAAAACATATAAAAGGAGGAGCCAAAGCGCTTTCTCTCAGACTCTCTCTCCTGCTTGTGTGCACTCTTTTCTTTCTCTCTCTTTCTCTCTCTCACTCTCCTGCTATCTTCTAAATAAAATAGAGCTGTAACACTGATTTGCCTAAGAGCTGTAGCACGGTTTGTTCAAGACCCAAGAGCTGTGACGCGCCAAAGGCTTTAATGTCCGTTGCTCCAAATCTTTGTTGTGATGAGACAAAGAACTGAGGAACATACACTCGCGTGACATATTGCAGGCAGCTATTCTTGTCTATGCTGCTGATGGAGTGTCATCTCTTACCAAGAGAGGTCTTAGCCTAAGTCCTAATCATTGTCAGAAAGCATAACACAAGACCAACCATTCTAGAATTAACATTTTTATTCACATTTACACCTCTGATATCTAGTTGGCTCATTTTAAATAATTTCATTCAATAAGTTCTGTCATTTAGTTACACAGTGGTTCTCAACTCAGGACAGTTTTGCCTTCAGGGACACTTGGCAATGCCAAGGACATTTTTGGTTCTCACAACTGAGGAAGGGTGGCAGAGGATGCCTTTGGCATCTAGTTAATATCCTATAGTGCACAGGTAAGCCCACCACAAAGAATTATCTAGTCCAAAAGGTAAAGAATACCAAAGCTGAGAATCCTTGAGTTACCTGGAAATGCATTTTAAGATGACTGCATTTTGGAAGGTTCAACAGGAGGTTATATTGCTTAATATTATAGGTTCTCTGAATTCTTTGTTGATGATTTTTTATGGCCATATTTGATACTAGGTTACCACTCTTTGAAGCTTTTCCAGACAAAATATGTTATAGTCATGATTCTGTGTGAAGAATGTTGAGACTTCCACCATCGGCATGTTAGAATTTGTATTGGGCACACCCAAAGTGGTTTTCAGAGAAAAATCTTGGCCCTCCATGTACTTCAGGCACACCGTGGCCTGGTCAATAGCTTTAACTTTCATAAAAGAATGTGCTCTTTATACTCAACTTGGTTCACAGAACCACCTTTATTTTTTTTAATATAAATTTATTTATTTTAATTGGATGCTAATTACTTTACAATATTGTATTGGTTTTGCCATACATTGACATGAATCCTCCACAGGTATACATGTGTTCCCCATCCTGAACCCCTCTCCCACCTCCCTGCCCATACCATCCCTCTGGGTCATCCCAGTGCACCAGCCCCGAGCATCCTGTATCACGCATTGAACCTGGACTGGCGATTCGTTTCACATATGATAATATACATGTTTCAATGCCATTCTCCCAAATCATCCCACCCTTGCCCTCTCCCACAGAGTCCAAAAGACTGTTCTATACATCTGTGTCTCTTTTGCTGTCTCACAGGTAGGATCATCATTACCATCTTTCTAAATTCCATATATATGCGTTATTATACTGTATTGGTGTTTTTCTTTCTGGCTTACTTCACTCTTACTTCACTTACTTCACTATAATAGGCTCCAGTTTCATCCACCTCATTAGAACTGATTAAAATGTATACTTTTTAATGGCTAATACTCCATTGTGTATATGTACCACAGCTTTCTTATCCATTCGTCTGCTGGACACAGAACCACCTTTAATCAGCATCACAATCAATACTCAAGTTCTTACCTAAGAACGTCACTGTGGTAGGGCAGCTAGTAACCCAACAAATTTACACTCTCTTCCATAGGGGAGCATCATTACCAGACATGGCCAGTGACTGTCTTTCTCAGCATTTCCACCATCCACCCTTTTGCACCTACACATGGCGTGGTTGTTTGTGCCACTTCTGGGCTGAAATGATTGAGAAGCAGCCCCATCTTCAACTTGTTTTTCCCCATCTGCTGACGGGGAGGAGAGCCAGAAAGTGTATGGAGCCCAAGTCTCTGAGTCACCCTTTGGAGGAAAGCTGCCTACCCTTTAGGAATACCTGTTTGGACTCTACTTAAGCAGAAATACACTCATGGTAAGCCACTGAGATTCTGAAGTTTGTAACAGTAGCTAATGGTATCCAAACTCTTCACCACCTGATTTCTTAATCAGATATAAGAATTACTCTTTGGCCTTCACTGGTGGTCCAGTGGTAAAGAATCTACCTACCAATTCAGGGACCTGGGTTTGATTCCTGGCCTGGGAAAATCCTACATGCTGAGGGACAACTAAGCCTGTGGGCCACAACTACTTAAGCCAGCACCTAGAGCCAGTGCTCTGCAGCAAGAGAAGCCACCATAGTGAGAAGCCCATTCTCCACAACAAAGAGTAGCCCTTGCTCAATGAAATGAGAGAAAGCCCTCACACAGCAACAAAGACCCAGCACAGCCAAAAATAATTAAGTAACATTTTTTAATTAAAAAAAAATACTTTATGGAGGAACACCTGAAGCAAAGGTCAGCAAACAACAGCACATGAACCGAATCAGCCTTCTGCCTGTTTTTGTATACCTACAGTCCACAAGCTAAGAATGGCTTTTAACACATTTAAATGGCTGTGGAAAAAAATGAAAAACTTCCAAATAATATTTTGTGACATATGGAAATTATAAGAAATGCAAATTTCAATGTTCCGTAACATAATAAAGTCTTATTAGAATCCAACCACACTCATTTGTTCACAGATTCTCTATGGCTGCTTTTACCCTATGACAGTATTGAGTAGTTGTAATAGAGATCTAGGGCTTCCCTGGTGGCTCAGACAGTAAAGAATCTGCCTGAAATGCAGGAGACCCAGGTTCCATCCCTGGGTCAGGAAGATCCCCTGGAGAAGGGGATGGCTACCCACTCCAGTATTCTTGTCTGGAGAATCCCATGGACAGGGGAGACTGGCGGGCTACAGTCCATGGGGTTGCAAAGAGTCGGACACAACTGAGTGACTAACACACAATAGAGACCTAAGGGCCCTAAAGTCTAAAATATTTACTATCTTGCCCTTTACAGACGTTTGTCACCCTCGCTTGAAGGTATGCAAATCACCCATTCATCTAGATATAATGGTACTCTGGCAGGAGAGTTTGGAAATCACCAAGAGATCCTGGAGTTCAAGGTAAGTCTACATTGTTTTAACCGCTCCTATTATGGCTGTCACTGAGCAGTTTCAAGTCATTCTACAAAACTATTTCTGAGCACCCCAGGGGGTGTTTATCTTAGGCCTTGGGGCTAGGAAAGTCTGTGCTACTTCCTTTGTGACAATCCTTGTCTCTGCTCATGCCTGATGTCCTATTCAGTCTCCCAGTTTCCCTGCCCAAGACACCATTCTAGTTTATGCCCTAGGACCCTGATACTATCCACATGACCACTGCTGGATGCATGGAATACATACCTACCTCTCTAGTTTTTATCTGCATATCAGGATAATCCATCTGTTTCAAGCTCTTTGGAGTATCTGGATGCTGATTGCCCTCCAATCTGAATTTCTTGCCACCAATTCTGAGATTTTTCCTGCTGGGCCACCTTCTTTTCCTCAGTCTATCCAGTGTACTGGTCATGGCCAACCTTGTTCTGCTCCATCTCTCTGCCAATAAATGCCATAATGTCTGAGTAAAGCTGAGCTTTGGAGAATGCTCAGAGGCAGGAGAAGGGCAAAAAGATACTTGGGGTCTACCTGGGTTGAGAACCCCTATAGGTACCTTCATGGCACTCATGACATTATGTTATATTTGACCTACAGCCCTGTCTTTGTCTCTCCAGTTCTCAGCAGAGTCTAACTGCATATAGGCATTCAATCAATATTTGTTGAATAAATAAATGAAAAAAGTCCTTTCCTCAGGAAAGACTCAGAGGAAACTGACTTACTAAAGTGAAATAAGGAAAGTTTCAAGAAATTATTAGTAATTCTATTCTTTGCCCCTCCCTTCTTGAAGCTCTGGTATGCCAGTTGGTGAGTGAAGGTCATCATTCCTGAGGCAAAGTACTCCCTTGAAGTTACTCCTGCCTAAGAGGGTTTCAGGTTTGGTCTTTTTGTCTTGTACCAAAAGATACTACATAATGAGGTAGGTGGAATCACTGCCATAAAAGCCTGGGACTAATCAAATAACATACTCTTAGTGTATATACTCTCTGCAGTTTTCTGAGTATCTTTGATATTTATCTCTTTGACTCGCAGTCCTGATGTGACTGCTCTCAAGGTGTCCTGTCTTAAGTATATTAACAGATTCTCCAAATGATTTGAATTTATGTTTATCTTAAGACAGATTCCCAGGGCCCACCCCCAGACATATTTAATACGAATTCCTGGAGCCTAGAAATAAGCATTTCTTCATAAAGATTCTTGGAGGGATCTGGTATCACACTCCAGAATCATTGCTCTACTCCAGTCCTCTCATTTTCCAAATGAGCAAACAGCCAGGGAGGGTGGAAAAGTTAAGACATTGTCACACTGTGCCAGGATTAGGGCCAGAATACAGGCCTCCCGACTCCAATTCCAGTGTTCTCTCAACTATAGTGCTCTGCCCCAGAGGCTCCCGGACCCTTGTGCTTGGCTTCTGGGAAGCTGCGCAAGGCTTAATCACAGCAATCCTGCTCTGCCTGGCCTTGTTCCCAAACGCTGTGCAGCCTGTGGGGGCAGGGAGAGGGGCGGGCAGTGGGTGTGATGTAATGTGATCAGCTCTGAGGGGTTTCTCCAAACTCTGTGGCAGAGCTGTAAACCTGGAGCGAGCCACCATCCCACTGGGCTGCTGGGAGCACTGCCCCGGTCCCCGCCCCCGCCCCACAGCTGTTTTCCTACCCAGGCTGTGTTCAACCTCTCCCCAGGCCTCTTGCCAACAACCCCTCCTCAACTTTGTTGCTTCCCAGAGATGAGAAAAAGGAGGAGAGACAGCTGTGCAAGTATCTCTTTGGAATAAAGGGTTTCGAAGAAAGGAACCTAGAGGTGCTGGAAAGGAAAGGCTGCCAGGGCCGTTTCCGTGGCAACGCCTCCATTGTGCCCTAGCAGCTACGTGCTGCCTGGCACGTGCACTTTGCCGGCCCCTGGAGGGCACTGCTGTCTCTCGCTCGCTCACGGTTCAGCAGTGAGTTTCTAATACTGGTATTCTAAAGGTATTTGTGGGCCCTTGAACCATCCGGAGCTGGACGCACGTGTCTGCAGGCCATCTCGGTAGTGTCCAGGACGTGGGCACCTCTCCCTTTCTACTCCTGCCACGGAGCTGGCATGTAGCAGCTGCTTAAAAACGAAGGGCTGAACAAATCAGTTTCTCTGAGTCTAAGCTCTTCTGCTTATAGAAGTGAGAGAAAACCAAAGGCTGGAGGAGAGGAAGCTTGGCCCTCTCCAATTACAGAAGACACATTTTGGTCTCCAGATCAGCCCTAAGGACCTCCCCGCTTCACTTCTCACAAATCGAGTGCCTGTTGACCCCTATGAGCTGCAACCCACCAATACTGAGTCAGTACCAAAGTGTTCCCCCTCTCAGGGGTATGGGCTCCCCTCCCTCTGCAGAACCCTCCTCCCATACCAGCCCCCTCTGCCCCCTAAAATCATACACACACACTTTGGGAGAGAGGTAGGCAGCAGTGAATCATCAGAGTGGAATATTAAGCTCAATGATGAAAATGTTTTTAGCAAAGGCGAGGGGACGTTTGGAATCCCACAAATTATTTGTCATCATTATTGTAGCCTGTTGTTCAGTGGAGCATATGTAAAAACATGGATCTTCAATATCTTTGAGAGTGGTTTTCATATTTGAAGACAGCAAACTCTGGTGCATAAAGTAGGTGAATAAATGGGATAATGCCATTTGGGATAAAAGCCTCTTTACAGGTTTAATAAAGTGAGACTTGGATTTTGTTTGTTTTTATTTTTGCAAAGTCAATGAATAATGCAGGAAACATTCTGTAGATGTGTCCCATGATCGGGTACCCTATCAGACCCTGGGGACAATGAAAAATAGGCCTGGGATAGGATGGGGCTCACTGCCCTAAGGATAAATGGGGTCCCAGTCCATAGAACAGACGAGAAGTACCTAACCCATCGGCTCCCCTCCTTGGCCTCAGACCTCATCCACTCTGACACCCCAAAACTGCCATCCCCTTTGCTCTTCACCCTGCTGGCCCTCTGCCGGGTGTCCCAGGCTGTTCAAAACTGCTAGAGGAAACTTAGTCCCTCAGACTGCCGTCACTGACGGTTTATGAGGCCCTCAAAGCGGTCCACTATGCCCACTGCTATCTTCTGAGCCTCCTCAAGGCTTGCTAGCTTTCACAAACTGCTGTAAAGTTTAACCACTCTCCTCATGCCCCTGGGGCCACCATCTCCTCCCTCACTAGCAACAGATATCTTATATTTTTCAGAGAAAATAGAGACCTTGAGGCTGGAGCTCCTTCAACCCCACTCCGTGCACCCAGTTTCATCTTTTTAAGTACCAGTCCTTCCCTGTCTCACTTGGCCCAGGGAAGGAGGTGTGTCTGCTCCTGCCCAAAGCTAAGGCCTCCTGCCTGATCTTAATTTCACTCCTCCAATAACGGGCTCCCGGAGACTTTTCCTGTTGATTGGTGTTATCCCTGCATCACATGAACATGCCGCCGTCTTCCCAGCTGTTTTAAAACGATGGGCAAAGACAGACGCCTGACCCTTTGTCATTTCTAGATGCTGTTGTATATTGCACTTTCGCTCCTCAGTGAAGTTTTATTTAAAGAAAAAAAAAGTTAGGGGCCTCCCTGGTGGCTCAGTGTTAACGAATCTGCCTGCCCATGCAAGAGATGTGGGTTTGATCCATGGTCTGGGAAGATCCCACATGCTGGGGAGCAACGAAGTCCGTGTGCCACAACTACTGAGCCTGTGCCCTAGAGACCAGGAGCTGCGACTACTGAGGCCACGTGCCACAGCTGCAGAAGCCCGCACGCCCTGGAGCCTGAGCGCCACAGCAAGAGAAGCCACGCAATGGGAGGCCGCATGCTGCAACTGGAGAGTGGCCTCCACTCGCTGCAACTAGAGAAAAGCCCTCACAGCAACAAAGATCCACCACAGCCAAAAACAATAAATAATTAAATTTTTAAAAAATTTTAAAGAAAAAAGGTTAAATATTTATAAGCATTTTTTTAAATCAATATTTTTTTAAAGTACAAAATGTCTTCTTTATATCCCAGTCTTCTTCCCAGAAGCTATTTTTTTTTTAAAACCATTTCCTTACAAGCATAGATTTACATCTATCTTTACCTTTTTTCTTGCTGTTTTCACATGACAATCATTCTGTAATAGTATGTATAGAGCTGCCTTATTTTTCCTAACATCCCACGGAGTACTTCAAAGTACACAAAACAGACGTCTCAACATTTATTTGACATGTCTTCCATCGCTAGATGTTTGGATCTGTCTTTTGCTATTTCAAATAATATTGCAGTTTTATTTATGTTATTTTGAATATGAATGTTTCTATAGCATAAATTCCTAGAAGTGAAATTATGGGATCAAATTGTATGCACATTGGGGATTTCAATAGATGTTGCCAAATAAGCCCACTCTAGAAAATATACCAATTTACGCTCCCACCAAGGAGTATTCCCGGCAAGGAATAAGAATGACTGTTTCCTAAGGTCCTTACCAACAAACGAGCTGTCCAACATTTTTTTACCTTTCTCAGTCTAAGTGCAAATGATATTTCAGTGTAGGTTTAATTTTATTTTCTCTTACAATTAGTGAAAATAATCTTTTTTTTTCGTGTGTTTAAGAATATTTTCTATTTCCTTTTCTGTAAACTTCTGTTCATCTCTTTTACCA
The DNA here is from genome assembly GCF_032452875.1 of Bos javanicus. NCBI lineage: Eukaryota > Metazoa > Chordata > Mammalia > Artiodactyla > Bovidae > Bos > Bos javanicus. Next base: position 10,030,930 of record NC_083878.1, read on the forward strand.
GTTTTTACATTGGGTTGCTCTTATTGGTTTGTGGAAGTTCTTTGTAAGTCCCTTTTTAGCATGAGTTACCTTATTTTTTCCAATTTGTTGTTTGTAGCTTGACTGTGCCTATGAGGTTTTGTAATGCAATTTTTATTGTGGAAATGTATATACAACATGCAGTTTGTCATTTTAACTACATTTAATGTACAATTCAATGGCATTAGATACATTCATGTTGTGCGACCATCGTCACCATCCATCTCCAAAACTTCGCATCTCCCCAACCTGAAGCTCCACGTCCATTAAACAGTAATTCCCCTCTACTCACCTTTGCTTTTGAACTTTTGAATTTTATATAACACATAGAAAAGATTTCTCTTTTCCCAGATATATATGTTTTAATCTACATATTTTTTTCTCTTGGTCAGTGCTTCTTAGTCCTGACTGCATTCCAATTACCAGGGGAACTTTTGAAAAATACAAGTGCCTAGGCTTCCCCTCTAGAGATTTTAACTTAAATAGCTTGGGATGGGACCCAAGCTCTTATAATTCTTTTTTTTTTGTTTTAAGTATAGTTGATGTACAATGTTGTATAAGGTACAGATGTACAATACAGTGATTCACAATTTTTAAAGGTTATACTTCATTTATAGTTATTATAAAGTACTGGCTATATTTCCCATATTGTACAATAAAGCCTGTCCTTGTAACGTATTTTATACTACCGGCTTGTCCCTCTTAGTCCCCTGCCCCTTTTCTGCCTCTCCCCCTTCCATCTCTCCCCTAGTAACTACTATAGGTTCTCCATATCTATGAGTCTGCTTCTTTTTTGGTTAGATTCACTAGTTTGTTGTATTTTTAAATTCCACATATAAGTGATATCATACAGTATTTGTCTTTCTTTGACTAATTTCATTTAGCATGCTGTGCTGTGCTTAGTCACTCAGTCGTGTCTGACTCTTTTCAACCCCATGGACTGTAGCCCACCAGGCTCCTTTGTCCATGGGGATTCTCCAGGCAAGTATACTGGAGTGGGTTGCCAAGTCCTCCTCCAGGGGATCTTCCCAACTCAAGGATCAAACCCAGGTCTCCTGCATTGCAGGCAGATTCTTTACCATATGAGCCACCAAGGAAGCTCACGAATACTGAAGTGGGTAGCCTATCCCTTCTCCAGGGGATCTTCCTGACCCAAGAATTGAATTGCAGGCGGATTCTTTACCAGCTGAACTACCAGGGAAGCCCTCATTTACATAATGCCCTCCAAATCTATTCATTTTGAAAATGGCAAAATTGTATTCTCTTTATGGTTTTTCTTAAATTCCAGTTGTTGTTATTCATTTGCTAAGTTGTGGCCAATTCTTTGTGACTTCATGAACTGCAACACACCAGGCTTCCCTGTCCTTCACTATCACCCAGAGTTTGCTCAAACTCGTGTCCATTGAGTCGGTGATGCCATCCAACCATCTCATCCCCTATAGCCCCTCTTCTCCTCCTGCCCTTAATCTTTCCCAGTATCAGGGTCTTTTCCAATAACATGATTCTAAAGCTCAGCCAAGATTGAGAACTACTGTTTTTGCATGTTTACAATTTCATCTTCTATGTTTACGCCTTTGGTTTATATGTAATTTTAAGGTAAAGTTTGATGTGAAAGCCAACCTCATTTTTTCCAAATGATTATTCAGTTATTCCAATACCATTTAATAAATATGAACTATCAAAACTGACTTCAAAAAAGAGAGAAATTCCTGCTCCCACCAATTAATATTTGGGTGATTTGGGGCAAATGAAATGTTTTCTGCCTCATTTTCTTCAGCTATAAAATGGGGATAATAATAATAGAGTTGCTTTGAGGATTTCAAAAGTTCATAAATTTAAAGCACTTAGAACAATATCTAGGCCTCAGTAAACTACCATATCAATATGCCACTTTTAAAAACTTTAAAAAAAAAATGTTTATATATTTATTTGGCTGCACCCGGACTTAGTTACAGCGCACGGGATCTTTAGTTGTGACATACAGACTCTTAGTTGCAGCACATGAACTCTTAATAGGAATTGATTCCAGGCTCTGTGTATTGGAAACAGGGAATCTTAGTCACTGAACCAGAGAAGTTCTGATAGGGCACTGTTAACATTGTTATTATTTGTTTCAGTTCAACAAATGAACACATGCAGGGCCAACACAGATATCATGTAACGTTGCATAATCATTACAAAGTGAAAGTGAAGTGGCTCAGTCATGTCCGACTCTTTGCGACCCCATGGACTGCAGCCTACCAGGCTCCTCCGTCCATGGGATTTTCCAGGCCAGAGTACTGGAGTGGGTTGCCATTCCCTTCTCCAGGGGATCTTCCCGACCCAGGGATCGAACCCAGGTCTCCTGCATTATGGGCAGACACTTTTTCTGTCTGAGCCACCAGGGAATCCCTAATCATTAAAAATCAGACTTAAAGAGTTCAGTTTCAGTGAAAAGAGAATATAAAGTTAACTTAACCAGATAAAAATCAGTATACATTAAGTAGAGCAAAAAAATACACCAACATATTAGCCAGGGTTATGTTACCTAAAAACTGGATTTGCCTCTTAATGGATGTCAGAGCAAAAGATACAACCAAGCCTACTATCAGGAGAAGGATTTATTAGTTGCAGCAAATAAGGAGAACACCATGGATCTTTCCCAAAGCAGTGTCTACCTGCACAGCAAATTGAGGAAGTTTTCTTGCTTGTTTTTACTTTATTTTTCTCCATTTGAGGAAAGTTTATGGAGACATGCATATTCATGAAGGGACTTGGGCAGGACAGTCTAAGCTTTAGTTGATGGAAGTCACTGGGTCAGAGAAGGTTAACATCATTATCCCTTGGGTTCCAGTTGCTCTGGTGGTTGAGGACTTTAGCCTAATCTTTATCACTGAAACAGAACTGGGAGTCTTTAGAACTGATATGTTATCTTTGCTATCTTTAGTTCTCTTGCTTGCCATAACAATTTCTGTGTTCTATTGTCCCTTGAAAGTGAAAGTGAAAGTTCCTCAGTCCTGTCTGACTCTCTGTGACCCCATGGACTGTAGCCCACCAGGCTCCTCTCCATGGGGATTCTCCAACCAAGAATACTGGAGTGGGTGGCCTTGCCCAGGGTAACGTCCCAACCCAGGGGTTGAACAAAGGTCTCCCATGTTGCAGGCAGAATTCTTTACCATATGAGTCACCAGGGAAGCCTATATACATATATATGCCTACGTGTGTGTTAATCGTTGTGCACAAGGACCCAGGAAAAAGGAGCAGTGACCCCACAAGAGACTGACCCAGACTCGCCTGTGAGTGTCCGGGAGTCTCCAGCAGAGGCATGGGTCGGTGGTGGCCTGCTGCAGGGTTGGGGGCACTGAGCGTAGCAGTGCATGCATGGGACCTTCTGAAGGAGGTCACCATTATCTTCATTACCTCCACCATAGTTTGGCCCCAGGTAAACAGCAGGGAGGGAACACAGCTCCACCCATCAACAGAAAATTGGATTAAAGATTTACTGAGCATGGCCCCGCCCATCAGAACAAGACCCAGTTTCCCCCTGAGTCAGTCTGTGCCATGGGAAGCTTCCATAAGCCTCTTATCCTTCTCCATCAGAGGGCACACAGAATGATAACCACAATCACAGAAAACTAACCAATCTGATCACATGGACCACAGCCTTGTCTAACTCAATGAAACTATGAGCAATGCCATGTAGACACACAGGTCACCCAAGACAGGTCATGGTGGGGAGTTCTGACAAAATGCGGTCCACTAGAGAAGGGAATGGCAAACCACTCCAGTATTCTTGCCTTGAGAACCCCATGAACAGCAGGAAAAGGCAAAAAGATAGAACACAGAAAAATGAACTCCCCAGGTCAGTTGGTGCCCAGTATGCTACTGGAGCTCAGTGGAGAAATAACTCTAGAAACAATAAAGAGATGGAGCCAAAGCAAAAACAGCACCCAATTGTGGACGTGACTGGAGATGGAAGTAAAGTTCAATGCTGTAAAGAGCAATATTGCATAGGAATCTGGAATGTGGGATCCATGAATCAAGGCAAATTGGAAGTGGTCAAACAGGAGATGGCAAGAATGAACATTGACATTATAGGAATCAGCAAACTAAAATGGACTGGATAGGGTGAATTTAGTTCAGATGACCATTGCATCTACTTCTGTGGGCAAGAATCCCTTAGAAGAAATGGAGTAGACATCATAGTCAATGAAACAGTCCAAAATGCAGTACTTGGATGCAATCTCAAAAATGACAGAATGATTTGCCTAAAGTCCTCAGCCACCAGAGCATTTGCCTCGTTTCCAAGGCAAACCATTCAATACCACAGTAATCCAAGTCTATGCCCTGACCAGTAATGCTGAAGAAGCTGAAATTGAATGGCTCTATGAAAAGCTACAAGATCTTCTAGAGGTAACACCCCCCCCCCAAAAAAAACGTCCTTTTCATTATAGGGGACTGGAATGCAAAAATAGGAAGTCAAGAAAACACATGGGGTAACAGGCAAATTTGGCCTTGGAGTACAGAATGAAGCAGGGCAAAGGCTAATAGAGTTTTGCCAAGAAAATGCACTGGTCATAGCAAACACCCTCTTCCAACAACACAAGAGAAGACTCTACACGTGGACATCACCAGGTGGTCAATACCAAAATCAGATTGATTATACTCTTTGCAGTGAAAGATGGAGAAGCTCTATACAGTCAGCAAAAACAAGTCAGCACACACATGAGCTGTCTGTGGCTCAGATCATGAATTTCTTATTGCCAAATTCAGGCTTAAATTGAAGAAAGTAGGGAAAATCAGTAGACCATTCAGGTACGACCTAAATCAAATCCTTTACAACTATACAGTGGAAGTGATAAATAGATTTAAGGGACTAGATCTGATAAACAGAGTGCCTAATGAACTATGGATGGAGGTTCATGACATTGTACAGGAGACAGGGATCAAGACCATCTCCAAGAAAAAGAAATGTAAAAAAGCAAAATGGCTGTCTGGAGAGGTCTTACAAATAGCTGTGAAAAGAAGAGAAGTGAAAAGCAAAGGAGAAGAGGAAAGATATACCCATTTGAATGCAGAGTTCCAAAGAATAGCAAGGAGAGATAAGAAAGCCTTCCTGAGTGATCAATGCAAAGAAATAGAGGAAAACAACAGAATGGGAAAGCCTAGAGATCTCTTCGAGAAAATTAGAGATATCAAGGGAATATTTCATGCAAACATGGGCTCAATAAAGGACAGAAATCGTATGGACCTAACAGAAGCAGAAGATATTAAGAAGAGGTGGCAAGAATACACAGAAGAACTGTACAAAAAATATCTTCACGACCCAGGTAATCACGATGGTGTGATCACTCACCCAGAGCCAGACATCCTGGGAAGTGAAGTCAAGTGGGCCTTAGGAAACATCACTATGAACAAAGCTGGTGAAAGTGATGGAATTCCAGTAGAGCTATTTCAAATCCTAAAAGATGATTCTGTGAAAGTGCTGCACTCAATATGCCAGCAAATTTAGAAAAGGCAGCAGTGGCCACGGGACTGGGAAAGGTCAGTCTTCATCCCAATCGCAAAGAAAGGCAATGCCAAAGAATGCTCAAACTACCTCACAATTGCACTCATCTTGCACGCTAGCAAAGTAATGCTCAAAATTCTCCAAGCCAGGCTTCAACAGTATGTGAACTGTGAACTTCCAGATGTTCAAGCTGGTTTTAGAAAAGGCAGAGGAATCAGAAATCAAACTGCAACGTCCACTAGATCATCGAAAAAGCAAGAGAGTTCCAGAAAAACATCTATTTTTGACTGTGTGGATCACAAGAAACTGTGGAAAATTCTGAAAGAGATGGGAATACCAGACCACCTGACCTGCCTCTTGAGAAATCTGTATGCAGGTCAGGAAGCAACAGTTAGAACTGGACATGGAACAACAGACTGGTTGCAGATAGGAAAAGGAGTACGTCAAGGCTGTATATTGTCACCCTGCTTATTTAACTTCTATGCAGAGTACATCATAAGAAACACTGGGCTGAATGAAGCACAAACTGGAATCAAGATTGCCAGGAGAAATATCAATAACCTCAGATATGCAGATGACGCCACCCTTATGGCAAAAAGTGAAGAGGAACTAAAGAGCCTCTTGATGAAAGTGAAAGAGGAGAGTGAAAAAGTTGGCTTAAAGCTCAACATTCAGAAAACGAAGATCATGGCATCTGGTCCCATCACTTCATAGCAAATAGATGAGAAAACAGTGGAAACAGTGGCAGACTTTATTTCTTTGGGCTCCAAAATCACTGCAGATGGTGACTGCAGCTATGAAATTAAAAGACATTTACTGCTTGAAGGGAAAGTCATGACCAACCCAGTTCAGTTCAGTTCATTTCAGTTCAGTCGCTCAGTCGTGTCCGACTCATTGTGACCTCATGAACCGCAGTATGCCAGGCCTCCTTGTCCATCACCAACTCCCAGAGTTTACCCAAACTCATGTCCATTGACTCGGTGATGCCATCTAACTATCTCATCCTCTGTCATCCCCTTCTCCTACTGCCTTCAATCTTTCCGAATATCAGGCTCTTTTACAGTGAGTCAGCCCTTCACATCAGGTCGCCAAAATACTGGAGTTTCAGCTTTAACATCAGTCCTTCCAATGAACACCCAGGACTGATTTCCCTTAGGATGGACTGGTTGGATCTCCTTGCAGTCCAAGGGACGCTCAAGAGTCTTCTCCAACACCACAGTTCAAAAGCATCAATTCTTCTGCGCTCAGCCCTCTTCACAGTCCAGCTCTCACTTTCATACATGACTACTGGAAAAACCATAGCCTTGACTAGGCGGACCTTTGTTGACAAAAAAGTCTCTGCTTTTTAATATGCTGTCTAGGTTGATCATAACTTTCCTTCCAAGGAATAAGCATCTTTTAATTTCAGGGCTGCAATCACCATCTGCAGTGATTTTGAAGCCCCCCAAAATAAAGTCTGACACTGTTTCCATTGTTTCCCCATCTATTTGCCAGGAAGTGATGGGACCGGATGCCATGATATTTGTTTTCTGAATGTTGAGCTTTAAGCCAACTTTTTCACTCTCCTCTTTCACTTTCATCAAGGGGCTCTTTAGTTCCTCTTCACTTCTGCCATAAGGGTGGTGTCATCTGCATATCTGAGGTTATTGATATTTCTCCTGGTAATCTTGATTCCAGCTTGTGCTTCTTCCAGCCCAGTGTTTCTCATGATGTACTCTGCATAGAAGTTAAATAAGCAGGGTGACAATATACAGCCTTGATGTACTCCTTTTCCTATTTGGAACCAGTCTGTTGTTCCATGTCCAGTTCTAGCTGTTGCTTCCTGACCTGTATACAGGTTTCTCAAGAGGTAGGTCAAATGGTCTGGCATTCCCATTTCTTTCAGAATTTTCCACAATTTATTGAGATCCACACAATCAAAGGCTTTGGCATAGTCAATAAAGCGGAAATAGATGTTTTTCTGGAACTCTCTTGCTTTTTCAATTATCCAATGAATGTTGGCAATTTGATCTCTGGTTCCTCTGCCTTTTCTAAAACCAGCTTGAACATCTGGAAGTTCACGGTTCATGTATTGCTGAAGCCTGACTTGGAGAATTTTGAGCATTAATTTACTAGTGAGTGAGATGAGTACAACCTAGACAACCTATTAAAAAGCAGAGACATTATTTTGCCAACAATGTTCTATATAGTCAAAGCTATGGTTTTTCCAGTAGTCATGTATGGATGTGAGAGTTGGACTATAAAGAGGGCTGAGCACTGAGGAATTGATGCTTTTGAACTGTGGTGTTGGAGAAGACTCTTGAGCGTCCCTTGGACTGCAAGGTGATCCAACCAGTCCATCCTAAAGGAGATCAGTCCTGAGTGTTCATTGGAAGGACTGATGTTGAAGCTAAAAGTCCAATACTTTGGCCACCTGATGTGAAGAGCCGACTCACTGGAAAAGACCGTGATGCTGGGAAGGACTCAGGCAGGAGAAGAAGGGGACAACAAAGGATGAGATGGTTGGATAGCATCACCGAGTCAATGGACATGAGTTTGGGTAAACTCCGGGAGCTTGTGATGGATAGGGAGGCCTGGTATGCTACAGTCCATGAGATCACAAAGAGTAGGATAGGACTGAGCGAGTGAACTGAACTGTGTTAATCGCTCAGTCCTGTCTGACTGTTTGCAACCCCACGGACTGTATCCCACCAGGCTTCTCTGTCCATGGAATTCTCCAGGCAAGAATACTGGAATGGATTGCCATTCCCTTCTCCAGAAGATCTTTATGACCCAGGGATCGAACCCTGGTCAAGAATCACAGGCAGATTCTTTAACGTTTGAGCTACAGTGAAGTTGTCTGTATGCCTATCATATATATATATATATATATACACACACACACACATATATATGTACATTTTTTTTCAAAAACTTATGAATTTTTGCTTAGCTAAAAACTGTGACATTTTGGTTTCACTTGTTTAAGTAGAATAGAATACTAGATTTCTAATTCATATTCACTCAAAACTTTGATATAGTTCCCTTTTTTCTGGGATCTAGTATAACTTAAAAATCTCAAAAGCTTATTATCTTAGTGATTTTTAAAAAAATTTTTTGAATGAGTCTTGAAACTTCTAATCCAATTCTGAGACTATAAAGAAATAATACATTGTAAGAAAATAAAGCAGGAAACCTGGAAAACAAAGCAGGAAATAAAGGATAAACAACAACAATAACAACAACCCCAAGAAATTAACATGTGCTACAGTATCATTAACTAAAGTAAGATTTTTCTCAAATTTCACAAAAATTTATGCTAGTGTACATTATTTGTTTTCATACTTTAGTCAAGGTTCCACTTTGGATTTAGTTGCATTGAGCAGCTTCAGCTGCATGCAACGAATTCTGATAAATACACTTTTCATTTTTGTTTTGTTACAAATATTTTCTAATTCTCCTTGCTATGGCTTCTAAGATACACCCATCATTTAAAAGTGGACATTTAACTTTCTAATATATGGGGTTTTTTAAAGTATTCTTGATATTAATTTCTCATTTAATTACTTTCTTCTCTGCAATCACCCTCTGTGGTTTTTTCAGTCTTTTAACTTTATTGAGACTTTCAATGGCTAAATCAAAGATCTCTTTTGGCATATGTCACATTGCACTTGAAAATATGTGGAATATTTTCAATTACCTTTTGATATTGATTTCTAACATAATTCCACAGTGATAAGAGAACAGATTCTTTTGATTTCAGTACCCTTAGTCCATGAAACTTTTGCATCTCACTTTATGTCCCTGGATATGTTCCAGTGTCTCCAGGTTTATAGTCTATAGGAACTTGAATAGAATTTGTATCCTGCTGTTATATGAAAATAAATAAATCTTAATTATGTTGAATTGGTTCATAGTGCTTTTCAGGTCTTCTGTATCCTTCTTTCTGTCTATTTATTCTATTAATTTTTTAGAGTTTGGTATTAAAACTCCAACTAAAAATCTTAATTTGTCTACTTAAAAAATAATTGTAATATATAGTAGAACTTGAGAGTCCTTTGGACTGCAAAGAGATCATACCAGTCAATCCTAAAGGAAATCAACCCTGAATATTCATTGGAAGAACTGTTGTTGAAGCTCCAATACTTTGGCCAACTGATGAGAATAGCTGACTTATTGGAAAAGACCCTGGTGCTGGGAAAGATTGAAGGCAAAAGAAGGGGGTTGTAGAGGATGAGATGGTTAGATTAGCATCACCAATCAACAGACATGAATTTGAGAAAACTCCAGGAGATAGTGAAAGACAGGTGAGCCTGGCATGCTGCAGTCCATGGGTCACAAAGAGTTGGAACAGATTTAGCAACTGAACAACAGCAGAGTAGAACTAAATGTAACTTTGTTCTGTGTTTTCCAAGTCTCCCACAAATGTGTTGTCGTACTTTCATAACTAAAAAACAAAAAAATGGCTAAAATGAAACAGTGTTGTACTTTAAGGTATATGGATGGGCCAACAAAAAAACTCACATGATAGAAAATGTCAACACTTAAAGTAGTCATATGATTTAATTGCTGCAAGAAACAACTTAAGACTTGATTCATACATAGCATATATAACAAACATCAAATAATATCATAGGCATACTCAGGTTATTTAAACCAGATATCCAGCGAGATCAGATAAGATAACATCCAACATCATGGCTAAATGCTGCCCATCTATTATTCATTCATGTATTAGCCCACTTCCTGGTGTCTACTAAAGGCCTACAATGAGCCAAATGCTAGGGATGCAGTGATGAGTAAAAAGACACAGACCCTGCCTTCTTGGTAATTATAGCCCAGGATCAGTTATCCTCTACTGGAGGCAGTAGCATTCATATCCCCAGGGGACACCTGGATTTAGGGGAGCACTCTTAGTTGCATACTAAGGACCCCACTGGCCATTGTACGCTCTCTAACTCCACATCCAAAGCACCCCCATCAGGAAATACTAGTAGTGTTAAATATGACACCATTTTTAGAGGCAGATTTTTTTTTCATGATAACAAGGCACAGTACATAATGTTCATTTTCAAAGCCCAAAATTTTCAAATGCCTTTGTAGCATCCCTATTTAAATGTCACTGGATACTTATTTTCTAAATGACATACTTTAGGAAACACAAGAATAGAGGCTAACAGTAGACACTCCTAGGTTTGAATGCCAGCTATTACCACCTTGCTGTTTGGACCATGAGAAAGCTCAACAACTCTGAGCTTCCTAACATGAGGTAAATAATAGCTAGCTCACTGAGGTATTGCTGGATTGTTGAGAGGACTAAATGCAGTGATTCTAGATATTGCCTTGCAGAGTGTCTGAAAATCTGGATATTAAAAAGAGATGGTCAGTGTAGACAACATAGTCCAAGCAGTTTGAGCGTGGAAAAAGATGATGTAGGGTGACTTGGGAAAAGAAAATGGCTTCTTGAAGAATAAGTAAAGGGTACTGAGGAATGAGAAGGGGAGAAGAAGGCGCAGTAGGTGAAGCAGAGGACAAAAGGGAAATGATCCAGGCAAGAAGATACACACAGATGCTATTCCTAGTTCATGGCATACCCAAAGTGCAATTCATTTCCTACACAGATTCCCCTAAGCAAACACATCCTTCATGATACCTCACCCTACTTTTACCTTCACCTGTTTAGTGAATCTAGTGCCAAACTCCAGAGGAGACTTGCAGACCTATTCCCTTGGTGGTCCTGCCTCAGATGATTCATCCACAGAGAGACCTATTGGAGGGAGACAGCAGAATCTCAGCACTGTCTAACTGAGCCATTTGCCTAACCTCTCTTGGAAGTTCATCTAAGGGCCCCATCACTGGATTATGAGGTCAAGAGCAGGGACAAGAGCAGGGAATTCAAGCAAATGGAGAGTTTACTTCTACTCTATAGTTTTGCTTCTTTGTTTGCTTGACATGTTAACTATCTTGACAAGATTTCTGCGATGTTCCTTCAGATCACTTCTGTTGGGCAGAATCCTGCTTCTTGGCCAAAGACTTTCCTCCACTGGCCATGAGCAGTGTTCTGCTCTGGAGGCACTCATGTATCAGTTGCATGTTCTTGGGCAGTGCTTTGGGTATGTGGTGGAGGAGGCAGCAGAACAATAGGAGGGACGCTCTGCTTCTTGACATTGATTCCCATGCAGGCCCTTGTAAGTTTTAAATGCTGGGTGGCTCTTGCTTGTTGCAGGAAGCCCCACTTTACAATTTAAGTGTTAGTGCCCACTCTTCAATGAAAGGCAATATCCCAGCTGCTATCCCTACCCCATTTGCCTCCTTCCCCAAATATTGTGTTGGCCAAAATGTTCATTTGGTTTTTTTCTGTAAAATGGCCCTAGTAATGCTTAGTTGTTCTTAACTTCGTTTGAAATAATTTTGTTAGACTGTATTGGGAGAGCTGTCATATCAGCATGCATTTAAATAAAAAACTTAATATTGGTGAATTTTTGTATGGCCACTGTAATAGTAAGGATAGAAGAAAAAAATCAATATTTTGGCTGTACTATTTCAAGAAAGGTAAAAACACAACTGAAATGCAAAAACAGATTTGTGCAGTGTAAGGAGAAGGTGCTGTAACTGGTCTTACAGGTTAAAAGTGGTTTGTGAAGTTTCATGCCGGAGATTTCTCACTGGATGATACACCATGGTCAACCTCAGACCAGTTGAGGTTGATAGGGATCAAATCAAGACATTGATTGAGAACAATCAATCTCAAACCATACAGGAGATAATCAATGTACTCAAAGTATCCAAATCAAGTGCTTAAAATCATTTGCAGTTTGGTTATGTTCATTGCTTTGATGTTTGGGCTCCACATAAGTAAAACAAAAGCTACTTGACTGTATTTCTGCATGCGATTCTCTACTGAAGTGTAACAAAAACATCCCCTCTTTAAAACAAATTGTGATGGGTGACGAAAAGAAGATACTGTCCATTAATGTGGAATGGAGGAGATTGTGGAGCACCTGCAATGAACCACCACCAACCACCCAAAGACCAGTCCTCAGCCAAAGAAGGTGATGCTGTGTTTATGGTAGGATTGGAAGGGAGTTCTCTATTATATGAGCTCCTTCCAGAAAACCAAGTGATTCATTCCAGCAAGTACTGCTCCCAATTAGACTAACTGAAAGCAGCACTTGACAAAAAGCATCCAGAACTAAACATAAAAAGCATAATTTTCCATTAGGGTAATGCAAGAGCACATGCTTCTGACTGGGAAGCTCTTTATTCCCCAGACATTTGCACCTTTGGATGTCCATTTATTTCAGTCTTTACAAAATTTCTTAATGGAAAAATTTTCAATTTCCTAGAAGACTGTAATAGGCACTTGGAACACTTCTTTGTTCAGAAAGGTCAAAAGTTTTGGGGAGATGTAATTATGAAGTTGCCTGAAAAATGGCAGAAGGCAGTGGAACAAAGTGGTAAATATGTTGTTCAATAAAGTTCTTGACAAAAATGAAAACATGTGTCTTTCATTTTTACATTAAAAAACCAAAGGAACTTTTTGGCCAACCCAATAAAAACATTCAGAAACTGGCATAGAGTTGCCTGTTCTGAGTCTCACCCATGCTTTCTTTTCATTCTCCCTGTTCTATCCAAGCACGTCTCTGAAGCCAGCAGCTCTTCAAATAGGTGAGTTACGGCTGCCAGTCATAGCCAGTGGGGCATATTTCTGTCCAGTACTTTTGGAAGTCACCAAGCAGGTTTTCTTCACTTGGTTTTGGCATCTGCCCTTGGCTAAATGCTGCGCTGCCTAACTGTTGACCAATTTCTTTCTTTTCCTTATTTGCAATCTAGAGTTGATAATCAGGCAGCATTATTTATAAAGGACTTTCGCCTTCTGTATTAATATGGTTTTCCCCCAACTGTTTTTCTAGGGAAAAATCTCATCTGTCCACTTGAACTATGGATTCATTCATCAGAGAGGAGGTAGACACTCTATGTAAGAAAATGAACCATGATATGTTAGTGATGTCTGTCTTAGAATCAGAATGGGGAAGTGACAGAGCGTGGTATGCCGTGTGTTGGCCATCCTTGGTCTATAACCAACTAGATTATAGAATTGCCTTTCCTATTATTCCTAGGATTACAGTTTAGCCTCTGTCCTTAGGATCTATAATCACCTTTGAAAGAAATCTGTTTTTACATTCGAAATTATATCCCATATTTTCATGCCACTCAACCTCTTGCAATCAGTCAAGAAGTACTTATTGAGCCCTAGGTATGTACCAAATGGAGAAGGCAATGGCACCCCACTCCAGTACTCTTGCCTGGAAAATCCGATGGATGGAGGAGCCTGGTGGGCTGCAGTCCATGGGATCGCTAAGAGTCCTTCACTTTCACTTTTCACATGCATTGCAACCCACTCCAGTGTTCTTGCTTGGAGAATCCCAGGGATGGGGACCACAGAGTTGGACATGACTGAAGCGACTTAGCAGCATGTGCCAAATACTATTCTAGGACTATGCTTGAAGATTTTATGTGTTTAAAATGAGAGATACACTATGGCATGCTTGTATGACATCGGGAGAATGTCTGTATAGAAAGAGAAGTTGATGATGCAGGGGACAAAAGGAATAAGAACTATGTGAACGTTCCCTTCTCTTCTGCATGCACTTTGTTTACCTAAGCAGATCAGTTTTTCTCTCTCCTTTATAGTCTGTGAGCATCAGCCTCTCTGTGCTTCCAGGGTTGTTTTCCATCATATATGCCATGACCATCAGCTTCCCAAAGAAAGTCATGCATGACAGCCTGAGATATCCATGATTCAAGTATTTTCATACAGATTTGGGTATTTTTTTTACTCTTTGGATTCACTTGTGTTATTTAAGTCAATTCAACTGTCTAGGGTGCTGGCATCAAGGATTGGTTTCTCTCCATCATATTTCTTCAAGAGAATCCATTCCTTGATCCTTTCTGTCAAATAATCCTATTTTGGGCAGCAACAACAACAACAAAAATTCTCAGCAAACTATTTTGGTCATATAATGTTAATCTTTCCCAATAGAAAGTGAGAGACATTCCTGTAACACCAAATCTCCAAATGTATGTTCAGCTACTCATCTTTACATAAGTTTCTGAGAAAATAAAATATATATAGTGTATTATGAGAGGATTTTGTCCTGCTAATTGCCACATGGATTTCCTAAACTTTGTGAACTCAGCCAGGCCATTCATAGACACAATAAAGATTTTGAATCCCTTAGTCCAAAGCCCAGACTAAATACAGGGCCAAAATTAATCCTGGACCAAACTTAGTCTTAACCCAAGTAGCAGTGTTTTTTTCTAACTTCTAAAACAGAACCAGCCAAGGCCTGTCCCAGAGCAGAAAGTCTTTAATTAAGCCAGCTGCTCTAAAGGAAGAGGACCAAGAGCCAAGAGGTCCCAAAAGAAAGAATCTAAATAAGTAGCAAGGGGTAAAAGAACTAATGCAGGAAACTTTTAATCCTTTACTGATTCTACCACTGTGGCCCAATTGTTTCCTCGACTTCGACTTACTTCAAAATTCCTCTTTTCCTCTTTCTTCTATGCTTTCTTTCTCCCCTCCAATGTGTATATGAAAGTTCTGGCATGGAGATTCATTGGCCCTTACTAGAGACGCTTACTCCTTGGAAGGAAAGTTATGACCAACCTAGATAGCATATGCAAAAGCAAAGACATTACTTTGCCAACAAATGTCCGTCTAGTCAGGGCTATGGTTTTCCTGTGGTCATGTATGGATGTGAGAGTTGGACTGTGAAGAAGGCTGAGCGCTGAAGAATTGATGCTTTTGAACTGTGGTGTTGGAGAAGACTCTTGAGAGTCCCTTGGACTGCAAGGAGATCCAACCAGTCCATTCTGAAGGAGATCAGCCCTGGGATTTCTTTGGAAGGAATGATGCTAAAGCTGAAACTCCAGTACTTTGGCTACCTCATGCGAAGAGTTGACTCATTGGAAAAGACTCTGATGCTGGGAGGGATTGGGGGCAGGAGGAGAAGGGGATGACAGAGGATGGGATGGCTGGATGGCATCACTGACTCGATGGACATGAGTTTGAGTGAACTCCAGGAATTGGTGATGGACTGGGAGATTCACCATGACTGAGATTTCAGCATAAAGCTGACATTTTGCTACTAAGACAATCAAATTTCCAACTTTAGTAACTACTCCCAAAGGGGTCTTTACATTTTTTTGCCCTTACTTTCTACATATAAGACTATGACCTGGATCCCTGAAACCTGTGGGAGTTCCCCAATGGCTCAAGCAGTAAAGAATCCTCCAGCAATGCAGGAGATACAGGAGACCTTGGTTTGATCCCCCATGGCAACCCATTCTGGTATTCTTGCCTGCATCACACCACATGGCATTTGTTTGGATTCATTAATGGAGGAATGCGTCAGTGATCCTGTTCATGACGCCAGTTGTCTCACTGTTCACACTGTCCACACTGTTCGCTCAGAGTTGCAAGCTAAGAGACTGGAGATTTTTGCAGTGGCTGGCATCCATGTACCTCGTGATGCACGTGCACGGTGCTACGAATGACCTCAGCTGTTCAGTTCAGTTCAGTTCGCTCAGGATCCTGAATTCCCTGTCCATCACCAACTCCCGGAGTTCACCCAAATTCACATCGAGTCAGTGACTCCCAGCATCAGTCTTTTCCAATGAGTCAAATGAGGTGGCCAAAGTATTGGAGTTTCAGCTTTAGCATCAATCCTTCCAAAGAACAGATCTCCCTGGTTGGACAGTCCAAGGGAGTCTTCTCACAGTTCAAAAGCATCAAAGCCTTCTTCACAGTCCAACTTTCACATCCATTCATGACTGCTGGAAAAACCATAGCCTTGACTAGACGGACCTTTGTTGACCTCAGCTGTTACATAGTCATTATTTGCAAAACATGGGGCGAGAGAGCCTGAACACTCCATCTTGGCTAATTTGTTCTCTCTGCTTCTTCAGTGGTAAAGAATCCACCTGCAATGCAGGAGACGCAGGTTTGATCCTTGGATCTTAATGGTCCAGTATTCTTCCCTAATCCCAGTGGATTAGTTTCAAATCCTTCTTACTGCTGCTGCTAAGTCGCTTTAGTCGTGTCCTTCTTAAGCATGTTCAAAAAGGACCAAGTAAAAAAAAATCACAACCAAAACTATCCCATTCTTATCAAACAAATTTTGACATCATGATCTACCCCATATTAATTCAAGGAGATGTTCCTCAGCATTAGAAAACACATTAAGGATGTACGTGTATGTATGTGTGTATATATTTATATGTATGTGTGTATATATATATATATATATGAAGTTGTTAGTCACTCAGTCGTGGCTGACTCTTTGTGACCCCATGGACTGTAGCTCTCCAGGCTTATCTGTCCATAGAAGTCTCCAGGAAAGAATTCTGAAGTGGTGAGCCATTCCCTTCTCCGGGGGATCTTTCTTACCCAGTGATCAAACCCAGGTCTCCTGCAATTCTTTACCATCTGAGCCACCAGGGAAGTTATATATATATGTGTGTGTGTATATCAGTTCAGCTCAGTCGCTCAGTCGTGTCCGACTCTTTGTGACCCCATGAATTGCAGCACGCCAGGCCTCCTTGTCCATCACCAACTCCCAGAGTTCACTCAGACTCACGTCCATTGAGTCAGTGATGCCATCCAGCCATCCCATCCTCTGTCATCCCCTTCTCCTCCTGCCCCCAATCCCTCCCAGCATCAGAGTCAACTCTTCGCATGAGGTGGCCAAAGTAATGGAGTTTCAGCTTTAACATCATTCCTTCCAAAGATATCCCAGGGCTGATCTCCTTCAGAATGGATTGGTTGGATCTCCTTGCAGTCCAAGGGACTCTCAAGAGTCTTCTCCAACACCACAGTTCAAAAGCATCAATTCTTCAGCACTCAGCCTTCTTCACAGTCCAACTCTCACATCCATACATGACCACAGGAAAAACCATAGCCTTGACTAGACAGACCTTTGTTGGCAAAGGAATGTCTCTGCTTTTGAATATGGTATCTATGTTGGTCATAACTTTCCTTCCAAGGAGTAAGTGTCTTTTAATTTCATGGCTGCAGTCACCATCTGCAGTGATTTTGGAGCCCAAAGATACAAAGTCTGACACTGTTTCCACTGTTTCCATCTATTTCCCATGAAGTGATGGGACTGGATGCCATGATCTTTGTTTTCTGAATGTTGAGCTTTAAGCCAACTTTTTCACTCTCCACTTTCCCTTTTATCAAGAGGCTTTTTAGTTCCTCTTCACTTTCTGCCATAAGGGTGGTGTCATCTGCATATCTGAGGTTATTGATATTTCTCCCGGCAATCTTGATTCCAGCTTGTGCTTCTTCCAGCCCAGCGTTTCTCATGATGTACTCTGCATATAAGTTAAATAAGCAGGGTGACAATATACAGCCTTGACGTACTCCTTTTCCTATTTGGAACCAGTCTGTTGTTTCATGTCCAGTTCTAACTGTTGCTTCCTGACCTGCATACAGATTTCTCAAGAGGCAGGTCAGGTGGTCTGGTATTCCCATCTCTTTCAGAACTTTTCACAGTTTATTGTGATCCACACAGTCAAAGGCTTTGGCATAGTCAATAAAGCAGAAATAGATGTTTTTCTGGAACTCTCTTGCTTTTTCCGTGATCCAGCGGATGTTGGCAATTTGATCTCTGGTTCCTCTGCCTTTTCTAAAACCAGCTTGAACATCGGAAAGTTCATGGTTGTGTATACATAAACTCTTTCTAGGCTATATAGAGTTTTAAAATTTTAAACATAACTATTTTCCAAATCATGTTTCTTCTTTCACTCTTAGTACGAGTCATGAAGCAAAACTGTTAATTATCAGATTTAATCTTAAACTAAATAAATACTACTCTGACTTTAAGGGGGAGAAAAAGCAAGGAAATGAAAAACACAAAATTGGATAGAGGTTCTCTCTTGGTAGGACGAAGTCAGGAGAATGAAAGCAGCATGCACAGATCATTAACAGAAAGGGTGATAATCTAGTTTATAAACTGGGTGGTGGCCTCACAGATTTATGATCACCATGCTTTATTTTGTACAGATGTGTGAATTTCATATTTATCAAATGTTACATTAAAAATTGTTCCTGCCTGAGTTATAAACAAAGAATGCATTCTTTTTCTTGTATAGGATACCATTATTTTAAAAATAAAATTCAAACACATTGTTCTGGTTTTGTGGCTTATTCCCAGCAGAATTTCTTAAAAGGTTTTTCATGAGTTGACTTCAGTTCAGTTCAGTTCAGTCGCTCAGTCATGTCCAACTCTTTGCAACCCCATGGACTGCAGCACGCCAGGCCTCCCTGTCCATCACCAACTCCCAGAGCCTGCTCAAACTCATGTCCATCACGTCGGTGACACCATCCAACCACCTCATCCTCTGTCATCCCCTTCTCCTCCCACTTTCAATCTTTCTCAGCATCAGGGTTTTTTCCAATTAGTCTCCTCCCACTTTCAATCTTTCTCAGCATCAGGGTTTTTTCCAATTAGTCGGTTCTTCGCATCGGGTGGCCAGAGTATTGGAGTTTCAGCTGTAGTATCAGTCCTTCCAATGAATATTCAGAATTCTGATTCATCCTGATTTCCTTTAGGATGGACTGGCTGGATCTCCTTGCAGTCCAAGGGACTCTCAAGAGTCTTCTCCAACACCACAGTTCAAAAGCATCAATTCTTCGGTGCTCAGCTTTCTTTATAGTCCAGCTCTCACATCCATACATGACTACTAGAAAAACCATAGCTTTGACTTCACCTGCTCATTAAACTTTTAAAGTATATTTTTGGAGACTTCTTTTGGTCAATTTAATTCTACCATCAGGTACCAGTTGAATAAAGGCAAGCTGCCATGTTTGTTAGGATATTAATTTCAGGTGTTTGATGCTATTCTCTGTGTTCTGATGTTTCCAAGATGTTAGTGTGAATTTGAAGTCAGTTATAAACTTTCTTCTACAAAATGTTTATGTTCAATTTTCGACTCAGTGGAAACCCGATTTATCAAAGCTCTTTTTATACACTGATCTTTCTTCAGTTTTTCATTTGCTTTTAACGTTTGTCAATGTTTTTAAATTTTAGGGAAATATTTTAGTCCTTAAATTGTATACCAATATTCCATGACTCCAAATTTTATCATTCTCCCTCAAGTCTGAAAGAAACAATTACATAATTTGTTAAGTTCCACAGACAGCACAGTCCCACTTGAAGTCTGAAGTCCTACTCTCATATGAGAATTAACAATAGACAGTGTCAAACTGGCCTGAAACCTAATTGTGTTCTTGGCTCAGGATATCCATAGTAAATTCATAAGCCCAAAATAAGACACAAAAACAAACGAGGATGTGTCATATAATAAACTTCTCAAAGGAGAGTAAAAATAACATTAAAATGTTACCAAATTTAACAATATTATTTATAGTGTTTTATTCAATGAGGTTTCAAAATGCCTGATTAATTGAATTAAATGCAAATAACTTCATACAGGATTTTTTTAAAGTTTTCCCAGCACTTCAAAATGGTTATGGAATTAATATAATTTTTAAATGTCAAAATATGCTACAAATATTGCACTTTTCTGCCGAGCTGGGCTAGTATCTTCCATGGTGAGATATCAAAATTCTTGAATATAATACACTTTTAAATCAAATAGGTACTTGATTGATTTCCCTGAAATTATCAACATAATTACCAAAATCTCCCAGGATTTTGTAAGATTTGCTTCTTCAAATACAGTTTGAAGGTTTAACTTAAGGAGGGGAAAAAATTCTTATGTATTAATGTGAAAAAGGCTTTAGCTCTTAAAAAATTAGATTATCAATCTTTTACTTTATTTTTTGCCTTTACATCAATAGTCTCCTTCACCCTAAGATTGTGAAATTATCCATCTAAATTTTCTTCTAGTATGTTTATTGTTTTATTTATGTTTGTATATGGCATATGTAGTCATATATGTTTGTATATGGCAAACATATGTTTGTATATGGCATATATAGTCAACAAACTATAGCCCTTGGGTTAAATCCGGGCAGCTGCTTATTTCTATAAGTAAAGATTTATTGGGATGCAGCCACCCTCATTTGTATATGTATTATCCGTGTCTGCTCTCACTCTACGGTTTCAGCTAAGAAGTTTTAAGAGAGATGGTATGGCTCACATAACCTAAAATACTTACTATCTGATATTTTTACTGAAAATTTCTGTCAACTTTTGGCATTAAAACTTATTCTAGTTCTAGGTATTAAATAACCAATACTTTTTCCTACTGATTTAAGTCTCATTAGGTATAAAAGCACATACACACATATAACAAAGAAAGCAAGACTGAATGATGGAGAAAAGACAGTTTTCAATAAGTAATAAGTGGCGTTAGGAAAACTGCATGGCTTCATGTAAAAGAATGAAATTAGAACATTTTCTCACACCATATTAAAAAAAAAATGGATTAAATCCCTAAATAAATGTAGGACCTGGAAACCATAAAACTCCCAGAAGAAAACATCTGCAGTACACTCTTTGACATCAGTTTTAGCTATATATATATATTTTTTTTTTTTTAATCTATCTCCTTAGACAAGGGAAATGAAAGTAAAAAAATTTTAAATGGGACTGCATCAAACTTACAAGCTTTTGCACAGGAAGGAAACCATCAACAAAATGAAAAGACAGTCTTCTGAATGGGAGATGATATTTGCAAAATGATATGTCTGATAGGGAGTAATATCTGAAATATATGAAAAACTCATAAAACTCAATTGAAAAATAATCCAATTTAAAAATGGACAGAAGGCCTGAAGACATTTTTCCGAAGAAGACATACAGATGACTACCAGACACATGAAAAAATGCTCAACATCACTAATCATCAGAGAAAGGCAAATCAGAATCATGAGATACTGCTCCTGTCAGATGGCTATCATCAAAAAGAACAAATAACAAGTGTTGTTGAGGATATGGAGAAGAGGAAACTAGGTTCACCATTATTGGGAAAGGAAATCGATGCAGCCACCATGGAAACAGTATGGAGGGTTCCCAACAAGCTAAAAATAGAATCGCCATATTATCCAGCAATTCTAGTACTGGGTATATATCCAAGAAAAACAAAAGCACTAATTTGACAGTACGTATGCACCTGCACTCCGGTACTCATAGCGGTGTGTTATAATAGCCCAAATACGGAAGTAACCTAAGCATCCATCAACAGATGAATGAATAAAGATGATGTGGTAGATATACTCAGCCATAAAAAGAATGAAGTTTTGCTATTTATATAACATGGATAGATCTGGCGGGCATTATGTTTATTGAAGTAAGACAGAGAAAGACAAATATTATATGTAGTCACACATTTTTTGAATCTAAAACATAAAACAAATAATTAACATAACAAAACAGAAACAGACTCACAGGGTTAGAAGACAAACTAGTGTTTGCCACTGGGGAGAGGATGGAAGAGGAGCCAAATGCGGGGAGGATTAAGAGGTGCAAACTACTAAGCACAACATAGATAAGTTATAAGGATGCACTGTGCAAGGAATATAAGTAATATCTTATACTTTCAATGAAGTATAATCTATGAGAATATCAAATTACTATGTTGTGTACCTGAAACTAATATAATATTGCCAAGTCAACTATATCTCAATTTAACGAAACACATACACATTATAGGCTGTCTATTTTGTTCTACTAATCTACTGACATATTCCTAAAACAGTATCATACTGTTTTAGAAAAACGTAGTTTTAAAATATATTTAAAATGCTAATGGTTAAAGTTCTTCCATTATCACTTTGAAAACTTTATTATCTTTTTTCTTTGAATGAAGTACAGGATTATTTTGTCAAGCCCCTGTATCTGTTATGAGCACTTATACAGAGGCCTTTATGTGGACATATGTTTTCATTTATTCTGGTAAATACCTGGGAGTGGATAGAATTGCTGGGTCATATGGTAAGGGTATATTTAATTTCATTAGAAACCACCTGTTTGGTATAGAGAACAAACCAGTGGTTACTGGGGAGAAGGAAGAGGGGCACCATAGGGGTAGAGGATTAAGAGTATTTATAAAAACTATTATGTATAAAATAAGCTCAAAAATATATTGTAAAACAGAGAATATAATCAATATTTTGTAATAATTATAAATGGAATATAACCTTTAAAAATTGTGAATCACTGTGTTTTACACCTGTAACATATAATATTGTACATCAACTGTGAAGTAAAGTCGTTCAGTCATGTCCAACTCTTTGTGGCCCCATGGACAGTAGTCCACCAGGTTCCTCCATCCATGGCATTGTCCAGGCAAGAGTACTGAAGTGGGTTGCCATTTCCTTCTCCAAGGGATCTGCCCAGCCCAGGGACCTTGAGGTCTCAACCTAAAGGGAGGTGTGTTCGTCAGACTTCCTTTTAGTTGTTCTGGAACCCAGGCCTTGTTCTATAGTCCTGTGAGACTGAACACCCACTCCAGGACAGGCAAGCACTCCAGTAAACTGTTTATTGCTGGAAAATAAGAAATTGTTATTTTTGCAAAGTAGTTTAAAAGATGATCATGGTGCTAAACTCGGTTATAAATTCTGGAAAAATTTTTCTGCGACTTCTGTATGAACAGAATTTAATTTTCCAGATAGATAATAACATCATTGACAAACTGTCATGCTTTTGTCTAAGCTTTTAGTGCTACAAAGGTGATGTGCATAGCTAGTCTAATTTTTAAGCATACCTCCTCGTCCTGGATACTTTGAAAATTTTGCTGGTGTGTGCCTAATTCTAAGTCTCTTATCATTGATTTGGTATAGAAGGAGCAAACTGTTTTAATCAACATAGAGGTCTCTCTTTCTGGCAGTCAGAAGATATTCTTTTACTTCACAGTGAAGTATTCTGTCCCATTTGTTCTGTTCTCTGCTTCAGAGTCAATTGTTTATAGGTCATGTCTCAAATTTCTGTTCTCTACAGCCATCATGTTCTCCCACATGATTTTTTTCTGTTTTCCTCTGTGTTCTGGAAGAGTTCCTCAAGCTTTTTCTCCACAAATTCCTGCTTTCGTCTTCTATGTTATCAGTTCTGCTCATTGGCTCCACATATATTTTAAAGTTTTGTTATCTCTCATTGCAGGTTTCTGTCCTGTTTTGTAAAGAGCACATCTTCTTTTGCCCTGCTGAAGATACTAAAGAGCTTCCTGAAATTTTCTTTTAGAGCCTGCAGTACATTATTTCTGAAGATATATTTGACCTCTGAATCTTCAGCCATCTATTTCCTTTCGCTTGTTTCTGTAATTTATTTACAAGTTCTATACTAAATTCTTTTTCTCTTTAATCATAACCTTCATCATTATAATATAGGTCACATTTATTGAGTGGTTACTATGTACTGTCCTAAACATTTCTCATATATTGACTCATGCAATCCTCACAACAACAGTGAAGAAGGAAATGTTGCTAACCTCATTTTATAGGTGTGAATGCTGAGACACCAAGGTTAGGTAATTTGCCCAAGGTCACAGAGCTATAAATGCTGGATCAGGATTTGGACACAGACAGTCTGGCTCCAGAGTGTCGATGCCATCCTGTCTCTCAGTCATATTTAGATCATCTTTAAAGGTAAATGCTATTTAAACTTGGTATTTAACAACAGATAATGTGTGTAGATTTTCCCTGGCTCCATTTCGTGTGAAGGTCAAACTCCATGGCTGAGAGACATGTTGGCGTACATAAAATCTGGCCCAGTTCTGATTTCCAGTGGGTATTCATCCATTTAAACCTAGCACACTCCAACCAATGTGATTCTTGAGAAGCTACAAGAATTGATTCCAACAATTCTGATTGGTTCCAACAGAGTTCTTCCTCTCAGTGCCAACTCTAATAGCTCTTTACTTGTAAGGATTATATCCTCCTGAATGTAGGCACTATGGCAGCCCCTCACCCCAGTGTGTCCCCCCCCCTCCTCCCACACACACACACAATCCCACTACCAACTGCTAGTTAACTTCTGTGGTGGTGTTGTCTTTAAATACAGACAGAAAGGCAACAAAGAGAGAGGAAGAGAATCACGCTTCATTGCCTCACAGCAACCCCACAGTTGAGGGCCAGCTGGGTCTTTGAGTCAAGAGGTTATCGTTTTCACCTCTGCTGTTTCATGGTCCAAACAACATGAAGATTTGTCTTAACTTTGATTTGTCTAGTGTCTATGTTAAAGATTCCTTTGAAATTTTAGGTTTGTGCTGCCCGTTAGATTTCATTTCTGGGGTAGATATAAGCTTTCCCATCATGACTTCCAGCCATGGCTCCACACTTTATTGAAAAGGCGAGAGATGCTGTACTGGGGCTGTTAATCCAAAATTCCCCTCAGTTGTTGTTTTTAACACTTACCAAACAGAGCAGATCAATTGTCAAAAGAATTCATAAAGTCTTGAAGAGCCCTATTAGTTTCTGCACCTGAGTACCATTTCATCAGTGGCCTTCATGTATCTACAGATACGTTTCATCTCAGCATTTTCCCAAATTCTCAACATACGAAGATAACTAATCAAGACTATCTAAAAGTAAACCGTATTGTGTTGGCTATAACTAGGCAACAACTATTGTTTGTCTACACACCAGTGTGGCTCTCCTCTTCTTTCTGGGTAAAGCAACCCCACTTTAATTATTTAAAATGACTGTTTTTAGCCTCTTTAAAACCATATGGCTGTGTGACACTATGTTAGCTAAGGAAACGGGAGTAGAAGCTGTTGTGGAGGCAGTTTCGTTCAGTCCCTCAGTCATGTCTGACTTCTTGCGACCCCACGGACTGCAGCACACCAGTCTTCCCTGCCTTCACTATCTCCGGGAATTTGCTCAAACTTACGTCCACTGAGTCGGTGATGCCATCCAACTATTTCATCCTCTCTCATCCCCTTCTCCTCCTGCCTTCAATCTTTCCCAGCATCAGGGTCTTTTCCAATGAGTCAGCTCTTTGCATCAGGTAGCCAAAGTATTGGAGCTTCAGCTTAAGCATCAGTCCTTGCAGTGCACAGAAAAAAAAAAAAAAGCTAAAGGGAAACAGGCAGCTAGAGATTGCTTCTCTCTTTTTCTTCTTCCACACTTCCTTCTGCTTCCTTCCTGGAACATTAATATGATGGCTGAATCTTCAGCAGCTCCACTAGAGCATGAACAACACCGAGATGGAAGCCATCCACTATGGATGGCAGAGCAGATGGACAGAGTGACTATTATGTGTTCCACTTACCAATTTTGGACTTCATACCTCCAGACTTTTTTTACCACCAAATACAAAGAAGAAGAATGAGAATAATAATAAAGCTCATGTTATCATATCACAATTACAGACTTTGCTAGCAGTCCAGTGTGATTTCTGAGACCTTTTTTTAAATAGTAAAAGTAAGTTAAAAAACTAATGCTTGTTAAGTGCCTGCTAGATGCTGGGTACTCTTTTAGTGATATTAATTCCTTTCCTCCTCATAGCAACATTATTATCTTGCTGCACAAGTAAGGAAATCCAGATCAGAATGCTTAAGTAACCTGCCCAAGTTCACACAGCTAGCAAGTATAGACATAAGAAGCTGATTCCAAGCAAGGCTCCAAAATCTGCACTCTTATCCACATACTGACTGCCTATAACATCCCACTTCAAGCAACAAAAATGGCTCAGAAAATACACTGGGCCCTGCAGTTGGACAACTGCAGGCCCAGCAACTTGAGCTGGGTAGTTTCCAGGCTTCTTTGTGTCTTGCATGACTGTCTCTGACTTTTCTAAACATCAGATTACAAATGTCGACAAAACTCCAAACTGACAACCTGCTGTACAGACTGAGCTGAACTCTTGGGTGGGGTTCACGGGCACTGCTGCATCCCGGTGCCGGGCCTCACACCGCCTTCAGGCATCCCAGCCGTGGCTCCACATTCACATCCTAGTCAGGAATCTTGCAGTATAAGTCACCCTTTGACAAAATCTCAATTTTTTTCCCAAGTAAAATGGAAGCAGAACAGTTCTAAAAATTACGTATTAACAATTCTTTAGTGTTTCTATCATACTAGTAACACAGTTAGGTACATGTGTTCAGATCACTTGTGTATATCAAACATTCCAGAAAAACATTTCCAGTTTTTCTATCTGCAACTCTATTACATTCACAGTTCATGACAGAGTAATAATTTCTTTCATTCCTAAGAAATTACCAGATTCTCTGGGACATTTATGTATATATTCATTTAATGTGTTATAACCCTTTCTTAGTCAACTTCATGTTAAAATATTATTATGCTTACAGAAAAGTGTTGTTTTTCCCTTTTTACTTTCTCACTCACAATCTGTTAAACAGTCAGATTGAGAGCATCTGACTGAAACGACAAAGTTGGACCTACACCAGTTTCAACAGATGGGTGAATATGCTGAGAATTTTACCAGACCTCAAACACACATTAGCCAGTATTGCAAAAGCACCCTGTTTGAACACATGCATTTCTGAGCTCAGGGTTTCAGAAGCCTGGAGAGATAAGCCCGAGTACAGGGAATCTGGGTAATTCTCTAGGCAATCCGGGTAATTCTCTGGGTGCAAAGCCTGATGTGATACTGAATAGAGGAAGACTCCTCTAACTGCAGACTTTCTCCCAACTGACCCATCTACAATGGAGACCCTACTTTGTAGAGCTTTCTCGGCTCTTTCAGTTAGGGGACGCAGATGTTGCTGGGAATGATAGCAATACACAACAATGATTTTCTTCCCGGGTAGAGTGACCTAGTTTGTCAGTGCCCTTCCAACCCAACGGCTGCCTGAGAGGAAATACTGATAATCAGGACACCAGAAAAGTGTGTGCCCGTGTGCCTGTGAGTAGGCCAAGAGGAGACGTGTAAGGAAGACACGGACAGGTATGGGGTAAGCAGGGCTTGGAAAGAGGTGAGATGCACAGAGAAAGTGTAAGGAAGGGCGGGGCCAAGTGAGGAAGTTGAGAAGAGGAGAGCTGGACACACGGTTTTCAGACCCGGGTGGGGACTAGGTAGAAGGTCTGACCACTGGGGAGAAGGGGGCAGCAATGTGTGGCCCTGGGTTCCAGAGTGTGGCGGAGGGGTGGGTCAGAGGAGTAAGAGGGAAAAGAAAACATCATCTATAGTCTCTTATTTCATGCATACACCCTCCTGGGTGAGCACCTGATGGGTGCTGCACCCAGTCAGCCCTGAGTCACATCTCACCATTCCTCTTGCCAAGGTCAGTCTCCAAAAACTGGTTGCCCAATCACGTGGCCATGAGTCAGGGTCCTGCCAGTCTGAGTAGGATGTGGGTGGGAGGAAGCAGAGAGACTTGCACAACCCCGAAGCACTGAGGTCACTGGAGAAAGCCCGGCTGCGGGAGAAGCCCCAGAGCAGCCCCTTTAAGGCCTTGGAGAGGGGGGCCACTGGGCAGTAGGATTTCTGGCTTCTCTTCTGGGTTGAACCTCTTATGTGCCCTATCACTTCCCAGACCAGAGCATTAACAGGGATAATGTGTCCTGATTCTGTCTGCCCCTGTGGGTAAGGGGAGGGCCTAGAAGGTGTTAGAGCCAGCACCCCTGACATCCCAAGCTTGACTTCCTGTCCCACTGGCTGGCACTGGGCACTCCTTAGTTGGAGACTGAGGTCATTACATCTCAGGGGGGCTTCCGCAAGCCTCTGGCAGAGTGGAATAGGGCACCCTTCTGAATACCACTGCCTTTCAGTTCCTAGGCCAGCTTGGGTCTGAGGCGAGGAAGATGAGGGATGCTGAATCTCTAATCCAATTCAGCTCAATGTTGGGGACTTAAGAACCAGCCCAAGCTTGTGGCAAGTTCAGGGTACAAACACCTCAGTCCTCCAAAACCATCCGCTGACCAAAGGCAAGGAACCAAGCTGATAGACATAAAAGCATATAGTACTAGAGAAAGCAGCAAGTTGGAAACAGAGGAACCTACCCCTTCTTGTACCTAGAGCTTGTCACCTTGGTGCTAAAGTCACCAAAGAAACTCTAGTGCAGTGATTCCAAGAGGACATGCCTCTAAGGGGACATGGGGGTATTTGTGATTCTCAGTAGGAGGAGGGGAGAATTTCTAAATTCCTCCAAGCACCACCACACCCACCCACAGAAATTCTGAATCATCTTCCGGGTAAGAATGGCTACAGTATCTGCAGCCAAAATGCTTCAGTAACTATTCACTGAGCACCTCCTGTGTGCTGGTGTCCTGTGTGGATCCCTCAGGGCACTGGGAAGACACAGGTAAAGAACTATTGCTCTGCTGGATCATCACTCTGACTTGTCTGAACGTGGTACTTTTTTACTCACAGATCAGTCCTGCAGGGAGGGTCTGAACCAGCACAAGTTCACTGCTGGGGTGGTATGTGTGCTGCGGGAAGTGACCTCTTGGCCCAACCTGACCCCACATGCTCAGCCAGGCAGATGAGGTCCAGTGTCACTGTCACGGGTAGTCCCCAGCTCTGGTGGGAGCAGACTGTGAATCATGTAGAAGCAAGCAGGGGGTAGCCTCACAGGTGTGTGGGGTGCAGGCAATATCAGCGGAGCCACATTTGGAAGTCTGGTCAGACAGGTTGTCCACAGCCAGGAATCTGTGGCTAAGCTTCAGATTTAAGAGAATTCTCCAGTCTTGGGGCTGGGGAACTGGAAGGTATAAGCAGGAGTCCTAGGAGGTTACCCAAAAAGGAACCCAGGAACAGAGGCCAGAGGTGAAGGAAATGGGGTTCCGACCTTGGACCTTGGGAGTTGGCCCTGGATCACCTTGTCTATGATCAGATGGGGGAGAGCAGGAGATTGGGAGCCATGGGAGAATATGCAAGGGATGAGCCTGCCAGGGAGGGGACTCAGGGGCCCAAGGAGGAGAATTGGGAGCTGGAGATACAGGTTGAGCTCCTGGGTTACAAAACCAGGGCCCCTCTAGCCTACATGGTGCCCCCATATGAACTGAAAATGATGTACATCTAGGAAGACCAATTGGGTTGATGAACCAGAGGGACTCAGACGGCACCCTTGTAGGCCTGCTTACTCCTTTGGTCAGCATCTGTGTGCAGTCTACAAACTGCGTGTCTTGAACATGAATGTCTCAGAAACTGCTCAGGGAGAGGGTGACAGACCCTTTGGTTCTCCATGGTACAGAGTAAGCCTGGACCTCCCAACAGGAGCAGAGGCCGTGGGTGGGTTTAACTCCACGATGAGAGGAGGGAGTGTTGAAATAAACTAGTCTGTGCGTTTGAAAACTGGCCCCACACCTCAGTTACCACCCTGCTGTGTTGTCTAAATGATTCTTTGTTCAGATCATGTTGGAATGTCAAGAATCAGTGCTAGTGACAACCGCTCCCCATCTAGAGGCCACCAGAGTCATAGCTGGAGAGAGACTGGCAAACTGGTAGCCTCCACCACAGGCTGATGGCTTGACTCCTGACCTGCAGGTTAGAGTAATTATTAGCAACAACCAACATTTATAGAGCATGATGCAATTTACCACACATGATCTCACTTGCTCCCTTCTTGAGGCAACGATGACTGGCAGCCTCTCACAGATGACAAGAGGTGGCTGGGGGCAGGGCGGGGGGTTAGGTGGGAAGATACTCTCTGGAGTAAGACTGCTGACGGCTTCCATCCCAGGCCTGCCATTCCCTGGACACAGAGCAAGTTGCTTCACCTTTCTGTGCCTCAGTTTCTCCATGATGAAAGGGGGCTATTGGTAGCTACCTCATGCACGTGGTGCTTGTGGCAGTTAAAATACTTAGAACATGGAACAAGCGATCCCAGCATAGAGGGCCTGATTTCATAGTCAGTTCTGGGAAATAAGATCCACCGATGCGAACAAAATCTCACATCTTGTGGAAGCTCATTTGTGGTACAATTAATATTGAGTCAGATTGCAATCATATTTAGGAATTTTAATTGTCCGTAAGTTTGTTGATCGTGATCAGTTCCTGCAGAGATGGACACGGTGGGCTGAATTCGAGGGTAACATGCCCATAAATGCAAGTGACAGGAAGAGGGAAGCGTGAGGAGCAGACCCTGGGAAGGACTGGACAGTGTGACCCCCTAACGGAGGGGCATCTGACAAAAGATGGCCGAGTAGGAATACAGGGATACGCCCCTTCCTAATTTTCAACAGAACTCCAAAGCACTGACGTTTAACGTGGAATATCCTAATTTTCAATTTTAGCAGCAATTTTTAGTTTCTTTAAAATGCTGTGTGGTCCCGACCAGACCCACAAGCAGACCAGCCGCTTGCGCTGGCTCTCTGGGCTGTCTGACTGTGACCCCTTGGAGTCCTCAATGCCTGCTCACCACATGCCCCTCTTCAGGCCTGTTCTTGCCTGTCCCCTTGGTGGATACCACCTGCCTGTTTTGCTCCTTGAGGCCCATAGGTAGTAAAATTTTTGCTTTCAAAGTAATAGAGGTTCTGCCACAAGGTGCCAGAAAAATTCATTACTCAGTTACCAGATAATATGAAAAGAAAAATTGTGCTGTGTAAAATAAGCTAAAATGCACTTCCAAATGCAAACAAGCAAAGGAAAGCATAAATGAAGCTCCACACACATGCAAGCTACTGCGTGCTCACAGTAAATTTTTAATAATGCTTGTCTCAAGGGAGAGGTTCAATACCATATGAAAACCTCTCATTAAAGAAGGGAACCTTAAAGTCATCTCTCCCAAAATGGACAAATGGGGAGAAAGCTGCCTAAGATCCCAGAGCTGGCTCGCAGCCTCTCAGCACCAACAAGCCACTCCCCACATGCTCACTAAGCCCACTCTTCCAACTGTAATATGCAATTCCTGCTTTCCAAGGCCTGTGATCCCCCTTCCTCAGGGTGCCTCACATACAGGGCACTTCGGGAATGTTCACTGGGAGCCCACTGCCAGTGCAGGGTAGCCCTGGAGCCATGGGAAGGAAGGTAACGATACAGTAGGGTGTCTCATGTGGTTACCTGAGAACCCTCGTGTGTTCTTCTGCTTTTCTGAAAGGGGTATAAAGCATGCCAGAAACAGCCCGGGCTCAGGGTGAGGCAGATCACTTATGAACATCATTTAAAATTCAAGTGACTCTGGGTGAGGCAGTTGGCCTCCCAGAGCCTCCTATTTCCTCTCTCTGGATATGCATGGATACCAGCTTCCACTTAGTACTGGTTTAATTATTATGAGATTCCTCTAGGGGAACCACAAAGTCCCTGAGTCCTAGGGATAGTTACACACAGAGAGACACAACCAAGCACACACAAGCGTAAGTGTACAGGCACTGCCGTGCTCACAGTCAGAGGGCTGCTGAGGAGGCGGCCCTTGAGAACCCACCCCCAGCAGCCAAGCCAGACATGAGGTCATCCAGGCTTTCTTGGCACCAGGGGCAGCAAATGCCTTGTGCGACTGGGTCTGGTGGCCCCTGTACCTGGCTAACCACTGGCACTGGGATGCCTTCTCCTTGACTTCTGAATCCATTTGACAATTCCAGTGCACCCCGAGACCAGATTATTTTACCAGTGAATTGCAGAGACAATGATCTCAGCAAGACCAAGGCAACTAGATTAGAACTAAACAGCGATCCTACTCACACTTACAGATAAAGTAAGTGCTTTATCTTACTTTATCTTTATCTTTATCTTTAAGTGCTTACAGATAAAATAGTGCTAAACTTGAAGAGTCTGACATTCAGGGTAGGAGAGATTTTTCAGAGAGGAACAGCCAGGTACTGATGAAGAGCAATGTTTGCAAGACTTTGTGGGCAAGAATTGAATAGTCTATGGCCCAGGCAAGAGGAATCAGGGACTTATTCCAAACTCTGTCCTTGGGTCCTAATTAGCTTAAGAAAATAGCCTAGTCTTGTTGGCTATCGTCTTCTCCACTTACAGAAAGGGTAAAATACCTACTTGTGAACATCTAGTAAAGGCATACGATATGCCAGGATGTGTGTTAAGCACTTTTCGTGTGTGTCTCATTTAATCCTTACAATGAAGTAGGTTCCATTATCATTCCCATTGTCCAGATGCAGAAACTGAAGCTTGTGGAAGTTTATTTGCTACCAAAAAAGAGTAATAAGTTATCACAGGAGTTGCTGGGGGAGGCTTCACAGAAGAGGTGATGTTGGAACTGTCTTTAAACCTGAGTTGATGTTCATTGAGTGGGCAACATGAGGGAGAGGGAGAGAGCCCAGTATATTCTTTTTTATGGAATAAAATCTTTTCAGAGATTTATTAGTTTGTTAAGACATGTTTTCCAAAGTCTTTTGTTTTGCAGTATATGATTAAGAAAACATTAACTCTCTTTTAAAATAATTCACCACTTGAAGTAAATGGAAACAAAGCAGAGAGTTGAAATTTACTTCACAATGTAGCTTCCAGAAAGTTTTTTTGTCAAGTTTCATTCCACCATGTTGTATCAATGTTTGTTTTGTGATTTTTAAACAGCAGATGGTCCAGGGAGAATCTGAGCCCTGGTAAGGAAAGACACGCACGTATTCTACATGATGGTCCGTACATAGAAATGCTTATCCTCAGAAACAATTTTAGTTTTTGTATGCATATGTTCAGGTTTACTAAACACTGACAAACAATTTACCAAAATAATTGTACCAATTTACACTTCTATCAGCAGTTCAGGAGAATTCATTTTGCTCTGAATTCTCACTAGGCTTGATTTGGAACTTTCCATTGTCTTTTTAAGCCATTTTAGTGGGTGTGCAGTGGTACATTGTGGCTGTAATTTATATTTCCTTGATGGTTGATGAAGTTTAGTATCTTGTCGTATAGTTGGTTTAGGGTTGCTCTTTTTCTGTTTGTTGAGCACAGTATATTCTAAGCAGAGGAATCAGCTGTACCAAGGTCCGAGAGTAGTAAATGAGCTGGAAAAGCAAGCTAGGATCCAAGTATGAAAGGCTATGGGGACTTCCCTGGTGGTCCAGTGGTTAAGAATCTGTCTAACAATGCAAGGGATGCAGGAGGTTCAATCCCTGATCAGGGAACTAAGATCCCACATGCTGTGGAGCAAATAAGCCTGCATGCCACAACCACCGAAGCCCACACCCTCTGGAGCCCTCACACCACCACTAGAGAGCTTGTGGGCCACAACAAAAGATCCTGCGTGGCACAGCGAAGATCCTGTGTGTCGTAACTAAGACCCAAGGCAACCAAATAAATAAACAAATAAAAGGCTAAGCTAAGGAGTTAGGCAATAATGGGTACTCAAGGACTTTTTAATGGGCGAGTCACACAATCAGATTTGTTGGGTAGACTAAGGCTGTTATAGTACCTTTTGCATAAAGTTTCGCATTCCTCATTTATTATGGCTACAATTTACTCTTCCCCACCACTTCCATTTCATTCCCTTTATTGCTATTCTAATGAAGTGTATATGTCTGTAGTCTGTTTAAATTATTTTCAGGAGAAGACAGGGGCTCAGTACTTCCCTGCTTACAAATGAGGAGATCTGAGTTCAATCCCTGGGTCAGGAAGATCCCCTGGGGAAGGGAATGGTATTCTTGCCTGGACAAGAATACCATGGACAGAGGAGCCTGGTGGGCTACAGTCCATAGGGTCGCAAAGAGTCGGACACAACTGAGCAACGAACACACATGTGTAGGTACACATATATGTTGTGTCCATGCCAGGGAAGAAAAAATGGCAAGAGAGACTGAGAAAGAGGTGATTATTTCTCAGGGGTAGGTGAAGCAGTAAAAAGATTGGTCACAGAAGCCAAGAGGAGAGAAAGCACAGCTGTCGGCATGTCACATGCTGTCAAAAGGTTAAATTGGATGAGGACTAAAAAAAGGTCTTGGGATTGAGTGATGAGAAGGTCACGGGGGACCATGAGGACAGTTCACTGCCCTGTAGAGTCAGATACAAACAGGGGATGATGAAGTGAAGACAGCAAGGCCGGACTCATGCATTCAAGAAATTTGCAAAAGGAGAGGCAAAGAAAGTGACGGTTAAGGGGGGGGAGGAGACTCATATTTGCTTTTCATTTGTTTGTTTTCTTGTAGTTTGTAGGGAGTGGATGAGGAAGATGAGCTTCAGATAGGTGAAGAGACACAAAGAGAAATAAATCCAGAGGTAAGATGAATCTTTGACCTTCCCCCCAAAAAAGACGTCAGACCATGGAGATGGGGAGAAAGCTAAAATCTAAGCTACAGCGTTCACTTGGAACGACAGCTGAGGTTGAAGTGCAATCTGATCGGAGGGACCAAAGAAGACATATTGTTGCAGTCATTGCCCCATCAGCACCGTTCCAGCTCCTGTTCCTTCCCGTCCACACACGTACTCACTCACTTCTTGTCCCCAGGGATGGTCACTTCTTGGGGCGGGGGTGGGGTCTCATTTTCCTGAGGCTCCTGGGGGAGTGGGGGTACCTCGCAGGGGTCGACGAGGGAGGGTAGACCACACGAGTGAGAGGGAGGGAAGAAGACAGGGACGCAAGGAGACCAGTAAGCCAGGGCGAAACAACACGGGCTCAAGGCCCAGGGATTCCATATTCTAGTTGTAGGTCAATTGATGGGCAATTCCTGTCCTGCCTGTTCCACAGTAATGCTTTCATTTCCATTCCAAAGATGAGCTCAAAGAAGCTTGTGTCCAAACAAAGGATTAAAAAAAAAAAAATTAGTAGTGAATCTCATGTGAGAAGTCTGGGGCTGCCTGTTCCCGGGTGTTTACTTAATCACAGTGAGTCACAATTGCCAGCCAGCAAAGCTGAAACCAGAGTCGGTCCTTAGAACCCCTCAGCCTGAAGCAGAGCAGGGAGTATTACTTAACCTTTCTGTTTCCATGGCCTAGCACAGGAGAGGCCTGCCCTTGGGTAGACAGAAACTTAAGATGCTCAAATACAGGGCATTAGGAAGGGACCACTGACCTAAAAATACCTCCCTGAGACATCAGGAAAAGGCCTTTAATTCCACATCACAAATACCCCCGGGGAAGTAATACATGGAATCCAGCATTTTAAAGTTGAGAAAAACTCGGCCTGTCTAGTCAAATCTTCCCCCTCAGTGTGCAGTAAGAAATTAGCCACCACTCAAAGCCACACAGGGAAATTGTAGCAGACCAGGAACTTGAACCTGGGTCGCCTGATGGCAAGCCCATGATGCGACAGACACACCAATCCAGGGAGACTCCTGCCTGAGTGCTTCCTGGGCAGGGAGCCAGGTGCTTCCGGCCCCACTGTTGCCTCTGCAGGCCTGCTTTCCTCATACAGCCCTAGCCAGGATGACCTCCAGAGAGGTTTCCCTTAATGCCCAATTCTACTTAAAATTCTCACAGTTTTTAAGGGCATAGTATTTGAATTCAGGTGGAATCCCCAGCTTTGGAGCCTGTCTGTCAGGATATGGTTCTTTCTCAGTGACTTTGGGCACATTCAGTTCAGTTCAGTCACTCAGCCACGTCTGACTCTTTGCAACCCCATGAAACGCAGCACGCCAGGCCTCCCTGTCTATCACCAACTCCCGGAGTTTACCCAAACTCATGTCCATTGAGTCAGTGATGTCATCCAACCATCTCATCCTCTGTTGTCCCCTTCTCCTGCCCTCAATCTTTCCCAGCATCAGGGTCTTTTCAAATGTCTCAGCTCTTCGCATCAGGTGGCCAAAGTATTGGAGTTTCAACATGAGTCCTTCCAATGAACACCCAGGACTGATCTCCTTTGGGATGGACTGGTTGGATCTCCTTGCAGTCCAAGGGACTCTCAAGAGTCTTCTCCAACACCACAGTTCAAAAGCATCAATTCTTCTGCACTCAGCTTTCTTTATAGTCCAACTCTCACATTCAGAGATGACTACTGGAAAAACCATAGCCTTGACCAGATGGACCTTTGTTGGCAAAGTAACGTCTCTGCTTTTTAATATGCTGTCTAGGTTGGTCATAACTTTCCTTCCAAGGAGTAAGCGTCTTTTAATTTCATGGCTGCAGTCACCATCTGCAGTGATTTTGGAGCCCCCCCCAAAAAAAGTCAGCCACTGTTTCCACTGTTTTCCCAACTATTCGCCATGCAGTGATGGGACCGGATGCCATGATCTTCGTTTTCCGAATGTTGAGCTTTAAGCCAACTTTTTCATTCTCCTCTTTCACTTTCATCAAGAGGCTCTTTAGTTCTTCGCTTTCTGCCATAAGGGTGGTGTCATCTGCACATCTTTGAGTCTCAGTAGCCTCATCTGTGAAGTGAAATGAAGTGAAAGTCATGTCCAACTCTTTGCGACCCCATAGACTATACAGTCCATGGAATTCTCCAGGCCAGAATATTGGAGTGGGTAGCCTTTCCCTTCTCCAGGGGATCTTCCCAAACCAGGGATCAAACCCAGGTCTCCAGCATTGCAGGTGGATTCATTGCAGGCACAAGGGAAGCCTAGCCACAAATCCAGGGAGATACTGGAGGACAGAGGAGACTGATATGCTATAGTCTTTGGGATCAAAAAGAGCTGGACTCAACTTAGCAACTGAACAACGTCAACAACCATTTGCTAAGCAATTATTCTGTGCCCTGGCTTGCTGCAATTCATGGGGTCGCAAAGCGTCGGACAAGACTGAGCGACTGAACTGAACTGAACTGAACTGAACTGAGGCACCTTGCTAAGCACTTTTCATAAATTGTTTCAGTTACTTCACATGAATCCTACTGAACAATAGGAGTGCTCAGCACCCCATGGACAATAGCATATCAGGCTCCTCTGTCCTCCACTATCTCCCTAAGTTTGCTCAAATTCGTATCCACTGAATCAGCGATGCTATCTAAACATCTCATCCTCTGCTGCTCTCTTATCCTTTTGCCTTCAATCTTTCCCAGAATCAGGGTCTTTATTCTAGTGAGTTCGCGCTTCACATCAGGTGGCCAAAGTATTGGAGTTTTGGCTTCAGCATCAGTCCTTCCAGTGAATATTCAAGATTGATTTCTTTTAGGTTTGACTGACTTGATCTCCTTACAGTCCAAGGGACTCTCAGTGAGAGCCTTCTCCAGCACTGCAATTTGCAACCATCAATTCTTTGGCGCTCAGCCTTCTTTATGGTACAACTCTTACATCCGTACATAGCTACTGGAAAAATCATAGCTTTGACTAAACAGACCTTTGTCAGCAAACTGAGGTCTCTGCTTTTTAATGCATTGTCTAGGTTTGTCATAGCTTTCCTTCCAAAGAGCAAACATAGTTTAATTTTATGGCTATAGTCACTGTCTGCAGTGATTTGGGAAAGAAAAATCTGCAACTGCTTCCACTTTTTCCACATCTCTTTGCCATGAAGTGATGGGACCAGATGACATGATCTTAGTTTTTGAATGTTGAGTTTTAAGCCAACTTTTTCACTGTCCTCTTTCACTTTCATCAAGAGGCTTTTTAGTTCCTCTTCACTCTCTCCTGTTAGAGTGGTATCAGCTGCATATCTGAGGTTGTTGATATTTCTCCCGACAGTCTTGATTCCAGCTTGTGATTGATCCAGCCCAGCATTTCACGTGATGGACACTGCATAGAAGTTAAATAAGCAGGGTGACAATACACAGCCTTGTTTACTCCTCTCCCAGTTTGACCAGACAGTTGTTCCATGGTCCAGTTGCCACTGTTGCTTCTTGACCCACATACAGGTTTCTCAGGAGACAGGTGAGGTGGTCTGTTACTTCCATCTCTTGAAGAATTTTCTACAGTTTGTTGTGATCCATGCAACCAAAGGCTTTAGCATAGTCAATGATGCAGAAGTAGATGTTTTTCTGGAACTCCCTTGCTTTCTCCATGATCCAACAAATGTTGGCAATTTGATCTCTGATTCCTCTGCCTCTTTGAAACCCAGCTTGTACATCTGGAAGTTCTTGGTTCGTGTACTACTAAAGCCTAGCTTGAAGGATTTTGGGCATAACCAGAATGTGAAATAAGTGCAATTGTACAATAGTTTGTACATTCTTTGGTATTGCCCTTCTTTGGGATTGGAGTGAAAACTGACCTTTTCCAGTCCTGTGACAACTGTGAGTGTTCCCAATTTGCTGACATATTGAGTGCAGCACTTTAAGAGCATCATCTTTTAGGACTTTAAGCAGCTCAGCTGGAAGTACATCACCTTCACTAGCCTTCTTCAGAGTAACGCTTCCTAAGGCCCACTTGACTTCACACTCCAGAATGTCCAGCTCTAGGTGAGTGACCACACCATCATGGTTATCCCGGTCATTAACAGCTTTTTTTGTATAGTTCTTTTGTGTATTCTTGCCACCTCTTCTTAATCTCTTCTGCTACTGTTGGGCCCTAAGCTAATCTTTTTTGTCCTTTATGGTACCCAAATTTGCATGAAATGGTCCCTTGATATCTCCAGTTTTCTTGAAGAGATCTCTAGTATTTCCCATTCTATTGTTTTCTTCTATTTCTTTGCATTGTTCATTTAAGGCCTTATCTCTTCTTGCAATTCTCTGGAAGTCTGCATTCAGTTGCATATATCTTTCCCTTTCTCCCTTGCCTTTCACATTTCTTTCCTCAGCTATTTGTAAAAGCTCCTCAAACAACCACTTTGCCTTCTTGCATTTCTTCTTCTTTGGGATGGTTTTGGTCACTGCCTCCTGTACAAGGTTATGAACCTCTGTCCATAGTTCTTCAGGCACTCTGTCTACCAGATCTAATCCCTTGAATCTATTCATCACCTCCACTGTATAATCATAAGGGCTTTGATTTAGTTCATACTTGAATGGCCTAGTGATTTTCCCTACTTTCTTCAATTTAAGTCTGAATTTTGCAATCAGGAGCTCATAATCTGAGCCACAGTCAGCTCCAGGTCTTGTTTGTACTAACTGTATAGAGCTTCACCATATTTGGATGCAAAGAACACGTGCTGACCTGTGCTTAGTCGCTCAGTCGTATCTGACTCTGCAACTGCATGGGCTGTAACCCGCCAGGCTCCTCTGTCCATGGGGATTCTCTTAGAGTGGACAACTTCCAACCCAGTCTATTCATTACTTTCTAGCTAAACAGAGTCCACTGAAAACTCCTCAGTACTGTTTTTGGTATTTCTTCACCTCCTGAAAATCTTTGGCCAGGCTTACCATGTCAATTCCTAACTCATGGTCACTCAACTTTCTCTGCTGCTTCTCCTTTGTTGTAGAGGATTCTTATAAGAGGTTGCAGACTCAAGTTGGCCCTTGCTGATGGGCCTCTCACTTCTTAATGATTTCTTCCTTTCATACTTCCCAGAGCATTTATTTCAGATCTACTCTTCTCTCCTCATGTTCTCATTCCAAAATCATTTCTCCGATCAGTGGCTTACCTATCTCCGGCTATGTGGAGAAGCATGGGCTGCACATACACTTCTCACTTCACTTCTCTTATCTCAGGGGAAGGCAGTTCTCTCCTCTATTTCTAAGTTCAATTTATTTAACCTAAAATACAAACAGTTTGCTCATTTCTCCCGCTCCCCAATCCCCACCTCTGGCAACCACCAATTTGTTCTCTATAAATGTGTTTGGGTTGGTGGGGGTGGGTTCTTTTCTTTTTTAGATTTCACATATAAGAGAGAAAAAAACTTGCTCTTTCTGACTTATTTCACTTAACATAACGCCCACAAGGTCAATCTATGTTGTCACGAATAGCAAGATTTCATTCATTTTTTATGGCTGAATGATATTGCATTGCATTTATATACCACAATTTACTTATCTATTCCTCTATTGGTGGACACTTAGGTTGTTTCTGTATCTTTGTTATTGGAAACAATGTTTCAGCGAGCATGGAGGTGCCTATATCCTTTTGAGTTAATGTTTTCATCTTCTTCAGATTAATATCCATAACTGTAATTGCTGGACAATATGGTAGCTGTATTTTTAATTTTTTGAAGAACTTTCACCGTGGCTGTATCAATTTATATTCCCAACAGCACAAAAGGGATCATTTTTATCCACATCCTCAATGAAACTTGTTATCTCTGATTTTTTCTGGTAATATCTATTCTGACAAGTATAAGGTGACATGGGTAGGCAGTTTTGATTGGCATCTTCCTGATGATTAATGATGTAGAGTATCTTCTTATCATGTACATGATGATCATCAGTATGTCTTTGGAAAATATGTCTATTCAGATCTTCTGCTCATTTTTTAATTGGATTGTTTGTGGGGAGTTTTATATTGAGTTTTATAAGGTCTTTATACACTCTGGATATTAGTCCCTTATCAGATACATGATTTGCAAATATTTTTTCCTGTTCAGTAGGTTTACTTTAATTTGTTGATGATTTCTTCTACTGTGCAGAAGCTTTCTAACTTGATGTTACCTCACTTGTTTATTTTTGCTTTCATTTTTTTTGTTGTTGTTGGTAGTGTCAGATTCAAAAATCATCATCAAGACCAATGTCAAGGAGTTTACCACTTATGTTTTCTTTTGGGAGTTTTATGGTTTCAGGTCTTATATTTAAGTCTTTAATCTATTTTGAATTAATTTTGTATGTGGTGTAAGACTGGTCCATTTTCATTCTTTTCCATGTGACTGTCCAATTTTTCGATTGTGTATTCTTGGCTCCTTTGTCATAAATTAATATATGGTTTATTTCTGGATTCCCTATTCTGATAAGATCAGGTCCATTCAAGGTGGTATGGCTATAAACCAGGCTCCTATTCTGATCCCTTTATCAGAATTCTGATCCATGGGTCTGTGTGTCAGTTTTTACGCCAATACCATACTACTTTGATTACTATTGCATTGGAGAAGGAAATGGCAACCCACTCCAGTGTTCTTGCCTGGAGAATCCCAGGGACAGGGGAGCCTGGTGGGCTGCCTTCTATGGGGTCACACAGAGTCAGACACGACTGAAGTGACTTAGCAGCGGCAGCTTGTAATATAATTTGAAATCAGGAAGCATGATGCTTCCAGCTTTGTTCTTCTTTCTCAAGGTTACTTTGGCTATTTAGAGTATTTCATAGTTCCACACAAATTTTAGGATTGTTTGTTCAATTTCTATGGAAAATGTCATTGGAATTTTGATAAGCATTGCACTGAATGTGCTTGATTGCTAGATTGTGCCAGATTGCTTTGAGTATTAGGGACATTTTAACATTATTAATTATTTCTGTCCATGAGCATGAAATATATTTCCATTTATTTGAATCTTCTTTAATTTCTTTCATTAATGCCTTGTGCTTTTCCGTACACAGGTCTTCTACCTCCTTAGCTAAATTTACTCCTAGATATTTTATTCTTTTTGGTGCAATTGCAAATGGCATTGTTTTATTAATTTCCCTTTCCAATGCTCATTATTACTGTTTTAGAAATGCAACATATTTTTGTGTACTGATTTTGTATCCTACAAATTTCATGAATTTGTTCATTAGATAACTAATTTTTTGTTCATTAGATAACAATTTTTTGATGGAGTCTTTAGAGTTTTCTACATATAATATCATGTCGACTAGTGATGGTTTTACTTCTTCCTTTCCAATTTGGACAACTTTTATTTCTTATTCTTGCCTAATTGCTCTGGCTAACACTTTCAATACTATGTCAAATAAAAGTGATGAGGGTAAATTCTTGTCTTGTTCCTGATCTTAGATGAAAAGTTTTCAGCTTTCACCATTAAGTATGATGCTAGTTATGGACTTTTCATATATGGCCTTTTCATGTTAAGGCATGTTTCCTCTATACCGACTTTGTTGAGAGTTTTTAATCATAAGTTGAATTTTGTTAAATGCTTTTCCTTCATCTATCGAGATGATCATACAATGTTTACCCTGCATTTTGTCAATGTAGTATATCACACTGACTGATTTGTGGATGATGAGCCATCTTTGCATTCCTGGGATAAACCCCACTTAATAATGGTGAATGATCATTTTAATGTTTTGTTGAATTTGATTTGCTAATATTTTGTTGAGGATTTTGCCTCTATGTACATCGGGGATATTGGCATGTAATTCTCTTTTCTTGTGGAATCCTTGTCTTATTTTGACATCAGGGTAATGCTGGCCTCATAAAATGAGATTGTAAGAGTCCTTCCTCTTCTATTTTGTGACAAGTTTGAGAAAGATTGGTGCTAATTCTTCTTTGAATATTTGATTGCATTTACCAGTGAAGACATCTGGCACTGGACTTTCTTTTGTTGAGAGATTTGCTTTTTTTTAATCTACATTTTTATTCACTTTTCAATAAATTTAAATCTTTGAAGGAAAAAGCATCACATGAATTCTGTGTTTAATGGCCTTAGCACAAAAGTTCCTTCCGAATTTGGCATGAACTCTGCCACTGTTCCTGAGTGTGAGTTGTCTTTTCCCAGATAACTCTGGTTTTGTTGGATTTTCTGCCAGGAGTTACTGTGTTGTTCTTTGCTTTGTACACATAAGCACATCTCCTGCCCAGATAGAATTCAATTTCATCTTGGACATACACACCTTCAGTTTTCAGGAG
Source organism: Bos javanicus (assembly GCF_032452875.1). Lineage (NCBI taxonomy): Eukaryota > Metazoa > Chordata > Mammalia > Artiodactyla > Bovidae > Bos > Bos javanicus. The sequence continues at coordinate 10,073,746 of NC_083878.1, forward strand.
AGCTGTGTGCTCCCTCTGGTTCCATAGACCCTGATTAAAACCAGCAAAAATAGCCTTGGACCACAGCCTTCCAGACACATTTATTGTTTTAGAAGTCTTGTTCCCAGCAGGCTGAAGGTCAGGGGACTAGCACCATCAGTCCCATATCCCCTCAATCCTGTCCTCTCTGTTGCTGGAATCCATAGAAATCATGAGCTGGTAGAGCCTTGGAGCCACACCAGTGTCTCAGCAGGAGCAAATAGTTGAGCCTCAAGAGGTTTTTTTATTAATCACTCAATCTCCTTACTAGTAATTACCCTGTTCGTATTTTCTATTGCATCATGGTTCAGTCCCGACAGATTGTTGTTTTTAGGGATTTATTCATTTCTTCTAGGTTGTTCAATTTGTTGGAGTGTAACTGTTACTCGTAGTCTCTTATGATTCTTTGTATTTCGTAGATTTGAATCCCCATGAGTAAGACAACTACAACTGCAAACTAATATCAGCATATTTGATCACAAGTAGGGCTACTGTCCATGATATGTCTCTCTAAATGGTGAACAACAACCTATGATCAAGTTCAAAACAAGACAAAGTCCAGTCACCCTGGTTTTATATGGTAGCTATATTCTTAGAAATGAAAAAAAAGAAGAAATTAAAATCTATGGCAATCTCAAGGTACAGCAAATCTATGCAAAAAAAAAAAATTTGGTGTGTTTATATTAAATAGTGTCGATATCCTGAATCAAATAACTAAAAATGACTTCATAACTGTCCAGGAGGACATTAAGAGTGAAATAGAACACAGAGGAAGTTGCCAGATAAAAAGGCAATATTTGAGACATACTGATACAAAAAATATATTTGTTGCTTATCTGACATTTGAAATTCAATGGAGTGACCTTATTTTATCTGGCAACCCTAGACCTATGGCAGTCTTTGTTTTATGGGACTGTTTGGCAAGTCAGCTAGCATTTTGTCCCCCATATACTATGTACTAGCAGGCCGCTTCATTTCTCTACATTCATAACACTGTCACAAATGTGTGAGGTTCCTCCTCACACCTACTAATTTCTCCAACACCAATTAGTCATACTACAATTCAGCTTTGACACTAAGTACTCAGAATTAGCGCAGGCCCCACAGGTTAATATCTCAGTCTCACCAGACTGCCCCCGTTTCAACACCGATCACAAGTCCTAGGTTGTCACCTGTACTTCTGATCAAATCGGGATTCCCACAAGCTCCTCGTCAGGTTTGATAATTTTCTGTAGTGACTCACAAAACTCAGAGAAACATTAGCTGACATTTAAAAGTTTATTTTTTAGAGTATGATAAGGGATACAGACAAACAGCAAGATGAAGAAGTGCATAAGATGAATTCTGGAAGGGTCCTGAACGCTGGAGCTTCTGTCCCCAAGGAATTTGGGATGTGTCACCCTCCCAACCCTTGGAGAAGGGAATGGCTACCCACTCCAGTATTCTTGCCTGGAGAATTCCAACAACAGAGGAGCCGGGAGGGTTACATCCATAGGCTACAGTCCATGGGGTAGGACACAACTGAGCAACTAACACACACGCACAGCTTCCCAACACCTCAGTGTTGTTTGCCAACCCAGAAACATTCTGAACACTATAGTTTAGGAATTTTTATAGCAACTTCAGCATGTAGACATGATTGATTATTAATTCAATATCTAACCCATCTTTTCTCCCCAGAGGATAGGAGGTAAGGAAATTTCCAAGCCTCTAATCATGACTTGGACCTTCTGGTGACCATCCTGCATCGTGAGTAAGACACTCCTAGCATGCTTATTACTCAGGAAATTGGAAAGGTTTTTGGAGCTTTGTGTCAGGAACCAGGAGCAAAGACCAAATATGTATATCTCTTTTTATGTCACAGAACCCCAATAACTCTTTTAAAAATTCTCACAACTTCCAAAATGCCTTTTATGGGATCTGTCCCTATTGAGAACCACAGTCCTACAGTGAAGATCACCAGAAGAATCCTACATATGCACACAGAGCCCTGATTAACTTTTTAGTGATCGAATCAAACCTTAACAAACAGCTAAAGATTCACAGACATTCGAAAAAGATCCTCAAGGTGAAAAACAACGATGAGAACAAGTGGAATTCTAGAAACAGAAAACAGATAATTGGGAAAGGAAGATATTCATCAAGCAAATAATTTACGAACAATTCTTTGTACCAAAAGACTTGAGTTTCAAGATTAAAAGAGCTCACTGAGTGCCAGTACAAAGAATACAGGTCCACATCATGCTAACATTTCAGAACACCAGGGATGAATAGAGGTTTCTAAAGTGAAAGAAAAAGTTATATCAAAATAACTATGAATAAGAAGGGCCATTCCTCCACTGTAATATAAGGAACTAGAAAATATGGAAGAATGTGTTCAAAATTCTAAGGGAAAAAAAAAAAAACATTTTCAGTCCATTCTATACTCAGTTGAATTATCTATCAGCTATGAAGATAAAGGAAAATTCAGGCTTGAAAAGTCTCAAAAGACTTTTCTCCCATGTATTTTTTTCTCAAGATGCTATTTGAAAATGTGATCCATGAAAAATGAGGCAGTTAATACATCCCAAAAGAGAAAGTCATGTCATCTAGGTATCAGACTCAGGCACAGGCAATTTCCAGGTTTATGAAGGGAAGTTCCAGAGCTGTAGCTACATAACTGGCCCAGAGAGTAAGACATTTGCTTGGATCTAGATAATGGAGGCAGAAAAGTTGTCTGAAAGTTATCTGAGAAGTTATCTGATACATTTAACTATGTGAACAACTGTGTTAAGAATCCAACCATTAGAAACAAGACATTTAAGCAAAAGAGGGCAGAGGGGTGGAGGAGCAATTATTAACCCTAATAATATCAAAATGTTTACAGGAAAGGAGGAACAGTTTTTGGCTTTGCAATGAACAGTATTTATATAATCATAATAATTACAATACTGGAAATGGATTTAACCAAGAATTTGAGTACTGGAAAAAAGAAGGAAGTAGCAAGAAAGCAATATCCATTTAACTAGTGAGAAAGCCCATAGTTAAGTCATCCAACCAATTACATATATGCATATCCATAGAAAAATAGAGATAAATACTAAAGAAAAGAAAGAACTAAAAAATAAAGTTAACTGGACAAGGGTAGCTGTTTTTCCTTATGAGACTTTTGGAATAATTTAATATTTAAAGCTATATGTTTCTATACAAAAGTAAAAATTAATTTCAAGAAATTAATATGGCTGTGGTAGAAGTAGTCTGGAGGACTTCCCTGGTGGTCCAGTGGTTAAGAATCCCCCTGTCAGTGCAGGGAACATGGGTTCCTTCCCTAGTGTGGGGAGGACTTCCCACATGCCATGGGACAGCTGAGCCTGTGCATCACAACTACAGAGCACAAGCTCTGGGGACCGCAAGCCACAACCACTCAACCTGCTCGCCGCAGCTAGAGAAAGCCTGTGCAGCAGCCAGAATAAAATTAAACGGATAATTAAAAAATAATAATAATCTGGAAACGTTTTTGTTTCGTTCTGTGTGGGTTTTTGGGTTTTGTTTCTTTTTTCTGTGCTGGTTTTGGGTGCTGCCCAGGCTTTCGGAGGGGATTGGGCAGGGGGGCAGCTACTTTTCCTTGTGATGTGCAGGCTTCTATTTGCAATGGCTTCTCCTGTTCAGGAACACAGGCTCCAGACTCAGGGGCTCAGTAGTTGCAGTACACAGGCTTAGTTGCTCCTCAGCGTGTGAAATTTTCTCAGACCAGGGACTGAACCAGTGTCCCCTGCATTGGCAGGTGGATTGTTAACCACTGGACCACCAGAGAAGTCCTGGAAACTTTTGAAAGTAGAATCTGCTGCATTCGGACACTAAATTTATTCCTTAAGCTACTCTCTGTCTCATGACGGGGCAAAATAGATCAGCCTCTTTGAATAGGGAAATCAATGACTCCTGTTTAGAAAAGGACCACAGGGAAGGAGTTTGGGAAGAACCCTGCTGTACGCACCTGCTATGACCATAATCCTGCTCTCTTATTCAGAGTTTTGCCAAGTCGCCAGGAGCAGAAAAATGCTTTCTTTAACACATAGAGCAAAGAAACGAGTGGTTTGATAACAAAGACTGATAAATGTCTCACTCAGAGGAAGCCTGGGCCTCCCAAAAGTTATAAATTACAACTTTGGTGACACTTATCAGGGTTCCGGAAGTTGCAACTGGGACATGGAGAAACCACAAAAGACTAGTGTTTTCTTCAAACACAGAGAAAGACCTGGAGTCAGTTTAAACAAAGATTCCCATCTATTGAAGCAGATTGGTAAGAAAAAAGTCTAAGAGATGTGTCTACCTCTTTAAATCTTGCTCTAAATTGCAGGTTGCCTTTCATGCATAAGATTAGAGATTTAAGATTAGAAATTGTCCAATCGCTGTTCAGTTTTAATGGAGAGTTTTATTTTGGTAGGAAAAAAAGACACACAAATGGACTGAGTGGGGTGCTATAGTTTGTAACTCAGTTAGCCATACTTAGGAAAAACCTGTCTGCCATGATTCAAATGGGTGGCAGCTCTACCTGGACTACAGAACTGGTGTGTGAAAAGAGACAGCATCTTATGGTCTCACCATCCTGTTTCTGGGACTTCATGAGAAATGGTACTTTCCTTTTGGGGCCTATAGCCCACTTCAAGGCAGATCTGAAGATTTGTACATGTTGGTTCATCACAAATTCTGATTGAGGCATTGACATTGATTTGGTTCCGAGATAAGAATGGACTATATCCCAGTGTACTTTAATAAGTATTCCATTAAGAAACTTTGAATTTTTAGTAAGAGAAGTTGAAAAACCTATGAATTAGAGATTTTAGTCAATCATTTCTGAAAATGTTTTTACAAAGTTCTGGTTGGTTTATTAAGTAGACCCTAAAGACAAAACAGAGAAGGCAATGACACCCCACTCCAGTACTCTTGCCTGGAAAATCCCATGGATGGAGGACCCTGGTAGGCTGCAGTCCATGGGGTCACTAAGAGTCAGACACGACTGAGCGATTTCACTTTAACTTTTCACTTTCATGCATTGGAGAAGGAAATGGCAACCCACTCCAGTGTTCTTGCCTGGAGAATCCCAGGGACGGGGGAGCCTGGTGGGCTGCCATCTATGGGGTCGCACAGAGTCGGACACGACTGAAGCGACTTAGCAGCAGTAGCAGCAGCAGACAAAAAGATAGACATAGGACATAATCAGCAAGTGTGAGTGTGCTGTTGGGGCCCAGGGCAGGCCACCCTAAAACATGTCTCAATGGCATATTATTTTTGAATTAAAGTTACTTAAGAAATGGTTTACGCAAGAGGGACACTTTGACCTTCCTTTCTGTCTCCCTGAAAGTAGGAAATAAATCTCCCATATGAAAAGTGCCCTCCCTATACTAAGAGGTAGAAAGTGAAAGTGAAGTCGCTCAGTCATGTCTGACTCTTTGTGGCCCCATGGACTGCAGCCTACCAGACTCCTCCATCCATGGAATCCTCCAGGCAAGAGTACTGGAGTGGGTTGTCATTTCCTTCTCCAAAAGGTAGGACATCCTTATGACCAGAGACAGGGAATTCAAAGCCAAGAAGCCTATTTAGACAAAATTTATTATTTATTTACTAATCTTCCACCCAAACCCAAACTTTGCTTAAATTCCTAACTAATTAAGCACCCAAACCTAAGTTTCTTCTTCCTGCCAATTCCTCTCAAAATTATTGTTTCTTTTCTAAAAAGTATAAAAGCTGTCTTCTTTGGCTACTTCTTAGGTCCCATTTCAATGAGACCTCCATGAACATGAATTAAACTCATCTTTTCTTCTTCTGTTAATCTCTCTTGTGTCAATTTTATTGTTCGTTCAGCCACAAGAACTCAAGAGGGATAGAGGGGGAAACTTATTTCTTCCTGATGGTACCCTGGGTAGAAGGAGCAGCTTTAAGCTGTCAGAGGTGTCTGACACAGGTTTCGGCATCCTTTTGAGATGTAGAAATCACCATCTCAAACTGCAGAGTTCTCAGCTCTCCAGATAAGCTCTGGCAAAGTCTCCCTTCATGATTGATGAAATATGGAGTTTTCCTGGACTCTGGCTACAGAAGTCTGCCTGTTAATCAGGAAATAGTCACTCAGGGCATTGTGGGTAAGATAGGATGTCAGCGTATGGCTGTCCACACCAGCAATCTTTGCATAGTCGTGGTGGACTTCATGAGGATAAGAACACATGAGAAGGAAAGCTCTGCCTCATTCCCCGTTTCCTGCCTTTCAACTTCCTCTAGTAGTAAAATGCTAGCCACACAACTTTCCCCACTCTTCAAGAAACCAAATACTATTTAATTACTGCAGACACTAGCTACCATTCATGGAGTGGTTACTATGTGCCAGGCACATGCCTCATTTCCCTGTAACAATCTCACAAGAAGAGACGTGCCATTTTCCAGATGAGGAAGCAGAGGCTTTAAGAGGTAGTAACATGCTAAAGATCATGTAGTGCTGGCATTCAGATTTATACAGTTTGAGCAGATATCCTATTTCTATTTATTTTTGTATAAATAAACCTGAGTTGGGTTTTTTTTGTCACTTACAACCAAAGAGTGTTATCCAGTAGGGATGGTTAATGTGACACTGTACATCAGCCGTGGCAAAACATGAAACCACCAAGCCCCAAGAAAGACAGGCATTGAGTCTCAGAATCTTCTGGAACTGGAGTTTCACATGCTTCAGTGCTTCATTCCTTATTTCTATTCTTGGTTTCTTCCACTGACTGGTTGATGGTAAGTTAGAGTAGGGGGATTATTTCTGAGATTTCAAGTAATTTTTAATTTAGTCTAATATTTGTCTTTTTATTTTTCTACACTGAATATGTGTTTCTTACATAGGTTTTTAAAAGTATGAGGAAAACAAAATCAAAAGGAGCTTCTGAATGCTGATTACTCATCACCACTTAATTGCTCATGATCCCAGAAATGTGTATATATATATATATAAATATATATACAGACTCCTACATGCCAGAAAAGTGGATTTAAATGTGGCTGGATAAAATGTTGAAATGTCCATTATTTTTCTCTCTCTCATTTTCTCTTCCCCTTTTTCTTTCACCCCAACTTAAGGGGTAGCCTGCTCTACTTCAAGGGAGGTATGTGGTAGGAAGGACAGAAAATAAAAATAGTATGCAAAATACTTTCCTTTCTGGCTTTTATTTCCAAAAAGGTAAGGGCCAGAAAGAGAAGAGGAATTGTGGGTAGAAGCAGAATATGTGGAAGAACCATGAACAGAAAATGATCTCCTCAATACTAAGAAAAGACTCACCCGGGAGAAGAGTAGCAAGTTGATAGTCTCAGAGTAATGACACCAAAGAGTAAGCTTTTTTTCCTAACATCAAATAATTATCTAAAAATTTTAAAACAACTTTTTAAAATAATTCATACACCAATGAATATAAAAGTAGAGGTGGAAAGTACTAACATAAGACAATATTTAACATCAACAAGACTCACCTAAACAGGCACCTCCACCAAAAGCTTTTAGAAAGTCTGAAGTGAGGGAAAAGTCATTGAATCAAGGATCTGGAGTTTTCCTACTTTTAAGCCACTCCTTTAATTTTAAAGCTCTCTAGAGACAGAGATGAAACAAGGAGTAAAGTTCTGTGAAGATATTTTTAGTACTCTGCTTTCTTAAAAGCTTAAGGGAATTGGCACGTTCATATTTTTTATGTGTAAAAGGTCTGTCCTGGTTTCTTCTTTTCAGCTTCTGGATGTCATTCACCAAGGATCAGTGAGCTGGATGTTCCATAGGTGTGATCCAAAATTCTTCCCTACCAGCCTTTTCCCTTCCATCTGGGGATTAGCCCAGGCCATGAGTAAATCATATCTTTCTGCCGGGTAAATAACTCACTGCTCAAACCCAGAAAAGGCTGCAGGGCTGGGAGTTGGGGGTAAAGAAAGGGCAAGATCTTACCACCTGATTCAGTTTTCTGGTTGTTTCAAATTTTTCTTACATAAACTTTTTATCCTGGAATAATTTTAGATGTACCAAAAAGTTGCAAACATAATACAGAGAATTAATATATACCTTTCATCCAGTTTTACCTAATGTTAACATTTTATAGTACATGATATATTTGTCAAAGCTAAGAAAATAGTATTAGCACATTTTGGTTGAATAGACTTTATTCCGATTTTACCAGCTTTTCCTCTAATGTCATTTTTCTGTTCCAGGATCCAATTCAGGATGCTGCTGCTGCTAAGTCGCTTCAGTCGTGTCCGACTCTGTGCGACCCCATAGACAGCAGCCCACCAGGCTTCCCCGTCCCTGGGATTCTCCAGGCAAGAACACTGGAGTGGGTTGCCATTTCCTTCTCTAGTGCATGAAAGTGAAAAGTGAAAGTGAAGTCACTCAGTGGTATCCGACTCTTAGCGACCCCATGGACTGCAGCCTACCAGGCTCCTCTGTCCATGGGATTTTCCATATCGCAATTTGTAATTCATTGTTTTAAATTTTAATTGTATAAAATTGACACTTATTCATGGTTTAAAAAGTCAAAAGATTGTATACCACTTAAAACAAAGAAAAGCAATCTGCCCAAACCTTCCTCACCTCAAGTTCCTTTCTCCCAAAGGTAAACAATTTTATCTTTCTCTCTCTTTCATCCTCCCTTCCTTCAATCCGTTCTCACTGACCCCTGGACTGTTCCTTGAACATGCCAAGCCTACTTTCATTTTAAGGCCAAGTCTTTACTCAAATATCTTCTTCCCAAAGAACTCTATCATGACCGCCCTATTTAAAATTGTAACACTCATGCACTCCCAATCACTCTTACTTTGCTTTGTTCTTTCTTTTTTCCTACAACACTGTTGTTTATTACGCACATTGTTTATTATCTCTCTCTCTACTAGAAGATAAGCTCTGTCTCTACTAGAAGGCAGAAATATTGTCACTGATGAATTTTAAACACCTTAGAACAGTGCTTGGCCTGCAGTAGTCACTCAAATCTTCGTTCAATAATTGAATGAATAAATGAGTATTGAGAGAAAAGGAAGCAAGTGGGGGAGATATAAGCTTGTTTCTCCTCCAGTTCTGCAATATTCTTCTTGTTCCCATTTGACAGAGACTAACAGGGAGCCAGCTGGCAAGGGAAAATTGTGGTGTGCAGGGTTCTAGTCCTAGCATTACAGAGCAAAGTGCAGAAGGGTGGGTTCAAAGCTAAGACACAATCATGTAATAACTGGCATGTACACACACACACACACACACACACACACACACACACTTATCTTGCCCTAATGATTACAATATAGCATACATTTCTATTTTTGGTTAAATCAATGTTTATCAATTATGTTATGGTTGGTATGTACTATTGTTTACAGCTGAGTCATGTTCTGAACATGATAACATTTCCTTTCTTACATGACTTTCTCTTTTTCTTGAATTTAATAATTGTCTTATCTTGCTGTGTTCTCAATTTTATCCCCAAAATTCTTTCATAGAACTATATAAAACTCTTCTCAAAACAAACACATCAAGAGTCTATGAGCCCAGTTCTTTTCTTGACCACATCCCTCTTGTCCTCCTACTTTATATTTTCATCTATTTAGTTTCTTTATTTCTATGGTTAAGTCTTCCCATATTCCATAAGAGCCTGTGTGTGTGTGTGTGTGTGTGTGTGAGAGAGAGAGAGAGAGGCTTTTAATACAATAGTCCACAAAATCAAATGTATCAGATGATCCATTAGTTCTTTAAATTTCTTTCCTCCCAGAGCTCTATAGCCTGCTCCAGGTTGGCTGTTTCTTCTTGAGGCCTGTTGCTTGGTTGTTGTGCTGGAACTTTCCTTTTCTATCATCCTGAATGTCTTCTCACTTATGTTGAATCCTCTATATTTTAAATTCTAGGCTTCTTCTTCTTGGTTTAATTGTTTTTTGAGACTCACATCTTGCAGTATCTTCCTGAGAAAGTATGGCATGGGAGATAAGTGTTTGTCTGAATTGGCCTAGTCTCGGTCTTTATAGATAGTTTGGGTAAGAAAATTTAAGTTGAAAACTATTTTCCCCAGAATAATGAAGGTAATGCTCCATTATCTTCTATTTTCCAAGTTGCAGTTGAAACGTCCTACGTCATTCCATCTCCCAGTCCTTTATATGTAACCTATTTTTCCTTCTTGTACTCCTCTCCGGAAAAGCTTTGGTTGGTTGGTTCTTTGTGTCTCTGATGATCATGACTATTTACTCACATGTGAAAATAAGAAACCAAAAGGCTGATCAGTGTGTATGGATGGAGCATGTTGAAAACTAGCCAATTTTTTTAAAAATAAATCCATTCTGTCAGTATTTATTTTTGGACTGGTCAGTTTCTCCAGATAGAAATAATTTAGTTTTTTATTTTAGGTATTTCTGATGATTGGAGAGCCTGCTAAGTATATGGATTCTCACTTAATGGCACTCTTCTCAATATGGCACTCTGCTCTGCCCTCTGTTGCACCTGAGTTCTCAACTCCAGAGCTTCTTTGCCACAGTCTCTGCAGAAAATATATTTGCCCCATTTCCTTGTCAGTCAATAACTGCTTGATTGTGTGTAGTAGGGAAAAGGATATGAAGCCTAAGGATTTTACTCAGTCATTTTGTTTGAAGTCATACCCTGAACCATTTCTTGTTTTATACTACTGTGTGTCCCTGAGCATATCATGTTGAGGCCTCCATTTTTTCCTCTGAACTCTGAGGACCTTTGAGACACATGTATTCTCTAAGGTCTTCTCAGCCCTGGCCTTCTCAGCCCTAGCCTATGAACCTTCACAAGGTAGAGCTCTCTGCCTAGCAAGTAGCACAGATAAGAATATATAGGAGGTCAAGAAAGGGGTGGTAACAGTAAGACAGAGTTGTAGGAAGACGTCAAAGAAAAGATGGGACTTGAGAAGGACTAGAGACAGTTGGAGAAGTAGGTCAGGAGAGAGAACCTCCTCAGGTGGTCTAACATGAAGATATATTGGGGCAGAATTGTCAGCAATTTTAGAGCCTGGTAAATTATAGAGGATTGTGAAATTGGAGAGTAAATTTTGATCAGATTGTGATGGATTTGATTCTCTTCTCTAAATCAGTTGTTCTGATGATTAAAATTATCTGGAGATCTTTGAAAAAAATGCTCAGTTCAGTTCAGTCGCTCAGTCGTGTCTGACTCTTTGTGACCCCATGAATCACAGCATGCCAGGCCTCCCTGTCCATCACCAACTGCTGGAGTCTACCCAAACCCATGTCCATTAAGTCGGTGATGCCATCCAACCATCTCATCCTCTGTTGTCCCCTTCTCCTCCTGCCTTCAATCTTTCCCAGCATTAGGGTCTTTTCAAATGAGTCAGCTCTTCACATCAGGTGGCCAAAGTATTGGAGTTTCAGCTTCAACATGAGTCCTTCCAATGAACACCCAGGACTGATCTCCTTTGGGATGGACTGGTTGGATCTCCTTGCAGTCCAAGGGACTCTCAAGAGTCTTCTCCAACACCACAGTTCAAAAGCATCATTCTTTGACTCTCAGCTTTCTTTATAAGCCAACTCTCACATCCATACATGACCACTGGAAAAACCATAGCCTTGACTAGACGGACCTTTGTTAACAAAGTAATGTCTCTGCTTTGTAATACGCTGTCTAGGATAGCCATAACTTTCCTTCAAAGGAGTAATTTCATGCTGCAGTCTCCATCTGCAGTGATTTTGGAGCCCAGAAAAATAAAATCAGCCACTGTTTCCCCATCTATTTGCCATGAAGTGATGGAACTGGATGCCATGATCTTAATTTTCTGAATGTTGAGCTTTAAGCCAACTTTTTCACTCTCCTCTTTCACTTTCATCAAGAGGCTCTTTAGTTCCTCTTCACTTTCTGCCATAAGGGTGGTGTCATCTGCATACCTGAGGTCATTGATAATTCTCCCAGCAATCTTGATTCCAGCTTGTGCTTCCTCCAGCCCAGTGTTTCTCATGATGTACTCTGCATATAAGTTAAATAAGCAGGGTGACAATATACAGTCTAGACCTTATAAATCAAAATGTTAAGAGAGTCGAGCCCAAGAACTTGTATTTCTATAAACTTGCCACTTGACTCTGCCAAACCAGAAAGTTTGGAACCACTTCTTTAGGCAATGGGCCACGGATGATTTGGAATCAAGAATCATGATTGGGGATTCTAGAAAAGATGAATTTGATGAACCATATGCAATGTAGACTGGAGTTGAGGAACAGGAGACAACCAATCATCGGAAACAATTTCAATTCCCCCAGCAGAGGGTCACGAGGGCCTAGAGAAGGGAGGTGGGTAGGGAGAGAGAAAAAAGGGAGTGTACCAATTTATCTGTTATGATAAACTTTGTCCAACCACCACCCCAATTCACATGTTGATGTCCTAACCCCTGGTACCTCAGAATGTGACCTCATTTGGAATTAGGGTCATTGCAGATGTAATTAGTTAAGTCAGGATGGTATTATTAGGGTGGGGCCTAATCTAACATGATGTGTTCTTATAAAAAGGGGAAATATGGTCACTGGCACAGACACACATAGAGGGAAGATGGTGTGAAGAGAAACAGGGAAAAGATGGCTAATTACAGACCAAGGAGAGAGGCCTAGAACACATTCTTCCTTCAGCCCTTGTAAGGAACCAATCCTGCCAACACCATGATCTTGGTCTTTTAGCTTCCAGATCTATGAGACAGTAAATTTCTGTTTAAGCCACCCAGTTTGTTTTACTTGGTTATGGCAGTACTAGAAAAGTAAAATACACCATCTTTTTGGAAACATATTCCTGAATTCAAGGTACTTCTTCTTCACTTTTTCATGAGCAATGATTCTCCAAAGCCACATGCAGAGAAGACTAGAAGCAGTGGTTCCATGTACAAGATCCTCTTCTACCTAAAGAGTGAATGGGGGTGACTTTTCTGGGTCACTGATCAATTGTTCCCAGAACCCACCTGAAAAGTCAAAGAACCAACTCCAGTGATTGGAAATTGCTAGGCAGAAATGCCCATTCTCCCCACATGAGAAAGTAATCAGTGCCAAGAATCTCAGATAGTGGGTAAACCACAGAGGAGAAAGGAAACTCATCTCTGTGGAGCCATTAACATCTCACTGGTGGCTCATTCAGAAAGAATCAGAGCTGCAAAGGTGGAACAACCTACAAAAAAAGGTAAACCCTGGCTCTGTAATTTTATAACTTGGCCTTTGCTGAAATAACTATCCCCCTTGGCTAGACAAAGAATTTCCAAGAACTCTATATATCAAGGTCAATGGCATGATGACCAGGGACAGGCAAGTCTACAGAGAGATCTTGGCGTCAAGCCAATCAGTGCTGCCATTACTAACATCGTTGGCCCCCTTGGCCCTTTTACCTGCCAGTGTTCTCAACACCAACCCTCACTGTAGGTCACTGGACATCTGCTCTCTTCAGAGCTGCCAAGTTTTGCTAGAGAAAGTATTACAACCATTCCACAGGACCTGCTAAACATTCCACTTCCCAACCACATCTGGGCCCTCCCTGCTTTCACAGCTATCCACCTGAAATCGACTTCCTGTTGCTTCTCTCCCAGACCTTGCACCATGGAAATATCATCAGCAAAATCCATACTGTGGATTTCTTCAGAAAAGAAATTCAAGGAACAACAGAAGAGGTAGCTTTAAAAAGATTTATGAGGTAGAGTAACCAACTGCAGTGTGTAAACTATGGATCCCAATTTAAATGAACTAAAAAAAAATTATTATAAGACAATTGACAAATTGTGAACACTGAATATTTGGTAATCTAAGGAATTATTAATGGTTTCTAAGTATGATAATGTTTATGTTTAAAGGACATTTATTTTAGAGATACCTGTTGAAATATTTATAGATGATATGACTGCTTCAAAGTAATGAAGTAGGAGGAGCATGTGCGGGTATATATGAAACAGATTGGCCATGTACTAATAATTGTTGAAGCTGAGTGAATCAGGTTCATTAAAGTATTTTCTCAACTTTTGTGAATGCTTGGAAGTTTTCCATCATTAAATGCTTTTTAAGAAAAGATTCGTCTATACAACATTCAAAATTCATTAAAAATGAATTTCAACTTTTGCTTCATTTGTCAAAAAACTACACAGGAATTACATTGTTTGAGACCTGGAAATATCAGCGCAAAAATCTGAAGACTCTTGTGTCTCCTCCAAGTCCCACTAACTCAGGCCATGTCTCTCTTCTCTGATTCCCTCTCAAACTCTCTGGCCTACCTGGACTCATCTGCCTTTTTCACCACCCTTTCCCTCTTGCCTCTTCCTGCCCTCTTCCTGATCTTCCCTGATCCTTCATGCAAGTAGCTCCAAGCCCTTTTCAATCTAGTCTTCTGAACTCCTTCCAATTCTCACTGCTACATATAACCCTGCTTAGCTCAACAAGAGCAGAAGAGTCTGGCAGAAAATACCAGAAAGCACTCCAATATATGTTAGTATTTTGTTCATGTAAAAAAGGAGTGAAGACTAAATAAGATTAGGATGTTATATATAGTTTGTGTCCTCTCTCTCAATCTTATTTTATCTATGTATTTATTGCTTAATATTATAAGCACTTTTCCAAATCCTTGAGTATTCTTAGAAAACCTGGATTTTTTCATGTCCACAGAGTACTCTACCATATGTATTTATCCCATTCTTATGTTAGATCCGGTGATCCCTTAGTTGCCAAAGCCTTCAGTCCTCTTTCTCTTTGACTTTCCACAGTACATGACACTACTGATCATCCTTCTGCCTTGAAAATTTCCTCCATTTGCTCTTGTTGAGTCCCCTTGGTCTCCCTTCTCACTGAAGCCCTACTTCAAGTCAGGGAGAGAGGCTTTATCCTAGATGTTGGCAAGAGATTGGCTTTGAAAGACATCTGCTCTTTATCACTGTTGGCAGTTTTCTAGGACTGCCGTAACAGAATACCACAGACTGGGAGGCATCAACAACAGAAATGTCTTTCACAATTCAGGAGGCTAGAAGGCTGACATCAAGGGGTCATCAGGGTTGTTTTCTCCAAAAGCCTCTTTCTCTGGCCCTCCACCCTCAGCCCTAACCTCTTTCCAGGGTTCCAGACCTGCATCTCCCCTGTCTATTGTGCATGACCACCAAAATATAGTCCATTATAGAATCACCAACTCCACTGGCCAACCTCAGGGAGCCATCTTCAACCAGCCCTGCTTGCCTCCTTGCACCTGCCCACGTGGCTGCCACTTCCTCAGGGTTCAGCTTGATGTCTCAGAGTCACCATCCACTCTTTCCTTTACCCTCCACTTCACCGAGTGACAAGCCCTGCAGAAATCTATTTCTGAGATATTTCCCACAACAGTTTCTTATGTCTCATTCTCACTGCTCCACTCAGACTTTGAATTTTCATCTCCCATTTGCATTCACCACCTACTTGATCTTTTATCTTCTATTTCTGTCCTCTCCAATCTATGTTACATCCAATCACCATATTAACCTTCCTAAAGTTTGGCTTTCAGTGCGTGGCTTACCTGTTCAATAATCTCCAGCAGCTCCACATTACTTACCAAACTGAGTTTTGATGTTTAAGGCCCAATTTAATATGACATGCCAAATAACATCCCCAATCTTATTTTTCACTTCCTCCCACACACATCTTGGATGGGAAATAGTATAGCTCCAGAGTCAGAATCCAACCTAGTGCTTTGGCCTTGGGTAAATTATCTTAAGCCTCTGCTTCACCATCCATAAAATAGGAGTATTTGCAGCACTTACCTCATGTGTTATTGGGAGGATAGGATGAGATACAGTACACAAAACATAAAATCAGGCATAAACAAACATCAGACATTGTTACTATTATGACATCACTGCAATCAAACTGAATCTCTTGGTCTCCCCATACAAGTTTTGAGGTTTATTTTTCATCCCCCTACTTTTGCTCATACTGTTCCCCTGCCTGCAGTTTTTACCCACCATCTTCACCTTCTGAAATCCTATTCAAGGCCCTGCTCAGATGCTCTTTCTCTGAGCTTTTCCTCAACCACAAGCTTTAAGAGCTTTATCCTCACCCCTCTCATCTTTGCTTACAATACTTCTAAGGCATTTACATCACCTTCTGGTAAGCTATGTGAATGCTTTATCTTCCTACAAATTAAGATAGTGCATGTCCTCTTTATATTTAATAACCTCTACGCAGCCCAGCACAAGGTCTGTCACAGAGCTGAAACTTAGGAAACTTTAATCAAAAGTTTAAGTGGATGATATTTCCTGTTTCTCAACAATAAAGTTGCATCCTGATACCTGTTTATTAATCAAATATTTATTAAGCATCCTATTAATCTTATTAATACCTCTTATTAAGTCTAGGATTAATGAATATGGTTCTTGCCCTATCAAAACTTACAGCCTAGTTCAGAAGATTATGCTTTCAGAAGTAAAACTGAGAACAAGTCAAGGCAATATTTAGCAATGTGTTTAATCAACTGTAATCAAATTTCACAACATATAATCCAGACAGTTTCCTGGGTGGTCAAGCTAGAAAGGAGTCTTTGAAGGAGTCAGAAAGTGGGGAGGGGAGAGACAAAGACAGAAATCTTCACTAGAAGGTTGAGCTCACTGGAAGGCAGATGAATTTAGACAGACAAAGTAGAGGGAGGAGTAATTTTACAACAGAATTATTATTATACCTGCTTTATTGGGGAGGGAGATAAGCTAATTGGAATACGATACCTACTAAGTTAAGGATTCTTTGCTATGAAGTATCAGTAGATGACAATGGATACCAACTACAGTGTTCACATACAGTAATTATCATAACTATAGACATCAGGGATTAGCATTTACCTGTCAGAAGTCCATGTGAGTAATGGGCATTTCCCAAGCCTGTAGCAGAATAAAAGTAGCTACAGTTTCTGAGGAGTCAACTTGGATTGAAGAAGTTTTTGAGTTTTTTGCCTTTTTTATTTTGAGGCTCTAAAGTCACCCATGCTTCATCCAAGAGAAAAAGGTTTGCAGGGAAGTCAGACTTCCCTCTACATCACATACATATGGTCCTAAGTAAAGGTGGGCTTCCCTGAGAGTTCAGCTGGTAAAGAATCCTCCTGCATTGCAGGAGACCTGGGTTTGATCCCTGGGTTGGGAAGATGCCCTGGAGAAGGGAAAGGCTAGCCACTCCAGGATTCTGGCCTGGAGAATTCCATGAACTGTATAGTCCATGGGGCTGCAAAGAGTCAGACATGACTGAGCGACTTTCACTCACACACTCAAAAGCTTGAGACAGTTGTGAATTAGGACATGCAAGGTGAGGAATCCTAGAAAGAAAACTATTGCCCTAAAAGATCTCCCCCAAAAGCCTGTCCACAAGCCTGAAGCAACACCATTATACACCATGCAGTTGTATCCAGTTCTTTCCTTCCTAAGGAGGGCCACATTTAGTCTCCAATCTTTTGGTTTGGATGTGATTAGCATTCATTTGAGAGGAGGAAAGAGGACATAGAGACTGAGGATGAGTCCCTGACAGGAAAATTGGGAACAAAATAACTGGGAAAAGGGGAAAATAACTTGGTAAAGGGAAAAGCCTCCTGTCCTGAGACGACTGCGCCCGGGGCGCTTCCTCCGCTGTGCGGGCGCCTGCAGTAAGTGGGGAGGCCTGGCGGCCGAGCCCGCCGGCGCCCAGCCCTCAGATGCGCCGAGCCGCAGCCTCAGCCCTGGGCGGGGAGCACGTGAGAGGGCGGCTGGCCCGCCCTGGTCCGGGTAGCAGAGGATGCATTTCTGCCCGGTCTTACGAATTGGGAACGGCCGGCCTTGGCGCTGCAGTTTGGCCGCGGAGAGACTGACTCGGCTCCCTTCCCACCACGACTTTCGCAAAGGCTTCCTTGTGGGCCGGGCAGAGGATGATGCTGCGCCTGCCCTCCCTGGGCCCGCCCCGCACTGCACGTCTCCTGGGCCCACCAGGCCTGCTCACCGGGAGTTTCAAGCTCAGCCAGACGGGAGGGGTTTAAATGAATGACATGTTTCTTCCAAAGTCAGAATTAATGGGTCTTATTTCTGTATCTAACTCCCGTCTCATCTTCCAGTTTTCTGTGTCATGAACTCCGCAGCCCGGAGCGTCCTGACCAGGTCAAGACCAGCGCTCGTGCTGCCACCTGCTGGTGAAAAAACTCGAGCGGCCAACCGACTGCCGTCGGGTGGCCAGTGACTGGAAGGGGGATTTCAAGACAGGATATATTCCAGATTACTGGAGCTACTGACGTTTAAACGTATTATTTCCAAAGAGTACAACAGTTGACAGAAGACTTGGTCTAGGCTCCACGGGTCCTCTGGAAGTTTCTCTTTGGTTTCTTTTTCCAAGGGAATTGATATTTGCACAAGTGCAGTTTAGTGCAATAAAACAGATGTTCACCACCAAAGCACATAATGGATCCACATAGGTCAGAGCTGGTGTGTTACTAATGCCACCACCATGATGTCACTGTGATTTCCATCACAGTTGGCTCTGCCCTGCCTAAATTGCTCAGGATGCCCCCTGTGACATACCAATGGTCATCATCTAGGTACTTCACAGCCCAGTGGGTTATCTCATTGCCCTGTATTCTTGGGCTATACTGACTCTTTCTTCAGGCACCCTGATAGTATGATTTTGAAAGTGAATGCTTATTTTAAAAATAATTTTAGAGCCATTCTATTAGAGTGGTGGTGTTAGAGAAGACTCTTGAGAGTCCCTTGGACTGCAAGGAGATCCAACCGGTCCATTCTAAAGGAGATCAGTCCTGGGTGTTCTTTGGAAGGAATGACGCTAAAGCTGAAACTCCAGAGTTGAGATCATGAGTGCATGCAGTGAGTCTACTAAAAAAGAGGATGTGCTCTAAGCTCAAATCACCCAAGTGTGTGTTCAGGCTTTGACACTTGCTAGTTTGGGGGATATGGGATGAGTTACCTCACTTCTCTGTGCCTTGGGTTTATCATCTGTAAAATAGATATGATAACAGCATTATCTCACAAGTTATTTATGAGAATTAAATTAAATAGGTCTACTTTGGCTCTTACACAGTAAGAACTCAAATGTCAGTCTGTTAAACCTGAACTAGATTTTGCTATATTCAGCATTTTGTTGCTTGGAAGATTCTGGTTTTTAAATTCCCAGATAAACAATTTCCCATTTGTTCATCATTTTACAGTTGTCTTCAGTACAATTGTATGTATTCTTTCCATTGCCTTGGGTGGTAGATGTCCTCATCCCCATTTTTAGGTGAATAAACTGAGGCTCAGAGTGGTTTAGTGACATACCCTATGTTATACAGCAAGTAGGCCAGAATGCACACCCAGCTCTTCTCTCCCCAAGACCAGGGCTCTACCTACTATACAACTCTTGCCTTTATAATTCTTCTAAATGTGGTGAGTACATATATTATGTTATAACTGTCCATCAAGTATCTATGCAGTGCCTGCAGTTTTTCAAGTTTTAGTAACTTCCTAAAACCAGACCTCCAGATTTTAAGGAAATTGAGAGAAATACGTATATTATTAATAATTGAGCCCAATCCCCTCACACTCCCTTTTTGAAATGCTCCCCTACAGAGCTGAAATTGCTTCTTTCTTCTTCTTTCTTCCCTGCAGACTGAGAGCTCTGTGAAACTCAAGATTGACCATGTTGGTTCAATTTTCTTTCTGTAAAAAAGAAATGCAGAGAAGAAACCCTTTTCACTGAAAGGAGTCAGGAAACAAGATGAAATTTCTTTAACTCTCAATAGCAGGTCCATCCCAGTCTATAGGGAAAGAGATTAAGGATAGATTTAATAATTGGGGGCCAAATACTTCATTGAAGATCTTTCTTTCCTGGTTAGTAATGTAATAATAACTGAACAATTATCAAATGTCAACCATGAGCAGGCACTAAACTAAGCATGTCACATGTGTAAGCTCCATCCACATTCTGCAGCAACCCTGTATACAGGCACTTTAGTTATCCTCATTTTACTGATAAAGAAGCAGTCTGAGTTCCCCCCTTCTCACTACTGCACTTGACTAGTCTTAAAAAAAAAAAAAAAAAAGAAGCAGTCTGAGAAGAACTTGGGTTTACCAGCATCACACAACTAGTAAGTAAAGTAGCAGAAAAGGAACTTGAACCCAGGTCTGTCTAACAGTAAGAGAAGAGGCTCTACCCTCTGCCTGGCCTGCCCCCCAAGAAGGAGCAGGGCATCTGCTGCCAGGCTTGCACAGGGAAGCTGACTCGTGTGGAGCAACAGATTGGGGGAGTGAGTGCACACTCCCTACCACAACCGTCTCCACTCCTTCTCTTTGATTTATTTTCCACCCAAGTGGCCAGGGTTTATACCAGAGTCATCTTCTTTGGCTCCTTCCCTGGTTGTGCCTGGCATTCCTGGCCCTGACTCATGCCCCAAAGCACTCTCTCCCCTAGTTCCTGGCAGCAGGGCTGGGGGGAATATCCAGTGTCAGAGATCAGCAAAGCCCTTCATGTGACAGAGGGCTACTCGCCTTCCCAATGAACAGCACCTATGTCTCCAGAGAGTGGTTTCGATGACATCAGCCCTCCCAGAACTTGTCTTTCCTTCCACAAGTCCCTAGGGCCCAGCTCACAGGGAGCAGCTGCTCCTTGCAGCTCGCCAAACATTTCTACTCAATTCATGCAGTTCTGAGCCTCCCCATTCTCTTCCCATGTCCCTGTTTGTTCCTGCCCATCAGGATCTCCCAGAGCCAGATCTTTTTATGACTGATGGCACAGCCAATTTGTTTATGGGATTTGATTTCCAAATAATCAACAGCTCCAGTAATTTCAACAATAACTGCACAAGTAGCCCCAGACGATTCACGGCTTCTGGTCTCAAGATTTTTTTTGTTGTTAATTTTTCAAAGGTTGTTTAGAATTCCAAGCTCATTTTCCTGTCATATCTGGTTCTAGTCTGCCATATCTTTGGCAGACTATAAAAACCAACTATCACATACTGAACATCCATAGTGGAAGTCAGTGGAAAACTGAACACCTCTACAGGACTTGAGGAAAAGCAAGTACAACAAAGGAGGGAAAGAAGATGAGGATTCTGAGAGGCTAAAGTTCTGAGGAACTTCAGATGCAATAGAAAAAAGAGCTTCCCAGCTCCCAGATGCAGAGGGACAAGAGGAGACCTTGTTGACAAGCAGATTCCAGGGTCCCTCCCCCAGGTCTGATATGGGGCAAGAACTCTCAGGGTCAACAGAGAATTCTTCCAATTCAGGAGGTCCATGGAAAACACTCAGAGAAAGGCTCACTGCAGGACCAAGAACACCTGCTGAGGGAGACTTCACCCTCAAGGGAAGAGGATTCCTGCAGCAAGGAGAGAGGGAAGGGTTTCCTGAGGAAAGTGTTCAGAAAGAACAGTCAGGAAGCAGGAGAGGAGGGAATGTGCTACAGATGAGAACGAGGTCAAGACCCCCCAGAGGCCATATCATGAAGGGATCTAAAAGTTCAGTTCAGTTCAGTCGTGTCTGACTCTTTGTGACCCCATGGGCTGCAGCACTCCAGGCTTCCCTGTCCATTGCCAACTCCCGGAGCTTACTCAAACTCATGTCCATCGAGTTGGTGATGCCATCCAACCATCTCATCCTCTGTCACCCCCTTCTCCTTCTGCCTTCAATCTTTCCAAGCATCAGGGTCTTTTCCAGTTAGTCAGTTCTTCCCATCAGGTGGCCAAAGTATTGGAACTTCAACTTCAGCATCAGTCCTTCCAATGAATATTCAGGACTGATTTCCTTTAGGATTGACTGGTTTGATCTTCTTGCAGTCCAAGGAGCTCTCAAGAGTCTTCTCCAACACCACAGTTCAAAAGCATCATTCCTCAGCATTCAGCTTGCTTTATCATCCAATTCTCACATCCATACATGACTACCGGAAAAACCATAGCTTTGGCTAGCCGAACTTTTGTTGGCAAGCTAATGTCTCTGCTTTTAGGTTGGTCATAGCTTTTCTTCCAAGGAGCAAGCATCTTTTAATTTCATGGCTGTAGTCACCATCTGCAGTGATTTTGGAGCCCCTCAAAATAAAGTCTCTCACTGTTTCCATTGTTTCCCGATCTATTTGTCATGAAATAATAGGACCAGATGCCATGATCTTAGTTTTCTGAATGTTGAGTTTTAAGCCAGCTTTTTCACTCTCCTCTTTCACTTTCATCAAGAGCCTCTTTAGTGCCTCTTCACTTTCTGCCATAAGGGTGGTGTCATCTGCATATCTGAGGTTATTGATATTTCTCCCAGAAATCTTGATTCCAGCTTGTGCTTCATCCAGCCCAGCATTTCTCATGATGTACTCTGCATGTAAGTTAAATAAGCAAGGTAACAATATGCAGCCTTGATGTATTCCTTTCCCAATTTGGAACCAGTCCATTGTTCAATGTCCAGTTCTAACTGTTGCTTCTTGACCTGCATACAGGTTTCTCAGGAGACAGGTAAGGTGGTCTGGTATTCCCATCTCTTGAAGAATTTTCCACAGTTTGTTGTGATCCACACAGTCAAAGGTTTTAGTGTAGTCAGTGAAGCAGAAGTAGATGTCTTTCTGGAATTCCCTTGTTTTCTCTCTCTCTCTCTCTCTCTTTTTTTTTTTTTTGTCCCCTGTCAATATTTTTATTTTTTTAGTTAATTTATTTTAATTGGAGGATATCACAGTATTGTGTCAGTTTTGCCATCCAACAACATGAGTTGGCCACAGGTACACATGTGTCCCCTCCCATCTTGAACTCCCCTCCCATCTCCTTCCACACCTTATCCCTCTGGGTTGTCCCAGAGCATCAACTATGGGTGCCCTGCTTCACACATCAAACTTGCACTGGCCATCTGCTTTACATATAGTAATGTATGATCCAACAGATGTTGGCAATTTGATCTCTGGTTCCTCTGCCTTTTCTATAAATCTAGCTTGTACATCTGGAAGTTCTCCGTTCATGTACTGTTGAAGTCTAACTTGAAGCATTTTGAGGATTACATCACTAGTGTGTGAGATGAGTGCAATTGTGCAGTAGTTTGAACATTCTTTGCATTGCCCTTCTTTGGGATTGGAATGAAACTGATCTTCTCCAGTCCTGTGGCCACTGCTGAGTTTTCCAAATTTGCTGACATATTGAGTGCAGCACTTTCACAGCATTATCTTTTAGGATTTGAAATAGCTCAGCTGGAATTCCATCACCTCCACTAACTTTGTTCATAGTGATGCTTCCTAAGGCCCACTTGACTTCACACTCCAGGATGTCTGGCTCTAGGTGAGTGATCACACCATCGTGGTTATCTGGGTCATTAAGACCTTTTTTGTGCAGTTCTTCTGTATATGTTGCCACCTCTTAATATCTTCTGCTTCTGTTAGGTCCAAACTGTTTCTGTCCTTTATTGTGTCCATCTTTGCATGAAATGTTCCCTTGGTATCTCTAATTTTCTTGAAGAGATCTCTAGTCTTTCCCAGTCTGTTGATTCCCTCTATTTCTTTGCATTGTTCACTTAAGAAGGCTTTCGTATCTCTCCTTGCTATCCTCTGGAACTCTGCATTCAGATGGGTATATCTTTCCTTTTCTCCTTTGCCTTTCACTTCTCATCTTTTCTCAGCTATTTGTAAGACAACCGTTCGTTGTCTGAGGAGTCAGCCTGGTTGTGAATTCTCTCTAGCTAAACCCCAGCAGAGAAAATGAATAGTAGGGTGACTTCAGAATTGGGAAATGGGCTGACAGGTACACAGGGAAAGCAAGTGGTGGGTTGTTGATGAGAATATAACTGAAACAATTGCCAGTTGGTCCCAGGCTAGAAAGGGGAGGGAGGTAAATCCAGGAGGATCTGATACCCAGAGCGTCCCAACTCAGACAAACTGTGGGTGAATCTGTGAGGGTCTCAAAGGGATGAAGCATAAGGCACCAGGGAAGACGAGTCGAGGACAGAGAAAACTAGGGCAACTGGCACTCCCACGCCCAGTCTGGCTCAGTAACCCACGCAGCCTCATCTCTTCCCGCAAGCAAGGCAGCAGAAATCCTACACAATCCCCTGTGGCCATGCCATATCCTCCTCATCAAAGACTCCTGGATATCCGGGCTAGTGAAACCTTAGCTTCCCAAGCACAACTCAGGCCCTCCAGCTGAATCTCTCCAGTTTCATCTTTTATTATGACACGGGGTATCTCACAGTATCAGAAGCATGGCTGAAGAATTAAGGCTCAAGAAAATAAGACCCAGAAAAGCCTGGACCTCAAGGACTATAACCAGGAGCTCAAAACCATTTGGACCCTTATCTCTTTAGATTCCTTCTCTCCTTTGCTCTGTAAGTTATCTTCATTCTCTCTCAAGAACCAGCTACCTGATATTCTTATCCTAACACTGCTCATCCACTTCCCAGCTGAATGACATTAAGCAAGTTACTTACTCTCTCTGTGCCTCAGTTTCCTTGTGGAGATAACAATAGTGCCTGCTTCATAGTGTTGCTTGAGGAGTAAGTTATTTCATATTCTTAGAGCACTTGGAAGAGTCCCTGACCCCCCAGGTTCTTTCTCATCCAAGAGAAGAGTTTGGACACCAAGGATTTAATCAGATATTTGTCCTCGAGGCTGATGGTAATAAACCGGGATCCCATTCAAGTCGATGGTGGGATCCACAGTTATCCAATCTTGCGGGTGGGGTGGAGGCACAGCAGGAGCTGAGGTGCTACTCAGGGCCAGGCAGGAGACATATCATTTTGTTAGGAGCAGGGCAATATGTTCCTCACCCTGGTGACTATTCCCAGACCGCTACTCTACACTGTACCCCTTGATCATCAGTACATGATGATACCTTCTATATCAAGAAGAGACTGGATATCTTGTCCTTAACTTTCTTCCCCAACATTCCAATTCATCTGCTTTGAAACTCACCCCCATTGTCTTTTTTCCATCTTTGTGAATGAGGTGCCCATTCCAATCCATAAAGAATCCCTCCTCATGTCCTTCATTATCCCCCACAGTCTTCCTCAGGACCATCGTTCCATCAACCATCTTCTATCTCCCCACCCACCACTTCTCTTCCATCCCTCCCTCTGTCTCAGCCCTTTCCCATAGAACTGAAACAAGCTCAGGTCTCTCCCACTCTAAAGATATATAGATCTCCCTAGGCTTCCCCTTCCTTAGGGCTCCACTTTCCCTCCCAGCCTAGCATCTCAAAAATTCATCTCCACTTTGACTCTACTTCCTTGCCTCCCATTCTCAATTCTCTGTTTTCTAGCTCTCACTTCTCCTAAGAAACGGACATCTCCCTCAACTACCAAAAGACTGGGCCTCTGCTACATTAGGCTCACTGCCACCCCTACTTTAAATTTTCTCCTCCCTGGGTTTCTAACACTCTCCCTGGTCATTCTCCTGCCTCTCCAACCACTCCTTCTCCATGTTCTTTGTGCGGTCTTCCCTCCTTCTCCGTCCAACCTTGAACAATCCATTCTTTCCTTACCTCATGGCCCCCCGAGGTGACCTAATCTGTGCTCAAAGTTTCAATCACCCCCTACACAAGCTAATGATTCTCAAGTCTATATCCATTAGCTTAGTTCTTTCTCTTGAATATCAGATTACCCATCCAACAGCCTTCACAACATCTTCACTTGGGAAACCTCTGAAACATTGCAAATCTAGCCTGTAGATTTAGGGAATAGTCCCTAAAACTGTATCATATGAAAATAGTTGAAGATACTAACGGTGTCTAATCCACAGAGGTGATTCAGAGAGATTACAGTGGTAAACTGGGGCATGGTGGTCAATTGGTAAAGGAACTGAAGATTTTCTGTATCAACCCCAAGAGGTCAGATTCAAACTAGTAATTGGGAAATTGGAGAATTTAGATTTCAGCCAAACCTAACGAAGACCCTTTGGAAGTCAGTGACTCAAATGTGGACTTCACTACCATACAAGATTGTGAGACCTTGGTTACTGAGAGCATTTAAGCACCAAGATTTAAATTCCTTCTAACTCCAGGAGTCAATAACTTTCTGAGAAAGTGAAACTGAGCTTATGAAGACTTGAGCGAATGCAGTAAAAACCTAATAATATCGGCACTGGTGCCAGTTAGGCATTGACGTGCTCGCTGGAATCACCCGAAATGGAAATACTAGTAGGAATATTTTAGGATAGCTGAAAGGACAAAATAATTTGGATAAACTCTCAAGGAGGGAAGGACTGATAGTCAAAGAAAACTCACCATGGCATGATTCTCTTGGAGGTGTTTTGTGCTTAGTTATGTTTTTATGGAGCCACTCAGCTGACATAGTTTTTGCATTACCCATATTGCAGAGGACTCCGGGAGTTGGTAATGGAAAGGGAGGCCCGGCGTGCTGCGGTTCATGGGGTCGCAAAGAGTCGGACACGACTGAGTGACTGAACTGAACTGATATTGCAAAGGGATCCTTGAGTTAAAGCTGTGCTTCAAAAAACCCAACCACGTATTGCTTGAAGCAAAAGCCTCTGAATCTGGGCAGAACACAGTGGCTTGACAACCAGGCTGGAAAGTACTTTTGCCCCTGAATCTACAGACACCTCTGCCTTCTGAGCAGAGGACAGACGACTGGAATTACGGTCTGAAAAAGACTGGTTCCCACCTACAGTCAGTGCCATGTACCTTCATGTGACAAGATACTCCAGCTGAAGACAGCTCCCTCCCTGCCCATCCCATTCCAGAACACGTGTTGCGCTTATGTTTTCCTGCTTCCTGAGCTTCTCCGACCTCTGCCTCCCTTCTGGCTCTTCAAACCCTTTTTACTATGAATATATTTCACTGACTCCCGTCTGGCTTGTTCATACCTGAATTTTCTATCTCTCACTGATGCCTGCAGATTGAGAATTTGATTGAACTCTTTCCCATAGTACTACCCATAAGCCCTATATTTTAGAGGGTCCTGCTCTGGCAAGAAGCCTATGGGCCCAAAGGGGTGTGCTCACCTGCAGTCTTAACTTCCCTCTAGGCCATCTTCCAAGTACCTGAGATGTTGGGATTCCATATCCACACAGCCCTAAGCCTGCTTCCAGGGTCTGGACAAGCCTTTTCCTTGGGTCTGTACTGTGGATCTTACTGCCATGTGTGACATTCTAGGCCTGAGGAGGTGGCTGAGGCCAGTGCATGGGGCTCCTTGAGAAACAGGGATGGGGCCATGACTAGGATTGGAAAGGGACAGCTGGAGGCTGGCATCTTCTTTTTGTACTCTTGTCCTAAGCCCTGAAAATCCTAGAAGTACCAGGTATGAAGGTGGAGAAGGCCCAGTCCCTGGTCTGTAGAAACATTAAGGATGCAAGCAAACCAGGTTGCCATATAGCACTTGAATTAAAGAGTCTTTCTTTCTACTCTTTTAAGCCTGGAGCCTAGAGCCATCCTTCAGTGCTACTCTCTGCTCCCTCTGCATGACCTGAATCTCCTCAGCAGGAGGCAGCCCCAGCTCAAAATGCCCCCATCTCAAACTGAAGCCCCCAATCTTACATCTGAGCCCCCTACCATAGGAGAGGAGCAGGCAATCAGAGAGTGCTGTCTCACTCTTTTGTACTTCAGTTTCTTCATCTGTCAAGTGGAAATTATAATTACTCCTCACATCCCACGAGATCACTTTGGGAATAAAATTAGAATTGCCTACCTGATTACCCAATATCCAAGGTTATTCCAAGCAAGGGCCTCTCAAAGAGAAGTGCAGGAAAGAGCTAATTTGGAGCAAGAAACACTGACACTTGTGGAACTATGTATTATGTATTAGCTGTGCCAAGTTTTTAAATCTAAGCTGGTTCCCCATGTTATCCAACATGCCTCGGGATGATATCAATGGTATTTACTCAAAAGATGAAATAAAATCCCATATTAGTTCAAGCAGAATATAACTTGGGAAGACAGATCACTAGCAAAGATCAACTCTGTGGGGGAAGAAAGCATGTTTTTACTCTGATAAATGGAATGCAAAACAGGTACAATTCCTATGGAAGGCAGTCTGACAATTTATCAGAACTATACTTGCAGTTATCCTTTGACCTCATAAATCCAGTTCTGGGAATTTATTCTACAGATACACCTACATTCCTACAAGATGACATGTGTACAGGGATATTTATGGCAGCACAGGTTGCAAAAGCAAAAGATTGGAAATAACCCAAGGGTCCATAAAAAGGAACTAGTTAAATACACTATCATACATTCTTACAGTGAAACGTCTTAAACAAGGAAGCTTTATATGCATTGATATGCAAAGATCTCCTTGATACATTGTTAGAAAGAGTAAGAAATAAGAATCTTAATATTTTTAGATTTGCTTGTATTTCCACAAAGAGACACTAGAAGGATGCATAAGAAATTAATAAAAATGGTAGAAGGGAGTCTTTTCAATGTACATCTTTTGATAATGTTTTTATTTCTAAATCATGTAAATATTTTAACTTTGCAAAATAGAAATGAATACAGGACCGGAAGAATCCCCTCTAGAATGCATTCCAGAAGGACAAAGAGTACTGGACTGAGCAACAGAAGATCAGATTCGATGCTGGCTGGACCTCGGGCCGCCCTGAATTTCCTCATCTGAAAGACAAGCAGGGCTGGCCCTGTCTGCTCTCTGTCCTCCCAGCCTCACACGTCTATAAATAAAATCCTTTCCTGGATCATGCCCTGTTTTTTATGATTGCTACCTTCTGCGCCCTTTTGCTTCTTCAGACAATTTCAAGACACCTGAGTGTGGTTAGCACCATTTTCCAGAGAATTCCAGATCTAACAAGTCATATTCCTCACTCTTGGATTAATGTGTCAGTTGTCCATGCCCCTATGCTCCTCTCTCAAGCTTTATTTAGAGGCTTTTAAATTTTCACTTTAACCTGGATTAATCCTTCTGTGTGTGTTAGTCGCTCGGTTGTGTCCAGCTCTTTGCAACACCGTGGACTATAGCCTGCCAGACTCCTCTGTCCATGGGATTCTCCAGGCAAGAATACCGGAGTAGCCATTCCCTTCTCCAGGGGCTCCTCCCAACCCAGGGATAGAACCCAGGTCTCCTTCATCGCAGGTGGATTCTTAACTGTCTGAACCACCAGGGAAGCCCTTTCTAGGAAGCAGTTTGGTCACGTAAAAGATGAATCATAAACATTTAATATAGCATCATGTTTACCCTCTACATAACAAAGTCCAGTTCTGTTCATTCATTTGAAATTACTTCTCTTAAGGGTTATGGGAATGAGGGAGCAGGAGCTGAACAAGGGCGTGCAATGTATCTGGAAGCTTTTGGAGCTGCGGGCAGAGCAGAGGACTGTGCTAGGGAGATGCCCTGCATGAGAGTCAGGAAGAGGGCCTAGGCTACAGGCTGATGAAGGAGTGACAATCTGAATGGAAGGCACCAGCTCTGAGTGGTGTCTGCGCCCACTACAGAGGCGGCGGCTCCACTGTCCCATCTAGCCGACTGTCTAATGCTGGTATAGACAAATAACCCACTGAGATGCCCAAAGAACCCAACACCACAGTTTTCTTTTTTTTTTCTTTAAAAATAATTTTTGACCATGTACACTCTGCTATATTTAAAATGGATAACCAACAGGGTCTTACTATATAGCACAGGGAATTCTGCTCGATGTTATGTGGCAGTCTGGATGGGAGGGAAGTTTGGGGGAGAATGGATACATGTACACATGTGGCTGAGTCCCTTTGCTGTCCACCCGAAACTATCACAATATTGTGAGTTGGCTATATTCCTATACAAAATAAAAAGTTTAAAAAAATCATTCTTGAGCAGAAACTAAATTTTTAAATTAAAAAATCCTGATTATCTTTATCCAAGTACGACTCTACTGATTTTTCCATATTTGCTTCTAAGCCTTAATCATAACAACTTACTTTCCCAGAAGTGGAATAATTGTGTAGGTAAATTTCTGCTGTTTTCATTTATCGTTACTTTATTAGTCTGTGGCCTCAGAGTCTTCACAGTGATTATTTTAATGACTAAATAATATCCCATTGCACAGATCTGCTATGGTTCGGTTAACCACTTCCGTCTTATGGTGGAGCGCCTTGCATATTTAGATTCCCCATCCACAGAACATTTTCCTTAGAATAAATTCTCAGAAAGAGGAAACTAAGTTAAAGGGTATGAACATGTTGAACATTTTCACTATTTTCTTATTTTTTTTCCCTTTCTTGACTTTATCCTAGCTCCAGCCATAGAGTTTACTAATATCATAAGGCAAATTATCTGTTTGCATTTGTTGCCAGTATTTGAAGGTGAGCTATTGCTTTCTTATGTATTTAATACGTTTTTTTAACCTGAGTTTAAGTTACTGAAGCCAGTTTTTGTTTTAAAAGTAATGCTTGCTCATTGTAAAACTTTGAATGTCCTTTATAAATTTGTGTATAATTTATCATATTGACTCATATAATCTTGTTTTTTAAAATGTATTGGAGTAAAGCTGATTTACAATGCTAGTTTCTGCTGTATAGCAAAGTGAATCAGTTATACATATACATGTATCTACTCTCTGTTCTATTTTTTTAATTTGTTTTTGACTGTAGTGCGTCTTCACTGCTGTGCACAGACTTTCTCTAGTTCTTGGGTCTTCATTGCTGTGCACAGGCTTTCTCTGGTTGTGGCAAACAGGGGCTGCTCTTCATCGCAATGCTCCGGCTTCTCTTGCTGATGAGCACAGGGTCCAGGGCACCCAGGCTTCAGTAGCTGTGGCTCACAGGCTTCGTTGCCACATTTGAGAGCCTGTGAGAGCTTCCTGCACCAGAGATCGAACCCACGGCCCCCGCACTGCAAGTGGATTCTTAACCACTGCACCACCAGGAAACTCGCCCCCCATTTTTTAGATTCTTTTCTCATATAGGCCGTTACAGAGAATGGAGAAGAGTCCCCTGTGCTACATGGTAGGTCCTTATTAATTATCTATTTCATATATAGTAATGTGTATATGACATATAATTTAGTGTATTCTTATTTAAACACTTTTTCAAATTCTCCATTGTTAGCTATCGTTACTACTTTATTTTTCTGTAGCATCAATTCTAATAAGGCTATTCCTCCACAATAAAAATGAATGCTTTAATCTTTGCTAGTTTTTCCATGACTTGAATTAAATTTTTTAATAAGCTTATAGACTAGGAGTTTACATTGGTGTGTGGTATGAGGGCCTCAGAAAGGAGCAGATCTGTCTGATTGTATATGTTTTCTAACATACACAGTCCCACCCCTGGAAAGTCAGTTTAGTATATATTATCTGGTGGAGTAGCTATTTTTAAGGTTAAGCAGTCAACTTACACATTGCTTTGCAAGACTGGATTTCAACTTACACATTGCTTTGCAAGACTGGATTTCAATTTGTCCGGATATGAGTCTTGATTTACACTTCAACATTTCCTACAGCAACTAGCCTTACGCCGTCCACATGGTAAACAGCCCAAAAACATTTGTTAATTTGACCTGATTCAACATAAAAATAGAGCTAGTAGCACAGAGCTGTTATTTGAAAGAATAATCCAGAAGCTGAAAGGTACTGTTTTTAATTAAACATATCCCCAGCAGTCAGTCTTTCCCAGCAGAATGGGATGCCTGCAATGCTGGGCGTGGGCATGGGCAGGGTTAACAGAGGAACAAACACACGTGACTTCAAATCCTGCCTCTACCACTTCCCACCTGGGAGCCTTGAGCAAACTAAACTGGTTTACTCATCTGTAAAAAAGACACTGAAGAGCTCCTGGCGTGCTTGAAGAAATAATACACTCAGAGCACCCAGCACTGTGCCTAGCTCTGGGGAGGTGCTCAGTGTGTGACGATGATTACTACCTTCCTTGTCTCCACTTTGACCTGCATCCTTGCTAAGTGGCTTCAGTCATCTGACTCTTGTGACCCTACAGACTGTAGTCTGCCAGGCTCCTCTGACCATGGGATTCTCCAGGCAAGAATACTGGAATGGGTTGCCATGCCCTCCTCCAGGGGATCTTCCTGACCCAGGGATTGCAACCGCGTCTCTTACATCTCCTGCCTTGGCAGGCGGGTTCTTTACCAATAGTGCCACCTGGGAAGCCCAGGATGTGCACAGCTATGGGAAAGCTTGAGTGTCAAGAAAGAACTGTGACAGGTATCCAACAACCACTCCCCATCCTCCCCTCCCCACATGTACTTGGGAGAATTCCAGCCCCAACTGTCTTTGCTGGGGCTGTTTTATCAAACCCAGGAATAGATTGTTGCCAAGTTATCTAAACTCTGCTTATCTGAGTCAGATTTTACCCGTCTAATTATCTATCACTAAAAGGCTGAATGCTTCCCAATTCATTCTAACACACACGAAGCAGTCCATGAAAAGAGTGGGGTTTGCACACGGCTTGAAACATGCGGCCTTTTTCATGAGACTTTCAAGAGCAGCAACTTTCCCTTCCCAGGCTGCAAAATCATGAAGACAGGATTCATTCCAAGAAACCAAGGTATTCTCAGCACCAGGACATTAGCAGGCTAAAGGGGAAAATCTGTACCATGTTAATGGATGATGGAAAGGTATTTGACCCCATACAACATCCATCCTGATTCTCCTAAAAGAAAAATATACAACCCTGTTAGTGTTTGAGATATAGGAGACTCCCTTAATACCATAAATGTATTAGAAACCAACAGAAAACATGAAAAAAATGGTGAATTCTTAAAGGCACTGCTATTAAAATTAGATTCAGGTCAAGAATGAGCTGTATCTGGGCTTGTTTTGGAAGTTGTAGTCAATGTGCTGATATAATAAATAAATTTATCATTATTCTAGGAAGATATGATGTTAATCAATAGAGAGATCATTAAAAAAAGAAATATCAAGCAAAAGAATTTTATGCAACTATTAAAATAATGGTGTAGAACTTCATATGTTATTGTGGAAAAGTGTCCAAGATATATTATCAAGTGGAAGAAACAAGATACAAAGAGCATTATCGTATGTTTAATTTAATCTATATTTATATACTTACACTGAATATATATACGTATTGAAGTGAAAGTTGCTCAGTCGTGTCTGACTCTTTGCAACCCTATGGACTATACAGTCCATGGAATTCTCCAGGCCAGAATACTGGAGTAGGTAGCCCTTCCCTTCTCCAGGGGATCTTCCCAATCCAGGGATCAAACCTAGGTCTCCCACATTGCAGGAGGATTCTTTACTAGCTGAGCCACAAGGGAAGCCCATATGTATATATATTCTCTCTTTACATATATATATTCTCTCTCTCTCTCTATGAGAGAGAGAGAGAAGACTGAAAGGAAATTCACCAAAATATATTTAGAGATAATATTTCTGGCAAGATACAGTGGGATTCCAGGTGATACTTATTTTCTATACTTTTCTATATTTTCTGAATGTTTTATACTGTAATAAGCATATTTGTATAATGGGGGAAAAAACAATAAATCTCATTTACCCACAAACACATGCACGTTGGGCATGCATGCAAAATTCATTTCAAAGGATGAGCTGTTTTCCTCCTAAAGTGATTAGTGTTTGTGACCTAAGGCCACTTCCCTACTCACCAGATTGGTCTGTTCTGCCTGGTCCCTTCCCCCTGGAGAGCCCCAAATCCATGGATTCCAGAAAGACCTAGCCCTGGGCCTGATTCCCCAAGTGGCTATGGCTCATGGTGTCAGCACCTGCCCATAGTCCTGCCCCATCTAATCTATTTGCAAAGAATTTCCAACCCTCTAAGGCTGCCCACCTTGCCCAAAGTTGGGAGGGCTCTTCCTTGCAGTCATCCAGCAGAAGTCTTTGCCTCATCGGTAGATGGATTTGGAAACCATTCTGGCAGTCTCATATACCAGGCTTCTTTGCCCCACTTCTGGGCTGGAGGGCACAGGCAGAGCATGCCAAGTCCAGTAACCTCATCCCAGGTTTCTTGGAGACCTTAAGTGTCCCGTGCCCCAGCCCTGTACCTCAGAGAGTTGGTTGGGTCCATCCTGCTACCTCATTCCTAGTGGCCACAATTTTGTGTCTGAACTCTGCATCTGCCACTGCCCACCTCATCATACATAGACATTGTCTGGCATATGTGGTTCATCCAGCCCTCCATTCTGCACCCTGGAGGTTGTAAGAAGGCCCCTAGTAGGTCTCAATGCTTGCTAGGAAGAGGACTGGATCATCTGTCAACTCCCTGTTTCAACCTGAGTCATAATCTAGCAGCCCCTCCCCTGAGCCTCCTCTAGCTGTTACTCACCCCACACTCCACCAGCTTTACTCCTGGCCCAGAACCCACTAGGCCATCAGAGGTTGTCAGGCCTGCTCTATAAGGCTAGATAGCCTCATCCCAGCCTGGAGCACACCCTTCAAATTGCTACAGCATTGAAGTGAAAGACCAAGTCCCAGGGAGACTCAGTAGACTGAAATCAAGACTGGTGTTCATTATTGGGATTTTTTTTTTTAATTGGCATAGTCAACCCACATCTCTCCAGAACCAACTCCCTACCAGTTTGACCCAGTAAGTAACATACAAATTCAAATGCCTTCAAATAGATTCTCTTTGAACTTGCTAACTTCATAGTCATTTCTACCTAGCCTAGGTATTTGATTTATAATTCCATAACATTTGAGGTAAAGCAAACTAGAAAAGGAGAAAATAGCAACTACAAAGCAGGCATCAGGAAGTGATAACCCAAGAAGAATTGCGTGTAAGGTTTGGGAAAATGTAGACCCTCAGAAGGAAAAAGCAAAAACTCTATGTATCTGACGTTACCACAAAGCACAATAATGGATGTTTACAGTGTAACTTGTAGTCACACACATACATGAGTTACATTCAGCATGCTCCCCAAGGATGCCTGCTGCTGCTGCTGCTGCTGCTAAGTCGCTTCAGTAGTGTCCAACTCTGTGCGACCCCGTAGACGGCAGCCCACCAGGTGCTTACAAAGAACTCGCAGACTTCTGAAGGCTGCCTACTTGCCCACATTTCAGGGCTCCGCTTTGCAGTACATTCATCCGGAGCTTTTGTACAACCACACAGCACAGGCAATATGGGTCAATTCTCATCATCTGGATGGCAGTTCTTGGAAACTGATTTGAATGTACTTTTACTACTGATACTTCTATATACTGATATATTTAAAGCACAGATAGTGCTGTTTTGCTATATATGTGCAAGTTTCTAGAACTAGCCAATGGAGGGGAAAGAAACCTGAACCAATGAACTGTTAATGACTTAAGTTTTCTGGTTAACTTCAGTTTCCTCATCTGTACCCTGGAGTATATATTACCTGCCTGCGGTACTTCAAACGATTCCTGTAAAGATAGAATGTGTATGTGAAAAGGAATAAAGAGTATGTTTTACTACGGTAATTTCTCTTACCGAGACTGAGTCATGGAATAAAATGAGGAGAGGAAGGAAAATTACAAGTACATAGTACTCAGAGTTAGATTAGATATATCTGGCTTTACAATAATTTAGATAATTGGTTTACAATGAGCACTGCTCAAAGAGGACTTCATTAACAATATGCAGCTCTCTGTGAAATAGCGACACCTACTGTACCTTGTCTGGTACCGCAACTGATTTGGAATACGGAAAGCCTTCAAACCTAATTTTCAGTTTAGTTCAGTCGCTCAGTCGTGTCCGACTCCTTGCAACCCCATGAATCGCAGCACCCCAGGCCTCCCTGTCCATCACCAACTCCCGGAGTTCACTCACACTCACGTCCATCGAGTCAGTGATGCCATCCTACCATCTCATCCTCTGTCGTTCCCATCTCCTCCTGCCCCCAATCCCTCCCAGCATCAGAGTCTTTTCCAATGAGTCAACTCTTCGCATGAGGTGGCCAAAGTAACTGGAGTTTCAGCTTCAGCATCATTCCTTCCAAAGAAATCCCAGGGCTGATCTCCTTCAGAATGGACTGGTTGGATCTCCTTGCAGTCCAAGGGACTCTCAAGAGTCTTCTCCAACACCACACCTAATTTTAGTCAGGCACAAAATACCATTGCAAAAATTAATTTTTTCATAGCAGCACTATTTATAATAACCAAGACATGGAAGTAACCCAAGTGTCCATAGATATATGAATGGATAAAGAAGATGTGGCATAATACTATTCAGCCATGAAAAAGAACAAAATAATGCCATTTACAGCAACATGGATGGACCTAAAAATTACTGTTTTAAGTGAAGCAAGTCATACGGATAAAGACAAATATCATATGATCTCACTTATATGTGGAAACTAAAAAAAGTGATATAAATAAACTTACTTGCAAAACAGAAATAGACTCACAGACACAGAAAACAAATTTTTGTTACCAAAGGGGATAGTGGGTAGGGAGTGGTAGATTAGGAACTTGGAATTAACCTATACACATTGCTATATATAAAATAGATAAGTAACAAGGATTTACTGTATAGCACAGGAAACCATATTCTATATCTTGTAATAAACTATAATGGAAAATAATTTAAAATATATACATACATGTATATGTATAATTGAATCACTTTTTTGTACACTTAAAACTAATACAACATTGCAAATTAATTAGCTATTATTCAATTTTTAATTATTTAAACAATTTTAAGTGGCCACAGAGTATTTTCCTCAGAAAAAATCACAATTTTCTTCCATTTAAAAGTAACTTCTATTATTTTTCATTCGAATGTAATGTATATTAATTGTAGACAATTTTAAAAAGAAAATATAGTCCAATAACATCATCAACACTTAATACTTCAATTAGAGCCACTGCTGCTACCACCATCATTCTCTCCTCATTCTTCTCTTTCTTCTTTCCTTTCTTCTCTTTTCTTCCCCTCTCCCCTCAAAAAAAAAAAAAAGTATTGGAAATAAAAGCAAAAATAAACAAATGGGACCTAATTAACCTTAAAAGCTTCTGCACATCAAAGGAAACTATTAGCAAGGTGAAAAGACAGCCTTCAGAATGGGAGAAAATAATAGCAAATGAAGCAACCGACAAACAACTAATCTCAAAAATATACAAGCAACTCCTACAGCTCAACTCCAGAAAAATAAATGACCCAATCAAAAAATGGGCCAAAGAACTAAATAGACATTTCTCCAAAGAAGACATACAGATGACTAACAAACACATGAAAAGATGCTCAACATCACTCATTATCAGAGAAATGCAAATCAAAACCACTATGAGGTGCCATTTCACATCAGTCAGAATGGCTGTGATCCAAAAGTCTACAAATAGTAAATGCTGGAGAGGGTGTGGAGAAAAGGGAACCCTCTTACACTGTTGGTGGGAATGCAAACTAGTACAGCCACTATGGAGAACAGTGTGGAGATTCCTTAAAAAACTGGAAATAGAACTGCCTTATGATCCAGCAATCCCACTGCTGGGCATACACACTGAGGAAACCAGAATTGAAAGAGACACGTGTACCCCAATGTTCATTGCAGCACTGTTTATAATAGCCAGCACATGGAAGCAACCTAGATGTCCATCAGCAGATGAATGGATAAGAAAGCTGTGGTACATATACACAATGGAGTATTACTCAGCCATTAAAAAGAATACATTTGAATCAGTTCTAATGAGATGGATGAAACTGGAGCCTATTATACAGAGTGAAGTAAGCCAGAAGGAAAAACACCAATACAGTATACTAACGCATATATATGGAATTTAGAAAGATGGTAACAATAACCCTGTGTACGAGATAGCAAAAGAGACACTGATGTATGGAACAGTCTTATGGACTCTGTGGGAGAGGGAGAGGGTGGGAAGATTTGGGAGAATGACATTGAAACATGTAAAATATCATGTATGAAACGAGATGCCAGTCCAGGTTCGATGCACGATACTGGATGCTTGGGGCTGGTGCACTGGGACGACCCAGAGGGATGGTATGGGGAGGGAGGAGGGAGGAGGGTTCAGGATGGGGAACACATGTATACCGGTGGCGGATTCATTTTGATATTTGGCAAAACTAATACAATTATGTAAAGTTTAAAAATAAAATAAAAAGTAAAGTAAAATCCCTCACCATTACCAACAGCTTGGTATGTATTATTCCACGTATTTCTGTACCAGTGGCAGTATGTATCTATCACAAACAATAATGGACTGGACTGTTTGTCCTTGACCTCCAGCCGGAGATTACCAGGAACACAGTGGTAGCTGGGTTCATCCCTCTACAGCGAGAGAGAATTCACAGCATGGGCAACTACGGTTGTTTCAGTAACAGGCTGTTAGGAGGGACTTACTCACACTTGTGTAGGTGGCTTGCAGGAGGGTTTAAGGACGCAGGGCTTTGCTCTAAACTGGGTGTTGCCAGAAGCAACATAATTCTCTGCTGTTATTGTTTTTTAGTCGCTCAGTTGTGTCCGACTCTTTGTGATCCCATGGACTACAGCACTTCCTGCAGACTTCTCTGTCCTTCACCATCTCCCGGAGCTTGCTCAAACTCATGTCTGTTGAGTTGCTGCTGCCATCCAACTATCTCATCCTCTGTCGTCCCCTTCTCCTTCTGCCCTCAATCTTTCCCAGCATCACAGTTTTTTTAATGAGTCGACTCTTGGCATCAGATGGCCAAAGTATTGGAGCTTCAGCTTCAGCATCAGTCCTTCCAATGAATATTCAGGATTGATTTCTTTTTGGATTGACTGGTTTGATCTCCTTGCATTTCGAGAGACTCTCAAGAGTCTTCTCCAACACTACAGTTTAAAAGCATCAATTCTTTGGCACTCAGTTTTCTTTATAGTCCAACTCTCACATCCATCCATGACTACTGGAATAACCATAGCTTTGACTAGATGGACCTTTGTCGGCAAAGTAACCTCTCTGCTTTTTATGACTGTGTCTACTTTATGTCTTTATGTCTTCTTTATGTCTGTGTCTATTCTGCTGCTCTGCATGTAGGATCATCGACATCATCTTTCTAAATTCCATATATATGCATTAATATACAGTATTTGTCTTTCTCTTTCTGACTCACTTCACTCTGTATATAGGCTCTAGATTCAACCACCTCATTAGAACTGACTCAAACATGTTCCTCTTATAGCTGAGTAATATTCCATTGTATACATAACTTCATTATCCATTTATCTGCCAAGGGACATCTAGGTTGCTTCCATGTCCTAGCTATTGTAAACAGCACTGCAATGAACATTGGGGTACACATGTCTCTTTAGTTCTGGTTTCCTCAGGGTATATGCTCAGTAGTGGAATTGCTGGGTCGTATGGCAATCCTATCCCCAGGACTTTAAGGAATCTTCACACTGTTCTCCATAGTGGCTGTACCAATTTACACTCTACCGATGGTGTAAGAGGGCTCCCTTTTTCCATACCCTCTCCAGCATTTATTATTTGTAGACTTTTTGATGGCAGCCATTCTGACCATGTGAGATGATGCCTCATTGTGGTTTTGATTTGCATTTCTCTAATAATGAGTGATGTTGAGCATCTATCCATGTGTTTATTAGCCATCTGGATGTCTTCATTGGAGAAATGTCTGTTTAGGTCTTTTACCCACTGCTTGATTGAGTTTTTTACTTTTCTGGTATTGAGCTGCATGAGCTGCTTGTGTATTTTGGAGAGTAATTCTTCGTCAGTTTTGTCATTTGCTATTATTTTCTCTGAGAGCTGTCTTTTCACCTTGCTTACTGTTTCCTTCCTTGTGGACACCACCATTCTACTTGCTGTCTCTATGAATCTGATTACTCTAAGTACCTCATATAAGTGAAATCATATAGCATTTTGTGATTGGTTTTTTTCACTTATCATAATGTCCTCAAGGTCCATCCATGTTGTAGCATGTATCAGAACTTCCTTCCTTTCTAAGTCGTGTAAGAAACATGTTGTTTCAAACCACTAAGAATATGGGGTTGCATATTATTACATCATAGCAAAGCCTGTCCTGAGTAGTACAGCAATAAATACCCAAAAGAATAAGAACTTATCTAATAAAGCTCCTAAGGACAGCTTTGTCATAAAACTTTGCAGTGGCAGCATGTGGACAACTTTGTCAACTAGGAACAGATTCACGTTCCCTTCTAAGAATGTTTATCTGGGAATTACAAAGTGATCACAACACAGTGAGCTATAGTATTATGATGAAACCACAGACAAATTGCCAAAATCCAGTACATCTGAGAGGTGATCAGTTTTGAGTGTGATTAAAAAAATATTAATTTGGTGGATATGTATGCAGATGAGCTACACTCGGGGGACTGACTCCTCAAAGGGTTGGAAGAAGCCCCTCCTTCTTCATTCCAGACAGCCAGCAGTCTTTCAGTTCTACTCTGTCTAGTCAGTTCTGCTCTCTGCATCTATAGGTCAGTTCATAATGCAGGTGTTCTAGACTCAGATAGTTTCAGACACGCTGGTGTTAGTTATCAGGTGTGTGGATTTTTCTCCACAAACTCATAGGTACAAAATCTATTATCTCTATAAGTCTAATTAACCTGGTTCTGAACTTCCAAGTCACTTCGTGGGGAAAATATTCTATCTCAGCCATTTGCAGATGGTTATCCTTCTCCCTAGAACTGGACATGAATTCAGGGTACTTCTGTGGCTCCCACCAAAGGAAAGAAGAGTCTCTGGTTCCATGATTGCTGCTGATATGCTCATCATCCAACCTCACACAAAAGACAGGCAGTCCATCCTTCCACACCAAAGCATGGGACACCTGCCCATAATCCTCAAGGCCATGACTGTCTCCAGCATCCATAACTTCTATCGCACCAGAGCAGGAGTCACTCCTGGAGAAGCTGCCTGGAAACGGGACACAGTTATACATCACTGAAAGGAAAAAGCAGCCAACTCCATCTTCACCTCTCTTCTGCCTCCTCACTTCTTCTAGGAAAGGAATAGCTTACCTGCCACACACAAATTAAATGTATCTCAAAAGGAGAGCATTGAAGCGTGTGCCAAGTCTTTGCCCTCTTGGGCAGGAGAGAATTCCAGAGGACCCATCTGAGGCTGATTAGAACCTTTCCTGACAGATTTGGGGCTTGCTGGCAAAGGCCTGAAGCCCGAGCTTGCCCTAGGAGTTCTCTTCCTCAGCTTCTGATGAGAGAGGTCTGATCAGCCTCAACACGTAACCTTCAGAGAGTCCCTGGAATGAACCTCAGCCCCAAGGGGACTGTATTCCCAGCCTCCTCAACCCAAAGGACTTGCCTGAAACTGAAGTTGAGATGTTGGTCTTTGGATCTGGCGTCAGATGCTGACTCCTCCTGCCTCGACCGTGGCTCCGGCTACGGGTGATAAAAGCCTTCAGCCTGTGGTTCAGCACTGCTGTGCCTTGAGGTCCGTGAGAAGGGTGCCATGCACACCAGTGGGAAGCTCTGGATTCACTGGGAGCCCCAAATCCTAAGCTCAGTGTGTCTAGGGAAAACCCAATCTCATGGGCTAGGAACCCAAGAAAAAAAGAGAGGAAGACAGTTCCTGGCTTGCATTTATTTCTCCACAGGACCAGAAGCAGTTCTCTGACCCCTCATCTGGGCTCTTCCAAATACCCCTGACTCCACCTAACATCCACAGGGAGCCAGGTCATTCTCTCTGTTGCTTGCCCCTCCATACCCTAACCCAAACCTGGTGCTTTACATCAATCCAGTTGGACTTCACCTCACCTCGGACCACATCTTCTGTCTACTGGCCACACAAATTGCCGTATCACAGAAAGGTCTGTGCCTGGACTCTACTAGTGAGAATTTTAAACTGCATAAACAATTCTTACTGCTTTTATTGCTAGTTTTTCCTCCATTTGGTGAAAACTGATCTTTAAAAATTCCAACCCTGGCTCTACTACAAACAAAAAAGGCCAGTCCAATCCCCACACCCTTGAGATAGAAGCTCTGTGCAATTGACCAGGAACAGTCTGTTGTAGCCATCACTGCCCCCTCTGACAGGGGCACAGTAGCCAGGAGGGACAAGGTCCAGCAGATACCTAAAGAAACCCTCTCCTCCCATCACTTGTGGGGCTACTGGGGAAAGGTAGGGAGTCAGGAGACTCCCAGGAAAAGATGTGAGTCTGCCTCCTGTTGGGTTAAGGGCCAACATTCTGGAATTCACTTGGCTCGTGACAGTCAACGGTGAGCGTCTCTTTCTGGCTCTACTTTCAGTAAGGTCACGTGGATAGTAGCAGACCACTGGTTAGGGTTGACAAGCTAAGAGTCACAATGTGTGGACCAAAAACAGAGGGGAATTTAAGAGTAAGGGCCAGAAAGTGGACGACCTTTAGAGTCTGGAGGTAAACACAAATACAAACCCCATCCCCAACCCTCTCCCTGGCTGCTTTTACGTGCAAAAGCCAGTCAGGTCTCTGGTAGCCAGAATCCTCACAGTTCTACCTGCAGGAACCCTGCACACTTCTTCACCTCCCTTATCACTGGATTCTTTCCAACCCCACAACCCCACAGTCTGAAGATAATGCAACAGTTATTCACACTATTTCTTTGGGAACAGGTTTCACATTTCTATCCTCTCACTCACTCTTGGGGCTTGAACTTTCCACAGCCAAAGATGTGGCTCCCCTCCATTCCTGCCTATTTCCAACTTTCCTGTTTTCCTACATTTCACTTCTCATTTTCCTCCAACCAGAGCCACTATCCAAGGAGCAAATGCCCCACATCCACTGTGATCTGGCCCTCCCTCCTTGTGAAACTGTTCTCCCCTTTTCCCAGAGACTCCAGGTCCCTCTGAAATCCCCCATTCCCTTCCTTTCTCAAAATAAAACTAACCCATAACCTCAAGAGTGTACAGTGAGTGAGGATAAACCAAATACAGAGCCCTCCTCCATTCCCACAAAGATTAATAAGGTCACCAAGGTCAGATGCACCTGAAGAGTATAAAAATGACAGGCCCTGCTCCCAAAACCTAGACACTGGCAGCTAAGATCTGACCAGAGATGACCCAGGACAGGATGTTTGTGTGTGGCAATGACTCTTCTCCAGCCAAATGAGGCTTAAAGTGACTGCATGTGTCATGGTTATCCGATGGTTCAACCGTGTGATAATGGCATAATAAGCCAATTTTTACAAAAACAACCACTACTGGTATAGATAGTGCTTTATTGTTTACACGTTCTCTCATTTAATCCTTGCAGCAACCCTGAGGTAGGTATTATTATCCCCACTTTACAGATGAGTAAGCCATTGTTCCAAGGTTAGACTACTTGCTGAAGATCACACACTTACTTACAGCAAAGCCACCAATAATCACAACCCAAGGGGACTCTTGAGTAGTTCACGGGCTGCTGTCAAGGAAAGTAGAGCTGAAAACCTCAACTGGGAAAGGCTGGACCACTTATGAGAGTTCAGGGGGGTCCCTCACCAGGGATGAATGAGGCACATTCACAGGCCAAGACTGGAACTGAGCAGGAGAAGCCTAGAGCTCCTGGGAGTCGTGAAGCAAGAGGAGGTCTTTACACTTGGTGAGAGTTGACGTGTCTTCAAGTAGGCACAGGGCCCACCTTCCAAGGAATGGAGTAACAAGAAGGTATCCAGCAGCTGCCAGTCCAGAGGCTAGCCACAGGGCAAGTGTGGCAGGGCAGGAAGAGCTGCCCCTGCTTGGCACTACGTCAGCTTGGCCAACACGTGCTGACTTTCAGGTAGTGGTCCTTTACTTTTGTTAAGGCTTGAGAATCTGATGAGAGTCATAACCCCCTGCCCCCCGAGAAAAATATAGACACACGTGTACAGACAGCATCCTACATACAGTTTTAGGGAGGCCCTGAATCTCAGGTGAAATCCTGCTTTACAGCAAGGATGTCATGAATAAAGTCACCGAAACAAACCTATCTTTGTGCAGCTTGTATTTACCATGGCTGTTCCCATTTTGCTATCCCCTGATATTTAGAATGTTGTGAAGTTTTAACAGAAGTCAAGGAGAGGGTTCTAGCCAGAGAAAGAGTAGCTGTGCATGGCAGTGGTGGCAGCCAGGAGGCAAAAACAAAGAAAAAGATAGGGTCATATGTACTATTCCACCCAGAAGATCACTTCTGGGGTTTTTGTCTACTCAACAGAAGGGCTGTGAGAGGTG
Source organism: Bos javanicus (assembly GCF_032452875.1). Lineage (NCBI taxonomy): Eukaryota > Metazoa > Chordata > Mammalia > Artiodactyla > Bovidae > Bos > Bos javanicus. The sequence continues at coordinate 10,117,645 of NC_083878.1, forward strand.
ATGGAGACAGGGCAGTGGTTTCCTCCTTTCAGAAAGGAGAGCCATTCCCTCACTGGCTACAGGGTCTAAAGTCCTGTTGGCATTGCCCTACTCCGACCTGACCCTCTCTGTATCCCATGAATACACCTGAGCATCGGGCCAGTCATCCATGCACGTGTGGCCAGGTAATCTATGAACACCCGTGTATTTACACATGCTCTTTCACGGAAGAAGGAAAACTGGGATGGGGTAGGTCTCAGGACAGAGATTGCGTGTTGCAGTTTGGGGAGCATGCATTCCCCACAGAGAATCACATACATTTCAAGAATCAGCACAAGAAGTCAGGGCACATGAGCCCCCAAACACTTCCACAGTTCTCCTTCTGGCCAGGGCCCAACCCGAAAGCAAAGTTGCAGCGCTGTCCTGGGCCAAAGCGCCAAACTAACAAGCCCAAGAGAGTGGGCTGAAGGGGTCACACGGGTTGAGCGGGCAAGTGCAGGAAAAGTACTGATTCACTGTGACAGCAGTTCTGATCTCTCAGGGGAATCAGGCAAAGGCCTGGCCCTGAACCCATCCAGGCCCAGAGAGAGCAGACAGGGAAGCTGAAGTGACCATTCAAAGGACAAAGAAAACTCAGAGGCCACGGTGACATTCCAGGCCCACTGACCCCCCAGCATCCCAGTAGTCATTCCATCCAGGGGTCACTCATGCACTGGTGCTTATTTGCCCGGCCCTGGATGGATGTCTCTGTGCTGGTGGTTATTTGCCCGGCCCTAGATGGACGTCTCATCACAGGTGGCTAGAGGAGCCCCAGTTAGCCGAATGTGGGCTGGGCTTGGGCAAGGATCAAGTAGAAAGGGTGGAGGGAAGCCACCAAAGCCACTGCCCCTCTTGGCCAAGGCCAGGGGCAGCCGCTCATCTTCGGGAGAGGGAGAGGGAGGATCCTGGCTGTAGCTTGTGGTACCAGACGGTGGGACCCCTAGGTCCAAGCCCACCTTGTCTCTAGCCAGAAGTTCCCTTTGTCGCTGTCGCTGCTGATGCCGACCAATCAGGAGGAGAGTCAGGGACGCTGCAAGAACTCCCAGGAAGAAGCCTGCTAGTCCAGCCCCTATTGTGTGAGCCTGACTCAAGGGGCCCTGCGGGGTGCCCCACACCAAGCTGTAAGCAGCCACCACGCGGGCTGCCCCACCCTCCTGACACTCACAGGCATAAGCACCCATGGCCCCTGGGGATATCACCACTTCTAGCCCCTCCTGCCGGCGGGTGAGTGCAGTCACTCCGCTGGGCTGGCGCCACACGCAGGATGCCCAGGCTGAGCTTGGGGAACACGGCAAGACCACATGTGCAGCTGCAGCCACAGGAACTTCAAACACCACCGGGTGTTCTGGAGAGAAAGCAGAGGCACAAACGATGGTGACGCTATAGGTTTGGGGTGACAGAAATGTGGGGTGATATGAGAAGGGGCCATGGGGGGACAAAGCCAAAAGGGGGATCCCCAAAGACAGTAAGGCTGCCACATCTTCCAGCAGACAAGTTTTAAAGTAGGTCCAAAAAGGACTACTTTCTAGGCCCTTCCAGCCACTCCACCCATATTTCCCCAAACCATACAGACCTCCAGGCTCTTCAGGACACAAAGAAGAGACATCCGCTGACTCTATGTCTTGAACCAGCCTATAAAGAAGAAAACACTTGATAAATCCAGTGTCAACATCCCCTCTACCCTCCTCGGTACCACTGAACGTTCACTTGCCAATTGCACCTCCCGTCATCTCCTAAATCACTTCTAGAATTATCAGTCAACATTCTCTTCATCCCTAAACTTTTCCCCAATACCTTTTAGATGCATGACATTTTCTACAAATTCTACAAATATTTCTATTTGTAGAATTCTACAAATTGTACAAATATTTCTATTTGTAGAATTCTACAAATTGTACAAATATTTCTAGTAGTCGACAGAGAATTAAATCTGCACTAGGTCTGTCAGAAAGACATTTGGTTGGGGTACAAACAAAAGAAACACAGGAGCCTTCCAAGAAGTACAGCTGGTTGTCCACAACCCCAAGATTTCTCTGGAAATCTCTGGTAAAAGATTTTTCTGTTAAGAGCAAAGCTTCTTTCCTATCACAGTTAATTAAAATCCTGTTAGGATCAGTGAGATGACTGTGTATTTCATAAAATAGCTCAGCTAAAGGCACATCTGTGGTTATCACCAGTGCTTGGGGATGAAATCACCTTGCAAGCGCATAAAAGTGTAAAGTGAAGAGAAGGATTAAACCCAGGGGAGTATTAGCATTCAGAAACTAGCTGGAAAAAGAACCAATAAGAGACATCTAGATAGGTGAGAGAGGTAAGAAGGAAAACCAGGAGAATGCAGAATCATAGAAGGCAACAATATAACATTTTTCAAGGAAGGAAAGAGGGAGTGAAACCACTTCTGAGAGCACTTGTAGAAAACTGAGAAGCAAATGGCAACATGCAAGTCAACCACAGGCAGGGCAGGTCCAGCAGGGATGAGGACAGGCGGATGAGTTAGTATGGGCTGACGGATGGACACACCAGTGATACGAGCACACAAACCACACACACACGCAGGGCAACATCAACCCATGAGAAACAGACTCAGACGGATGGCTGGGCAGGAGCTGGGACCTCAGGCAATGCAACAGTGTAGCCACACTCACCCTCCGTGCTCTCCAGGGTGGGCCACACACGCAGCTAGCCGAACGCTCCAGGCACAGGCAGGGTCTCGGGCCAAAATGCACTCTGAGCAGCTCTGCAGACGGCCACAGTTGGCTGTATTCACTTGTGTCACCTCAGTACGGGAGCCAACCAAGAGCCAGTTCTACAGAAAGGGAATGAGCAAAAGGAACATGCTAGCTCTCCCAGACCTCAGGGTCACCAACTGTCTCTGGATTCAGATATCTTCCCAGCAGACTTGCCAAAATCTACAACTCACTTGGTATAACTTCATATTCTCAACTGGCTGAGGCTCTGGGAATAAGGCCAGATCCTCAAGGACACTGAGCTGGGCTCCAATCTGCACTGCTCGGTGGAGGTGTCCGTCCTCTAGGAAGCAGGCAAGGGGCAAAACATCATAACATAACTACCTGTGCCCGGGACCCTGATTACCTGTATGCAGGGGACCCTCTCTGTGGCCACAGCCTGTGTGCACTGGATGGGCAACTTGCTTGGCTATTAAACATACCTGTCCCCAGATAGAGCACATCATACTCTTTCCCTGAGAGGCTAGGGACCCTGTGGGCCACAACTCTGAGATAGGCTGTATCAGTCGTGACCAGGAGGGGGCGGCCATCAGCTGGAAACACTGGCCTGTCCATGAGCGGGTGGTCCCGGATGAAGGTGAGCACACGGTCAGGCAGGAAGAGTGATGAGCCAAACTGCTGGAGCTTCATGTTGTTGGTGATGCACTAGAGGAAACAGAATGTGTGACAAAGCTTCGCAGGGGCCAGGAAGTGTCTGTGATGCTTAGCTGGACTCTTGTCCTCGTGGGGCAACTCAGTTCTTCACTGCCCCAGCCCCCTCACCTCTCCAGGCCTGGGCTGGGGTACGTCATTGTCCATGACAGGCAGTCCCCTGTTGCAGTCATGTTTCAGCTCTCTGAAGGGACCATTCAGCACAGTCCGAATATCTTGGGGTCGGAAGGAACAGACAGCAGAGATGGCAGCCCCTTCCCTGGAAGAGTCACAGATGGGAGCCAGATATTTGGCGGGAACTGGGGGGAGGCAACTCAGCCCCCGTCAAATGAGATGACCCATGAGAAACACACAGGGAGCTGTGCAGCCTGCCCCAGGGCAGAGGGAGCAGGGTTCCAGGAAGAATCCACCCCACTCTGGAGGAGACCGCACTGACACTGAACCAATCCCAGGTGTCTTCCACCCTGTAACTCTCCATATCAGGAGCCCCTCACCACTGGGAGGAAAAGATGCCGTAAAAGACAGGTGTCCCTGCTCCACCCTCAGGTCGAAGAATGGCCACGTCCTGCAGGACACTCGAGGCCCGGCCATGCTCAGGCCCTGGACATAGCAGGTCAGCCTTTAGAAAGGTCGTCCATCTCTGCTGGAGGGTCTTCCGGCCCCCAAGATCGCCCTGGGATGACAAGCACGTAGGAAGTTCTTTTTAGAAGACCAATGTTAGGGAAGGACCGTGGAGACCAATACACACTCCCCCCAGTCAAGATGCATAGAAATGCAAGGACAGAGACAGAGTAACTGAGGAGGACAATGCGATACAGGGCGGGCAGGATCACAATAATGAGCGTGACCACGTTTATTGTGCACGTGTAAAGTACTGCACTACGTGCTTTACATAAGTTGCTCCGTTTAGTCCTCAGAACAGTACCTATTCCTGTCCAGAGTTACACAGGCAGTAAGCAGTGTAGCAAGGACTTGAATCCAGGTCTGTTTGTCAACAGTTTCTGCCTTTAACCTCTACACTGCGGTGTCACACGGGGTAATAATGGGGGTAAAAGAGGCCACAGCCCTTTCTCCCACATTCCTCAAGCTGCCAGAAAAGTAGTTAAGGTCCAGCAGAAAAGGAGATGGGAGAGAGACACAAAGACAAGAGACCAGAGGAAAAGACAGGAGAACAAGCGGAGCAGAAAACAAGGCAGATAGCTGGGATCAGGGTCTCACCGCACACACACGAGCCACCCTCGGGACTTTAATGCGTTCGTATGAATCAAGCGCTCGGGCAATCTCCGTAAAGAAAAAGTAGATCTCATCGTCTCCATCTTCATCCCCCCACTCGGCTGGGCTCAAGGCCATGGCTGCAACAAAGGCTGGGGCTGGGGAGACCGGCGGCTTCAGATCCCACAGACATAGTCTGGGGCGGCCCAGCCTCCCCCGACTCTGTCCCCGGAGCAGCCCCCCTCTGCCCACCGTTAAGCCAGGATGGCAAGGTCTCTGTCCGAACCCAGTCCTCAGCGCGACCCACAGCCCGAGAGATGATCGGCTCGGTCCCCAGGTAGTTCTTCACAGTGGCAGCGTAGAGGGCGCCCCCTGCAGGGTGACAGCGAGAAGACGGGCTGTCAGACTCATTGAAGGAGCCTGCAGAAAGGGTCACGGTGGGCAGAGTAGGGAGTAAAAGCAGGGGCAAGAACCCTCAAGGGCTAAGCACCCATGTGCCAGGCACTGCTAAGCACAGGAGGCATTATCTCACTTAAAGTGTTCCAGGGCAGTAACAGGAACCAGGGTTGAGGGGAAAATGCTGGAATGTTCATGTATAAGAAAGAATAAAAGCTATCCCTGTGGAAATCAAGATTTTTTGTTGGTCTGTTTCTTGTTGTTGTCATTTTTAATGACTTTTCTGTTTTACAATATGCTAATTACATGATAACTTTCCAGGAAGAGATCTGCTCTGCAGCATGTTCCCATCTTGCTGAGCTCTCCCACTATGGTGAATGTCTAAAGGAACTAGTGTTCTTTCTGAGTATTAGTGGCGTACACTGCCCTGGAACAAATCACCACTTTAGGGTATACTAGCATCATTTAGGGAACTGATCAAAATGCAGGTCCCTAAACCTGGGGCCCACAATTCTCACTCAGTAGAGTCGGGGATTGGCCCATGAGTTACTATGGTGTGGGCGACTCAAGACCTCACTCTGAAAAACACCAACCCAAGGGGTTTCTGGATGTTTCACAGCCCGCCACAGGAAGCAACGAGGAATCAGATCCTTCCTCCTGGTTCAGTGGCAGAGCAGAGGCGCTCTAGCGATGGTGGGGATTAGAGAAATGAGATACCACACGCATTCTGGGAAGAAATGGAAGGTGCAGCTCTGTGGGCTGAATATAAGAACTATAACCACTCTGATCAACACGGCCAAAGGCTCAGACAAGACTGGAGAAAATGACTTAGGGGATGAAAGAAGGTCACAAACCCCCTACTGGAGTTTTGAGTATTACAGGGACTCTGCAGAGAACAGAAGCATTCCTTCAGCACCTACTACAGAAGAGGCACTGCGCTGGGCGCTGAGAACATCACTGCTCCCCCAAGAATTCCCAGCTGAGTCTAGAAGACAAATGTAACCAGATACCAGGAGGCGTGGACTCCTAGGTGTGTGGGGGAGCACAGAGGAGGAGTGTGCTAGTTCTCTAACTAGGAGAACTAGTTCTCTCCTAGTTCTCTAACTAGGAGAACAGCATCTCAGAGGTCATGTCTGAGCTGGCTCTGAAGAATGAGCAATTTTCCAGGCAGAAGGACTTCAGGGAGAAGACAGGCAAGTGGGGAAGGGGGGAGCCATGTCTGGTGATGTGGGGCACTCCCGGTGGGAGCACAGGGCAAGTAAGCAGAGATCGCTAGAGGTGCAGTGATAGGCACTCAGTTGTGATGCATCTTCTCTGTATCACCAGGAAAATGTGGACTTTATTCTAAAGGTGAAGGCAAAACCGCAGAGATTTTCTTGAGGAGGAGTGACATAATTAGTTTTGTTTTTTAGGAAGACAATGCTAATTAAAAGGGCCTTCTCACAGCAGAAACTAATTCAAAATTGTAAAGCAACTACACTCCAATAAAACTTAACTGAGGACTTCCCTGGTGGTCCAGAGCTTAAGAATCTGCCTGCCAGTGCAGGGGACACAAGTGCTATCCCTGGTCCGGAAAGATTCCACATACCGCCATTTGCTGCCATAAAGTCACCACAACTCATGTCTGCGCACAGCAAGGAAAACCCAGAGCGGCCATTAATTAATTCATTCGTTTTTAAAAAGGACCTTCATACAGTCCTGGCAAGAATAAAGGAGGACTAAGGCACAGCAGAGGAAAGAAAGAGGTTGGATTTGGGAGAGATTTCTGAGGAACAGCCCATTAACAAAATTTGAAAATTGAGTATGAGATGTGAAAGAATGTAGTGAGTGAGACAATGTCTCTAAGGTTTCCACCTATAAGACAGACAATAGGAGTTGGTGATATTGTGAACCAAGTGAAGATATGATGGAAGGCTCATAAAGGAGGTGGCCTGAGAGGAGGCGATTTCAGGTTTTGGATGTGCAAAGGTTGAAATGCCTTCGGGACATCTGGTTGGAGCCACTGGAAGGCGATTGAACAGAAGGGTGTGGACAACAGGGTCAGAGCCAAGCAACCTGGGAGTCATGTTTAGGTCGCTATGTGAACCTAGAAGCCAGGGGAAAAAGGGAGAAGGAAACCCTGGGGCACTGCCACTTGAGAGCAGTTGAGAAGATCATGTCAAGGAGGCTAGAGAAGCAAGCAAGGCTGGAGTGCTGGAGGCTGGTGTCCAGGAACCCCAGCAAGAGCCACGGGGTCCTGCACACTGAGGGAGGCAGCAGAGGGCAGGGCCACCTTGAGGGAAGCACTGCATCCCGGGCTCACAGATGCTCCTGTGAAGCTGCATGTCTCAGGCACTGAAATGATAACGACTAAACTTAAAAACACTTGATGCAGGGCAAAAAAAAAAAAAAAGGTGGGGGGGGCAGGAGGTGGGAGGGGAGACTACACTATCACTCAAGCTTGTGAAAGGAATCCAAGCATTTTAGAGTCAGGAAGGTTGGGTTTGAACTCTGAATACTTATTAGTAGTGTGATCTTAGGCAAATTACCCTTCCTAAGCCTCAGGTTCCTCAAATGTAGAATATGGATAATACCGCCTTCCACTCAGAGCAGTAAGATAAAGTAAAAATAAAGTGTTAGTCAGTCGTGTCCAATTCTTTGGGATCCCATGGACTGTAGCCCACCAGGCTCCTTTGTCCGCGGAATTCTCCAGGCAAGAATACTGGAGTAGGTTGCCATTCCTTTCTCCAAGGGATCTTCCTGACCCAGGGTTAGAACCCCGGTCTCCTGCACTGCGGGCTGATTCTTCACCATCTGAGCCACCCCGGAAGTCCTACTCAGAGCAGTGCTAAAGGTTAAATGAGATAAACAGAGACACCCAGGTGGGGCCTGGCCATGGCTGGCACTCACCACGTGTCAGGTGTGGCAGCTCGCAAACCTCGGAGGACCGTATGCTTGTTTATTGCCATAAGGCAGGAGGCCACAACTGTAAAATGGCATCCCATTTCCTTCCAGAGTGTTTCAGGAGGGAGAAAATAAGATTTGGGGCATAGGTTCTGGCAGCTAAGGAGCAGCAAATAAAAAAATCTTCAGTAGTTCCAGGGGGTGGCAGTTAGGGGTGGGGGAGAAGTTGATACAGAAGCCAGAATTGGAATGAAAATTTTTCTAAGAGCATTATATATGAAACACTTTAAAACCAAAATTCTGACAGAAGCTGTGTCATGGATACCCTGAGAATGGGGGAGATGTGGTGAAAGAGATAGCTATAAATATTTTGGAAGCATAACTTGATGTGTTTGAGGGAGAACAGTCGAAAATATTCTGGAAACGGTAAAGGACCACAGACAGCCATGCAAGGAGCCAGGGGTGGACAGAGGTAAAGTCCTAAGACTTTCTAAGGGATCGGTGGGGCAGCCAGCAGCTCTGGAGCCTAGAACTGCGGAAGAGCACGTTCACTCAGGGTGGAAGGGCAGAGGGCCACAGAGGGACCGCAGGAGGGATCAGGCACTTTGGGAGGGCACAGCAGGGCTTCAGGTGTTCTAAGAATACCGAGGGGTTTACAACACAAACGTCACATACACGAAGAGGAAAAGGAACAGCAGCCACCGCGGTCACAGGGGCAGGAGTCCACAGGAGTACACAGTATCACATGCCCTGAATTTCCCGGAACAGTCCATTTCAAATATTCTATGGTACTGTCCATACAATAAAATATCCCTGTATGAGAAATTGTTTGGGAACTTATTACTGACTAGATCAAGCTAGTAAACATGAAAATATACATCTACTATATTGGCAAAAGATGGTATGTCACAGAAAGTGATGCCCAAAGTTCTGAATTCAGTGAACAAGGTAGAAAAAAACACCAGGTGTAATTCAACCCTATTTTAACAAAAAATTATATATATATATGTATATATATATATATATATATATATCTTTAGTTGCAGGAAAGATTGAAGGAGTTACAACTGTACAGTGTTACTGATGCTTGTTTCTGACTAATGAAATAACAAATAATTTTTATTTTCTCCTCTCTATTGTTTTGTATTCACTGAATGTTTTTTGTAGTTAGCATCTTTTATTTTTATAAACCTCCCCCCAAATTAAGATACTGTCATTTTGGAAATACGAGGAAAAAAAGATTGAAAGCCACAAAGATGAAGAATCACAGTCAAAGAAAGGTGACAATTATGTGCAGAAATAGATCTCTACTTGCTCAGAGGTAAAGTCTGTGAACATAAGCCTCCCAGATACGATAATAACTCAACACTGACAGACTAGGATACAAGCCATGGCAGTGAATATTTCACTATACCCTCGAGGGGTTCAATTTTTAACTCTGGTGTCAAAATGCTCACTTTATTATTATTACTTTTTTTTTTTTTTTTTTACTTTACAATATTGTATTGGTTTTGCCATACATCAACTGGTGGAAACTGGTGGATGTATGGCAAAATGCTCACTTTTAAAGAAGGTTTATAAGAAGAATTATCACTCATTGGTTTTAGAAAGAGGGCTTTAAACATATCCTGTCCTGCCTTCTTCCTCTCTCTTTTCTTCTCATGGTCAGAGCTTTGCAGGGTAGACAGCTGTGTGTGTGTGTGTCTGTGTGTGTCTGTGTGTGTGTGTCTGTGTGTGTGTGTGTGTGTGTGCGTGCACGGGTGCACTTAGTGGCTTCAGTCATATCCGACTCTGTGCAACCCTAGGGACTGTAGCCTGACAAGTTCCTCTGTCCATGGGATTCTCCAGGCAAGAATACTGGAGTGGGTTGCCATGCCCTCCTCCAGGGGATCTTCCCAACCCAGGGACTGAACCAGCATCCCTTATGTATCCTGCATTGGCAGGTGAGTTCTTTACCACTAGCACCACCTGGGTAGCCCAGATAGACTGCTATTGACTTAATATTCTCTATTTCCTTATCTAAGGATTATGCTAGCTGGATACTTTTTTTAAAAGTCTATTATCAGGACATAATTATAGATCATTGGAGATGCAGTTTTTACCCTACCTTTTCCTCTGCTGGCCATATAGGATTTCTCTAACTATCTTGTTTTGGTGTATGAATGCTAGTCTCAGGGTACACACATTCATGGATTTAAGAGATAAGCTTGACCCCAAAATGCAGGCAGCACCCAGTACATCTGGAACACATACAGGGCTCCTTGACTGACGCGGTAATCAAAAGATGCAATGAGACCAAAAGGAGACAAGAAAAACATGAGATGGGTTCCCAAGAGAAAACAAAAGCTCCCTTCTGCTCTTCTTCATAAGAGCCCTATTTATTACCGGATGTGACGGGGAGGGCCGAAGATGACAAATCACCTTTTCCAGCTTAGGTACCTTGGTGGGTGATGGCACTAACGCACTCACAGAAGGGGACACTGGTGCAGAAGGTTTGGGGGACGTGAGTGAAGACGATGAGCTCGGTTTGGGACATGCTGATTCTGAGATTCCTGGGGGACATCTAAGTGGAGCTGTCTGGAAGGTAGCTGGATGTGTGGTCCGTAGCTCCACATAGGATATGGGAGGCATCAGAATTTGGTGGAAACAGAATCCATAGGGCTGGCTGAGATCACAATCACAAAGAATATAAGAGAAGAGGATCTTGGGAACCCCAACGTTTAAAGCATGAACAGAAGACAGACACTGCAAAGAAGACTGAGAAGGAATTGCTGATGATCTTAGGCTAATGTGAACATTACTGTCAAAATATTTGCATTTTTCCAAATTGGAATAGTGCAAATAGAGACATTGAGATCATTTTTTTTTAATTTTATCTCAGTGCAGTGCAGATAAATGTCAAATTTGAAGATAAGATTTCTGAGACTTTTTCCTAAAGAAATACAAGTACCAATAAACACATGAAAAGCTCTTTGATCTAATAGAAATGCTAATCAAAAACATCAAATTGGACTCTGGAGAAAGTCACTGTTTTATGTTTATTAACTGTAATTTTGGTTATAGCTAACAGGGTGTAATGAAACAGACCCTCTCATCACTGCTGGTAGGACTAACTGAAGAGCAAATGTGGCCAAATCCATCAAGTATTATAAAAATTTTTTATATCCTTTGGCCCAGCAATCCTACGTTTTGGATTGACTAATGTAATTAATTGCTGTTGTTTAGTTGTCAAGTCATGTCCGACTATTTTGTGACCCCATAGGCCAAGCTCCTCTGTCCATGGGATTTCCCAGGCAAGTATACTGGAGTGGGTTGCCATTTCCTTCTCCAGGAGATCTTCCTGATTCAGGGATAGAACTCGTGTCTCCTGCATTAACAGGTGGGTTCTTTACCACTGAGCCACCTGGGAAGCCATGTAATTAATTAGATTCATGTAAATGATTTACAAAAAAATTTATATAAAAGGATTCCTTACACAGCATTATTTATAAAAGCAATATTTTAAAATCTGAATGTATAATTATATGGAAATAAATAATTGTACTATATTCATAAGATGAAAAAGTATGCAATCACTAATAAAATCAAATTTTGAATAATTGAACAAATTCTACGATGATAAAATGCTCAGTATACAATACTAAGTGAAATATACATAATTCCAATTTATTATATTTATAATACATGTACACACACAGAATAAAAGAAGATACTCCAAAATAATAATAGTGGTTTCCTGGTGATGACTGAATTACAATCAGCTTTTAACTTTCTTCTTTATACATTTCTGTATTTTCTCAATTTCCCACAATGCATGTTGCAATTTTTATAATTTAAAATAAGAAATACTCCTGCCATCATAGTCTAATATTTTCATTACTAAGAGCTTTTACTTTTCTTTCAAAATACCTCTATTATCCTTAAAGACATTTGTATGACTCCTAACTGGGAATTTGGGTTCTAATTCTTAAATAATGTTGCCGTTATCTTCTATACTGCTATTTAATATTTTCAAAACAGAGGGACAGTAGGGCACAGTAGATCAACATTGAAAGCTCCAGCTAAGTATTGGCATTATGTCAGACCAAGAAAAAATTACATTATAGCCCTATACAGAACTTCAGAGGGAAACATTTAATTTGTAAATACCTTTTAAGACTTTTCTTATAAAGTCATGCATAAGAAAAAAGTTTAATGTTAGATCTTACACCCAATTTTTGCTATTCATAAAATACTGTGCAATATTTAAATTAAAATGTAAATTGTCCTATTGTACTATTGACAATATACATAAAATCGATAACTAATGAGAACATACTATATAGCAGAGGGAACTCTGCTTAATGCACTGTGGTGACCTGAATGAGAAAGGGAGTCCAAAAGGGAGCAGAGACATGTATGTTATGGCTGATTCATTTCACTGAATAGTAGAAACTAGCACAATATTGTAAATCAACTGTACTTCAATACAAATTAATTTAAACAAAAAAACAAGTAATACAACTCCTTCCTACTCTATCCCATACACTAGCCATCAGGCCAGGGATCCAGCAGGGTTTTGAAGGTTATATTCCCATCTCAATGCAGAAACTCCAAGCAAATGTGCTTGTTTATTTTGAATAGTTTTCATAGTTAAAAATGTTTAATTGTCTGATATTTTATAATAAAGTTTGCAGCAACCTTAGTGAAGAAAGAAAAAACAGTATGATGAATGATGCTAAAAAGTCAACTGATTAGCTAGTTGGGGAAAATCAATTTTGATTCCCTTCTCATGCCATTTGAAAAATAAATTTCAAATAGATTAGAGTTAAAATGTTTGGGAAAAAATTTGAGAAGAAAATTTTACCTGCTCCCTAACTGAAGAAGGATTTAGCTTAAAATATATGATCACAAAAGAAAAGATATAGATTGGAATACTAATACCTTACCTGAAAATTGGCCCAAGAACATGAGCAGAGGATTGACCAAAGCAGAAATAAAAGTAAGTACTAAAACATGAAAAATGTTTAACTTCACTAATATTCAAAGAAATACAAATCAAAGCAAGGTGCCATTTTTAGCCTCAAATCAGCAAAAAAGAAGAAGTTTAATAACAAAAGTTATTAAACAAAGCAGTACAGTGAAATTTATGTGAGAAAAAAACTCATTTACTGCTGATTTAGAGTGTAAATTGGTATACCCTTTCTAAAAACTCAATTAGCAACAGATAATGAGCTGTAAAATAGTCACACCCTTTAATATAGTAATCCATTTGCAGTAGTCTTAAAGAAACGATCTAAAATGAGGATAAAAATTTATGTACAAAAAGATTCACTACAGTGTTACAGTGGTGATGGTTTAGTCGCTCAGTCGTGTCCAACTCTGTGACCCCATGGACTGTAGCCCACCAGGCTCCTCCATCCATGGATTTTCCAGGCAAGAATCCTGGAGTAGGTTGCCATTTCCTTCGCCAGGGGATCTTCCCAACCTAGGGATCAAACCCAGGTCTCCTGCATTGCAGGCAAATTCTTTACCAACTGAGCCACTAGGGAAGCCCTTGGTGTTACAGACAAGTATTATAGACAATAGTAAAAACTTTGAAGTGAACTAAATGAAGTTGAGAATAAGTTCATATAAATGATTTGGAATTGTTAAATCAGCATATGCTCACAGGTTGAGTAAAATAATATCATTAAAATTTTTCTTCACAAAAAATTTTAAAATTATATAGAAATGCCTATGCTATAAAGTCACGTGACAATATTCAAAATTATGTCCATGCAGCATGACATTTTAAAGTTTCATAATATACACACTCATAAATTTCTATTAACCTGCTTGTCTTAAACTATCATGAGAAAAATGGTTGTGTTCTCACTGAATTTGCAGAGCGTATGTGGAGCGGTCTAACCTAATACACAGGCTGTGTGGCACACAAACTGTTCGCTTTGTGGCTACCAAAGAACTAGTCAGTCATTCTCCAGAAAAGCTTAGGTATAGTCTGTGATAGAACCATTCAACACTTGAGCAACTGTATACGTATAACTTGTTCAAAGGAAGTAACAGAAGAAATTTGTTTAATAGTCATTATGGATTCTTCTGAGCAACAAACACTGGCCAGCAAAATGTACATGCATGAGTTTATATGTGTGTGGACATAAAAAGACTAAAAGGAAATATCCTAAAATACTAGCGTGGTTTTCAGAGTAGGAATACTCTAGAACTGTGTTAATATGGTACTCACTAGGTATGAATGGCTATTTACATATAAATTACAATTACATAGAATTTAATATTCTTCCCTTCAGTTGCACTAGTCACATTTCAAGGGCTCAACAGCCCATGTAGCCAGTGGCTACCATATTAGACAGCGAAGATACAGAACAATTCCATCATCATACCAAGTTCTTTTGAACTGTGCTGTTCTAAAAGATTTTTATGTTCTTTATACTTTTTGCAAATTCATTATAATATGCATTGTAGTAGATTCCTCTTCTACTGAGGAAAAAAATGACTAAAAGAAATAAGGTTAACAAAGGAAATGTCCACAGTCTACTGTGAACAGCAGACACATTCTCTAGAGAAAAGCAAGGGAAATGACAGTCTGTGGGGAAAAGCAGGAGGACACAAGCACTCTGGGAAGAACAGGAAAAGCTAGAAAGAGATGTGGGAATAATAGACATTCCGAGGAAAGAAAAGAAAGGACACGGAAATTCAAACAGCAGGGTGGGGAAGGAGGCGATTACAGCAAGAAGTCACAGGTTCTGGTCTCTCCCCACTCACCAGCCATCACAGCTGCTGACCGCTGAGCTGGCTCAAAAGGACATTTCCCCCGGCCACTCTCAAGTCTTTCAACCTGCTGGAAACTGGACACATCCTACAGACCAGAAGGGGGCAATTGGTTTAGAGGTCATGGGGAAGTTCATAGTGAGAATTACAAAGATGGTCAGATGAAGAAAAAACCCAATTCCCACTCATCTCTCATTCCCCCACTACCATCCCTGTATTCCCAGTCTGCCATTCCTGGTTCCACCGCCCATTCCTATATTCCCTATCTCTGCCATCCCTCTTTTCATCAGTTTATTCCTCTTCCCTCAATTCCCACAGTACCTAACACCCACATGCTCTAATGAAGGAATACCTAGGATGGCACTAGAAGACAATGAGAGACTGAAAGGTAGATCTCTCTGAAATGCTGCTGAACTGCTAGCTTGACAACTGGCTGGAGAATGCTATAAGATAAGGAGAACCAGGGAAAAAAGCAGGCCTCCCAGGGGCGGGAGCCCTTAAGAAGGATAAAGCAAAAGTACAGGTTGATAGAGGACCATCTGAAGCCCAGGGGTCTAGAGAGAAGGGCCATCCTTCCCCTAATCCCACCCACCAAACAACAGACAGAACCAGAATCAAGGATACACAGGAGGGAAGGGAATCTGCAAAGTCAATGAAGACCTGAAGCTCAGGTCAGAACCTGAAGATTTGGTGAGTAAGTGTCTTCCTCATCCAGGGATTCCAGAGAGACTGACCTGGGTTGGGGGTTTCCGGCGAGGGCAAGAGGTCTAAGAGTTGCACAGAGTCAGTCAGACAGTACCTTTAGCGGAGCATCCAGCGCTAAGAGAGGCTTTAAGGTAACATCTAAAAATGAAAATCAGGGATGATTTCAACCTGGACTGGTAGGGAAGTTAAATGTGGCCGGTTAGGAATCAGTCATGACATGAAGTGCCAGCATGATATATCTCGTTCACAAACTAGGATGGACATATGATGTTGCTGGAGCCTAATTACTGTGATGGCAGTGGGAGTACCAACACAAATCTACGTCCTCTGAGCACAAGTGCACCACTGGCCCAACTTGACTACTCATGTATTTGTTGCAGTTGGTAAACAGAGTTTTATTTTATTGAGAGAGGCTTGAAGAAGGCCTGTTAAAATCAGGTGTTATCTGATGTTCCCTCAAAGGGGACTGCTGATGTTTTTGTTTAGTCACTAGGTCATGTCTGACTCTTTTGCAACTCTACGGACTGTAATCCGCCAGACTCTTCTGTCCATGGGAATACTGGGTCGAGAATTTTCTGGAATAGAGGACCCCATATAAGCACAATCACCTATGTTGTGTGGCACTGGGCACATCACAGCTTGAGGAGAAAGATGACAGTTCAGTGAGAGATTACCAAGATGTTTAGGCTCTCTGAACATAGGGTTATTACCTGCTGCTTTGGCCTGTTTTATTGCCTCCTTTTCTCCATACTGCCTAGCCTTGCCCCTAATTTACTCTCCATATGCACCCCAGATTAATATTCCAAGACTATTAGTCACTGACGTGATAAATGCTTGAGTCAGAAACAGACAAAAAAAATGGCTCACCACCGCCTCTTTATCCCAAACTACTGCTTCTAATCAAACCCGGATCACCTGTTATTCCTAGAAAACAATTCCTGAAACTACACCCTTACATTTCACCAAGGACTTAAAAAGGATGAGCCTTTTCTCAGTTCTCATTCTCTGTGATCTTTTTGCACTATTGAATACTTCTGATTCACTCCCTTCCTTGAAATATTCTATCTCTTGACTCCCTTGAAATTCTACCTCCTGGAGTCCCTCCTCCTATCGGTTGTCTGTCTCCTTTGGTTGGTTCTCTTCTTTCTAAGCCTCTAATCATGTATCCTTAGTCATTTTCATATATTTCCTTCAAGATCTCATTAATTTTTTGCATTTCTGCCCAGACTTTCTATGCAAATCATTCCCCTAACTCTCTAAAGCCTGATGTCTTCCAAACTCTAGTCCATATTTGCACTTGACTGCTGGACTTACAAAGAGGACCTATTAAAACTCAACATGTCAAAAACTCATCTTCTTCCAGGTTTCCCAAATGGCATCATTATAGTATCTAGGTTTACAGCCTTTGAGTAAGTGAGCCTATTAACTACATAGGTTATGATTACTGTATGTTCAAAGCGACATTTAATTAGGGTCTGAAAGGATAAGATCACTCTACTACATTATCTGAATGTTGAGATTCTTCATTATATCATCATGTGTCAGTCGGCACAGTCTTATCATCAGTTGCGATGAAGGCAAGTCCCTCAAGTTGAAAGCCGGAGCTACATAGCCAGGCTTTCATTAAGCTGCAGGGTTGGAACCCATCCTTTGACTTAGGCCAACAAGAATGCAAGGCATATAAAGGACCTTTCCTAAAAGATTAGGGGTGAGGGATAGAGGGGAGGTGGTCCCTGTTACATGAAACAAATCAAATGTCACACAAGACTCAAGCCACCTAACGTCTCCTCTTGGGTGCAGGCTGGATTAGAAGGACAGGGTAGTGGAACTGAGCCAGACAAACCCTGGGTTTGAATTTTGGCTCTGCCTTGGCCAGCATTATCTCTGACTTTACCTAACTTTGGGGAATGCTGTTTCATTCAGGTAAACTGGAAATAAATACTATCATGATGTGCTATCACTATTATAATAAATAAATATCATGATATGGTGATAAGAATTAATCTCCTCTATGAATGTAAGTATCCAGCAACAAGCCTGAACAGAGCAGACACTCAGTTAAATTGCAATTCTTCTCACTGTTGTTGGTGCTGCTCTTTTAATTCTAACATTTATCTTTGTTAATCGCTGGAGCTCTCTCAACAAAACAAATTAAAATATTTTCCTCCATGTCTAACGAGCTGTCACTGAAGGGCAGCACTCCACATTTTTAGAGCTGGCAGGTCCTATGCTTTGTTTTGTAATAACCTTCATTCTTCTGAGCAATCAACTCTGAGCAAGTTGTTATGGCTGGATCAGCTAGTCAAAGTTCTCAGATAATAGTTATACACAGTCTCAAAGTCATCCATCTGGGACATGAGAAGTTCAGCACTAAGGATAAGGCAAGAAATTGCTCAAGCAGATGGGGATTGCCAGGTAGCAGGATAAGACAGGTAAAGGCAGAAGAGAGCATTCAAGGAGTCTAGAGAGCAGTCTCAGGATGCTCGAAGAGTTAGCACAGCTGCTAGTTGTAACTTCTATTTCCCTATAAACAACTCTTGATTAAAGGATGGTCCTTCATTTCATGAGCTTGCTGGACAGGAGGGTTCAGAAATAGAGCTGAAAGTCATAGGAGTGCAGACCACAGGCCCCTAGCTTCACTCTTGGTTGCTGATATTCTTCAAAAAAAAAAAAAAAAGAAAATGGATAGGGGTCCAAGTCACACCAATCCTGACAGGTGTGTCCAGAACATTTTCTGTCTAGATACTTATGTAACAACCATTAAAGCCGAAGAAGAACAGAAGGCCCTGTGGAACCAGCTTGGAGTGACTGCACCATCTGTAAACCATGGCTCTGGTATTCACATCCATGGGCTCCCTGATCCTATATATACTGGGAAAGGACAAATATGGCAATGACAGTTCCACTGCTACTTTTGTGAGCTTCATGAGAACCGCAGGGAAACTAGACTGTCAATGTTACCTGAAGGGATACAGAGACTGTCAACAACATTCTGAACTGGGAAACCTTCCCAGGATGAGGGAACTAGCCATACTTCAACAGGGAATCTATCACCAGCATGATGAAAATAACTCAACATAAGCCCAACTCCCTCTAGGGAGAGTTCAGAGGGACTAACTAAGGCATCAAATATATACAATTAGAGCATTCTTGAGTCAAAAATATAAGGATGACGTTTAACAAAGAGGTTTCAAGGTATATGCTGAGTAGACCCATGTGGCAAAGACTATTGAAGACTGCAGAAGGATCAAGTCAAGATCTACTATTAATGACCATGGTCAGGAAAGGGAACTGCTGCACTCCCTCCTACCCCTAGCAGAAAGGGATAATAAATGTCCAGTAATATGAAGGATATTCGAGGCTTTTGACTCATTCCAGGGACTGATCACTAATGTGTGCTGCCAGAATAACAGTAATTGACTACCAGGTAACTGATGGGAAAAGGTGAGGGGTCAAAAACATTAAAACCCTTCCCTAAGATGTCACCAACCCCAGGGGCTTTTGAGGCCATGGCCAATCTACCTGTTATTAGGGGTATCCATGTCCCAAGCCTGCCTGGGTTTGAGGTTGGAGATGCCCAGGGCTTTAGCAGCAATGAAGAGGATTAAGAAGAAAACATCCTTGACAGAGTGCCCACCTTGAAGGCAAGATCCGGAGTATGAGGCCAACATGTACTACATTAGTGGGCAGTGACCTCAGAAGCCATGAGAGCAAAGAGTCACAGCCCACACAGAAAGAGGTTGACAGTGGAGGTGGGAGAAAGTGGTGAAAGTCAATTACATGCCATGGGAGGAAGACACAGGTACAGACAGTGCTGTTTGAGAAACGGACCCAGGTTACCTGGACAAACCAGGCACAAGGCAAGGAAACCATGAATTACTGGCCTCTGAAGTTCCTCCCCTCAGCCCAGCTAGCATCCTCACTTCCTTCATCATCCCACTATGGCCCTCTTCACGCTTCGTATTCCTCACCTTCTAGGGACAACCTCCCTCCCCCTCCCTTTCAAACCCTCCTTCGGTGGACAAAGGCTCTACCCTATGAGGGCATCCTTCACCCACAATGTTTCTCATGCACAAGGGCTGCCTTAAGCACGACCCCTGTCACAGTTGCTCACAGAAGACCCCTCCCATCCGCCCACCCCTGTCACTCACAATAACCCCGCACTTCGGATCAAAAGCGAAGGTGCCACAAGTGAGGAGGTGAGAGGCATTGGCAATGGCGAGAATCTGGACAAAATTGTGACATTCGTCCTAGGGGTCAGAGATGGTTAGAATCAGAAGCAGCAGGTACAAGGAAAGGCAGGGTTAGGACAGTTATATGGAGCTCTGGGCATGGTGTTAGAGTCCTTGCCTGGGTCCATGGGGATGGGAGCATTACGGAGGACTGACAGCAAGTCAGGGCTGGACCAAGGCCTCAGCTGACACCCAGGACAGGGCCTGGATTTATACCTACCTCCTTCTTGCCTTTCTTCCTACAGTTCTGTCTGTGGGCCTCAGGCACCATCCAGTCAATCTAGAAAGGAAGAGTGACCATTTCCCCCACATTCTCACCCCAATCCCTCCCAAGTCAGGGTAGGTGGCACAATTCCACAACCTCCATCAACTTGGGAGACAGAACCCCCTCTCCCAACCGCAGAGCACTGCTTTTCATACTGGAGGTCTCCACCCATTAATGAACAGTGAAATCTCAACCAACATTATTTTTAATGAAATAGAATACATCAGAATGTACCACATGTAGGAGAGTAAATATTGTTTCAAAAAAGTTTTCTTTCAGTATATACTTTGTGCACTGGGTCAAAATGTACCAGATATTTCTTACTAAGGGATGATCAAAAAAGTCTGAAAGCTATTGCCCTAGAGTAATGTGATGTTAATGATTCCTTGCCCACTGCCACCTGAACCCTGGCCACTGTGGCCTCCTCCGCATCATCATGAACCTCCGTCCTAGCCTCTTCAGTCACCATGACCCCCCCCAATTACCCTCAGCTGAAACAATGAAGTTGATTATCTACCCTTATTCTTTTTTCACCCAGCATTCCCCCTCCTACCACAATACCCTCCCTCATATGCCATAAAACCAAGGACCCAATCACATGCTCTGGAATCAAAGGTCCTCCCCACTCTCATCTCTCACCCTTCGAGGTTTCTCCCCTGAAAAGGGCAGGGATGTAGCAAAGATCGTGTCCCGGGCGCCGACATAAAGCATGTGAGAAGCAGGATCCACAAGGAGAACTGAGTAATTGTATGTCTGAGGGATGGTGAACCGGGTGAGATAGGAGTCAGCCTCTAGCAGGACCAGAGAATGAGAGTGAAATACGATATCAGCCATCATTTCGTAACAGTTAGGTCCACAAGAGCAAAGCCAAAGGGGTCCATTTTTTGCTTTCTTCCAAGAACCATTTATTTAGCAGCCTTAAGGGCAAAAACAAAGCCTTAACAGGCCAACCAACTAATTTCCCCAGGGACAGATAACTGACGAGGCACACAATAAAGTATGCTTTTTCTATAAAACAGTTTATTAAAACAGCATAAATATTAAGTCTATTTCATATTGGGCTGGCCAAAAAGTTCATTTGGGTTCCCATAAGTTGGTTATGAAAAACCCAAATGAACTTTTTGGCCAACCCAATATTTATTTCTATTCATAGCAACATGATACATAATTGAAAATACCCTTAGAAGGTATGAGTACTTTCCTCTCTAAATCTCCTTTTTTAAAAAAATAATTACTTAATTGTTCAGTCGCTAAGTTGACTCTGCCACCGCATGGACTGCAGCACTCCAGGCCTCTCTGTCCCTCACTGTCTCCCGGAGTTCACCTAAGTTCCTGTCCATTAAATCAGTGATGCTATCCAATGATCTCATTCTCTGCCGCCCTCTCCTCCTCCTTCTTCTCTTGCCTTCAATCTTTCCCAGCATCAGTCTTTTCCAATGAGTCAGCTGTTCGCATCAGGTGCAAACTATTGTTACTTAACAGTAACTCCTTTTTACTTAGAAGGGAAATGTCTCACTCTTTTTACCAACACATTAGTAGACTATTTCCTCTCTCTCCCACCACCCTTGATCCCAACCTGATTCTATCCAAAGAAGTAGACAGTAGCGTGGACAAGAAGAGAATGTGCTTCGGAAATAGATTCTACCCACGGTTTCAGCCCAAGTGTAAATGTGGCTCTTTCACTTACCAGGTGTCTGATCTTGAGTATGTTACCTGCCCACTCTGAGCATCACTTTGCTCATCTGTAAACACCATCCAGTGTTGTTGGGAATCAAATGAGATAACCTATGTGGAAGCATCTGACACATACTACATATTTCACAAATTGTTCCTTTCTTCCACCCTTAAGCATGTGTTCTGTTTGGGCCAAATCTAAACATATATCAGCATTCAGAACTCTGATCTAAGACTTCCCTGGTAGTCCAGTGGATAAGAATCCACCTACCAATGCAGGGGACCCAAGTTTGATCCCTGGTCCAGGAAGATTCCACATGCCATGGAGCAATTAAGCCCCATGCGCAACTCCTGAAGCCCGCAGGCCCTAGAGTCTGTGCTCCACAACGAGAGAAGCCACCAGAATGAGAAGATCATGCACCGCAACAAAGGGTAACCCTTACTCGCTGCAGCTGGCGCAAGCCCACACACAGCAACAAAGATCCAGTGCAATCAAAAAATAAAGTAAATAGTTAATTTTAAAACCCTGATCTATTTAAAGATCAAATAAGATGAATTTACCTTCTTAGCTCAATCTCTGGCGCTGGGGACAGGAATTAATACAGCTCTGCTCTACCTGCTTCATCTGCTCAGCTATCTTCAAGACTGGTAGGATGGCCATGCAGTCTTATATGTGCTGACTGGAGCCCCACCCACCCCATCCTCCCATACCCATACTCATATCTGTGCTGTTTCCTGCCTACTATCCCATGCTTACTATAAGCCCCAGATCACCCAACCACCCTCATATCCCCAACTCTGCCTCAGCTTGTCATATAGACCTCTCTGGATTCCTGGATATGAACCCAACCTGGCAACTTCAATGCCATGCTGTGGCTATTGCTCCAACAGAAACTGAAACCCAGGCTCTGATCACAACTTTGTCGTCTGGATTCATAGCATCCCTATATGTCACTGGTCTGAAATGACACAGTAATTTAGAAAACTCTATTACCCGGTTGTGAGTTTTTCCCAACAGGTTGTACTCTTGGTTTCACTGGTTCTGTCTGTGCAAGGTGCTAACGCTCAGGGCCCACTTCGAAAAACACAAGGTTCACGGCTACACTCATGCCCAACTCAGCAAAGAGCCTTTAAAGGCTTTAAATCACTCCAATGACCACTTTTAACCTCATGGCATCCCTTGGCTTCTTTCACATCTTTTGAAAGGGCATCTCCCTCCTCCTTTTTTTCCTTCTGAAGATTTTTAAAACCATTTAAACAGAATTTTAAATCAACTCATCGAATCGCTTCCCAGCACTCAATGTAGGGCATGGATAGAGGAGCACTGAGGAAGTTAGGAGGGTTATGTTGGATCAGATAATGGGAGACTAGGAGTTGGTGTCAGAGATGAAAGGGCTGCAAGTGGGTTAGGGATATTAGGGCCATGAGTCGGACAAAAGGCTCGGAGGAGGTTAGAACTGAGGATAAGGGAATGAACCTGAGAAGCGGGCAGATGTAAATGCTAAGCTGGCAATCAGAAGGACGGGTGTTTGGAGCAGTATGAAAGATCGATGGGTTTGATAGGATGGTCGTCAGGCTAGCACGACGGACACAAGTGCATGCGAGGGAAGAGGGGAATAGGGAGAGGAAACTTGGAAATGGACGGTCCCCGGCAACCCCCATTCCCCGCCCTGGGCCTCGGTGTCTGCGTCTACACTGTGAGAGGCGGCTGCACAAATAAAGGAGAGCGGGCGCCGCCTGGGCGTGCCGTAGGAGCCCAGACACCCGGTCGGGTGTGGAGCGGCACCACGTGGGGCTCCCGCCTGCATTGGGACGAGGCACGGGCACCGAAGGAAGCCGTGGACAGACCTGTGGGGGCGCGGGGTGCGGCTGCCCGGGTGAGACCGGAAGGTGGGTCTGGGTACCTGCAGGCGGGATCTGGGCCGGGAGCCAAGGGCTAAGGGCGAGGGCGCCCGCGCCTTACCGGAGATAGGAAGCGAGGTCCTGGGGACCGAATGTGGGACGCGGCCACACACCGGGCCTCTCAGCAACGCCAGCAGCAACAGCAGAAATAAGGGCGAGGTCCAGGAGGGCCGCAAGCGCGGGAGGAGCCGCGCGACGGAGCCCGGCATTTTTGCCACCTCCTGGCCACCGGGGTGTGGCACGCCCCGCAGCCTCGCTCGGCAGCTGAACAGCCACCAGCCTGGGCCCACTCAGTTCCCCTTGGTTCGGTTGGGCCTGCGGCTGCCGGTCACAAAGCAACCTGGCTCCACCCCTTCAAGAAGAGACCAATGATTGGGCTAATTTTCTCCTCCCTCAAAGGGGTTGCCTGGAAGAGGCTGGACTAAGAGAAAAAAACCCAACCCAGACAGACGGAGAGCTACACCCAAGGTTAGGTGGGAGGTCTACCTCCGAATTGGGCTGGACTTGTCATTCCAGGATCCTCAGTGACAGATTTGCAAAGGCTCTGCAACCTAGAAGAAATAGACAAATTCCTAGAAATGTGCAATCTTCTAAGAGTAAACAGGAAGAAATAAAAAACATGAACAGATCAATTATGTAATGAAACTGAATCAGTAATAAAACAACTCCTACAAACAAAAGTCTAGGACCGAATGGCTTCCTTCTACCAAACATTTAGAGAAGAGTTAACACCTATGCTTTCCAAACTAGTTCAAAAAAATTTCAGAGGAAGAAATGCTTTCAAACTCATTCTACAAAGCAGGCATCACCCTGATACCGAAACCAGACAAAGATATCACCAAAAAATGAGAAAATTATAGGCCAATATCACTGATGACCATAGATGCAAAAATCCTCAATAAAATAATAGGAAAATGAATTCAATAATACATTAAAAGGCTCATATGCCATGATCAAGTGGGATTCAATTCTCACAACTTAATCAATGTGATACACCAAATTCACAAATTGAAGAACAAAAATCATATGATCATCTCATGCAGAAAAAGTTTTAATGAAAGTAAACATCTATTCATGATTAAAAACTCATCAAAAATAATAAATTAATAAAATAAAAACTAAAAAATATTTTTAAAAACTCATCAAAATGAATATAGAGGGAACAAATCTCAACATAATAAAGGCCATATATGATAAGCCCACATTTATGTTTCAGTAAAGTTTCAGGATACAAAATTAATATACAGAAATCAGTTGCATTTCTATACACTAAGAACTATAGTAAGTCCACTACATATGAACAAGTTCAGTTCCAAGAGCATGTTCATAAGTCTACTTTATTCATTCAGAAGACATACAGATGGGCAACAGGGACATGAAAAGATGGTCAAGATTATTAATATCGGGGAAATGCAAATTGAAATCACAATGAGATGTCACCTCACATCTGTCACTATGGCTGTTATCAAAAGGACAACAAATAACGTGTTGGCAAGGGTGTGGAGAAAAGGGAACCCTCATACACTGATGGTGGGAATTTAAATTGGTACAGGCACTATGGAAACCAGCATGGAGATTCCTCGACAAATTATAACTAGAACTACTATAGGATTCAGGAATTCCACTCCTGCCTATTTGTCTGAAGAAAATGAAAACACTAATTAGAAAAGATACATGCATCTCTATGTTCACTACAGCATTATTTACAATAGCCAAGATATGGAAGCAGCCCAAGAGCCCATCAATAGATGAATGGATAAAGCAGATGTGATATACATGTATGTACAAATATATGTGCACATATATGGGGCTGCCCAGGTGGCACTAGTGGTAAAGAACCTGCCTGCCAATGCAGTAGATGTAAGAGACCTGGGTTTGATCCCTGGGTCAGGAAGATTTCCCCTGGAGGAGGGCATGGCCACCCACTCTAGTACTCTTGCCAGGAGAATCCCATGGACATAGAAGCCTGGGGGGCTACAGTCCATTGGGTCGCACAGAGTCAGACACAGCTGAAGCGGTTTAGCACACACACACACAATCATGCACATACATACAACAGAATACTGCTCAACCATTAAATTAATGAAATCTTGCTGCTTGCAACAACATGGTTGCACCTAGAAAGCATTGCTGCTAAGTCACTTCAGTCATGCCCAACTCCATGCGACCCACCAGGCTCCCCTGTCCCTGGGATTCTCCAAGCAAGAACACTGAGGTGGGTTGCCATTTCCTTCTCCAATGCATGAAAGTGAAAAGTGAAATGGAAGTCACTCAGTCATGTCCGACTCTTCGCAACCCCATGGACTGCAGCCTACCAGGCTCCTCCATCCATGGGATTTGCCAGGCAAGAGTACTGGAGTGGGGTGCCATTGCCTTCTCCAGAAAGTGTTAGGCTAAGTGAAATGAGTCAGACAATTACAATATTTTATGACTTCACTTATATGTGGAACATAAAAAACAAAACAAATGAACAGTCAACCATAAAGAAACAGTATAGATAGAACAAACAGGGGGTTACCAGAGGGTGGGGGGTTGGCGGGGAGAGGGGAGTATGGAATGAAATAGGTGAGGGAGAGTAACAGGTACAAACTTCTAGTTGCAAAATAAATTAGTTACAGGTATGAAAAATGTACAGTGTGGAAATATAGTCAGTAACTATGTAATATCTTTGTACAGTGACAAAAGTAACGATGCATTGTGATGTTCAGTTTGAATTGTATAGAAATACCAAATCACTATGTTGTCTAACAGGAACTAACATAATTTTAAAGGTCAATTATACTTCAAAAACACAGAAAAAAAAAAAAAAACTCATAGTAAAGAGATCAGATTTGTGGTTACCAGAGCCAGAGGCAGGTTGGGGTGGATGAAGGCAATCAAAAAGTACAAAATCCCAGTTATAAGTAAGTACTAGGGATATCATGTACAATGTAAATAACACTGCTGGAGAAGGAAATGGCAACCCACTCCAGTGTACTTGCCTGGAGAATCCCAGGGACGGGGGAGCCTGGTGGCCTGTCGTCTCTGGGGTCGCACAGAGTCGGACACGACTGAAGCGACTTAGCAGCAGCAGCAGCAGCATGTTATATATGGAAGTTGTTAAACAGCGTAAATCCTAAGAGGTCTCATCACAAGAAAAAAATTTGTGTATTTATGTGAGATGATGGATATTCAGTAAATTTATTGTGGTAAGCCTTTCATGATGTATGTAAGTTAAATCATTATGCTGTACACCTTAAACGTATACAGTACTGGATGTCAATCACATATCGCAATAAAGTTGGAAGAAAAAGAGTGACGGAGTCCATGAGTGAACCCAGGAATAAGATTGGGATACCGCTGGAGTTTCATGGGGTAGGAGTAGCTTGAGGAAGTGTCGGGTTTGGCATAATATTCTCAACACAAATCCAAAACTCTACCTAAGCGTCAAAGAAGGGCTGTTAACCCTGGTGCAGCCTTGAAGACTGCCATCCCAAAGAGCAGCCTCAAGCGGACCCTGAGGAGGCGTCAGCAGTGAGCCGCCCAGCCTGAGGGGGGCGCCCTCAGAAGCGGTGGAGCACGCCGACGGCCGGAAGGGCCCGGTAGCCCGGTCTTTGCCTTCACGAAGTGGGGGTTCTCTGCAGGTGTGTGAACAGAGTAGAGGACCAAAAGCTAGGAGCCGGGTTGCGGGCAGCACTTCGCAGGAAAGGCTTGGGCTGACCTCGGGCTTGCCCTCACGGGGTGTCGACAGGCACCCGGTCAGCTGCCAGGGAAGCCTGCCGCCCGGAGGCCCAGGTCAGACGCGTGTGTGAAGCCGCCTGCCGCTCGCGGTTCTGACAGGGCGGACGGAGCCGAGTCTCCTCCTCTGCTGACCCTCCCGCGCCTGGGGGCTAGGCGGCCAGGCCGCCAGGCCGCGTAGGTGCCCTGCTGACAGCCCAAGACACTTTGAGTGGGAGGGGGGCAGGAAAATATATTAACTTCTTGTAAATCAATAGGAAACAGTGAAACCTCTGGGTCAAAGAAAAGGGGTTCGGTTTGGTTTGGTTTTTCTTACAAGGGTGGGGGAATGAAATTTGAGGGCCTACGAAAATGTTTAAATTTTTTTTCTTTTAAACGCTGCTGCTAAGTCGCTTCAGTCGTGTCGGACTCTGTGCGACCCCATAGACGGTAGCCCACCAGGCTCCGCCGTCCCTGGGATTTTCCAGGCAAGAGTACTGGAGTGGGTTGCCATTGCCTTCTCCATCTTTTAAATGGGGGTTCACGAAAGCAAAGGTGCTTAGGATCATGAAATTTTTAATGCAGCCCAGTGGGAGGAAGAACCATTGACTCATAACACAGAAAGTGTCCAATATAGAAGTTACAGGTGCTTTTATAGGGGCTTATTAAAGGGCCCTAAGCTATGAAGACCTGAAGTTTGAGACCTAACGGATGAGTAGAGTTAAGGAGGGGACTACTCAAAAGAGACTATCCAAGGGCAGGATCCAGAGCAAGGGGCCAACCGCCTTGGGGAGGTGAAGGGTGCCGGCAAGGGCAAGGAGGATGGAACAGGGGAGGGGGTCGGCGGGGTGTCGCATGGCAAGAAGATAGAGAGTTGGGAGGAAGATGCCTGCAGAATTTCGGAGCCAGGGTAGAGATTTCAGATTTTGTTCCAAGTGTATGTGGAGGCCATTGAAAGGTTTTTTGGCAAGGGAGTAACGTGATGGCTTTTGGTGGTTCAAGGCCCAGATTTAACCTGTTTACAGAGGAACATCAGTAAGTGGGCATTCTTGTCAAAAGTGGAGAATATAGGGTCACAAATAGTCAGATGCTGCTTAGAACCACGCCCAGATGCATTAGAAGCATTATCGCGTTTGATGATACAAGGAAGAAAGCTGCCTTTTACCTCATTTAAGGAACAATATTGGAATTGTATAGTCTAAAAATGACTGTGGGGTGGGGTAATGATTTGGGAAACTGGGATTGACATATATACATGATTGATACTGCGTATGCAGTAGATAACTGTTGAGAACCTGATGTGAAGAGCGGACTCATTGGAAAACACCCTGATGCTGGGAAAGATTGAGGGCAGGAGGAGAAGGGGGTGACCCAGGATGAGATGGTTGGATGGCATCACGGACTTAATGGACATGGGTTTGAGCAAACTCTGAGAGATAGTGGAGGACAGGGAAGCCTGGCGTACTGCAGTCCATGGGGTTGCAAAGAGCTGGACACAAGTGAACAACAGGAATCCAGCATACTTGATCTAGCACATGAAAGAGTGCATCTGACTCTTTCGCAACCCCCGTGGACTGTATCCCACCAGGCTCCTCTGTCCATGGGATTTCCCAGACAAGAATATTGGAGTGGGTTGCCATTTCCTTCTCCAGGGGAGCTTTTCAACCCAGGGATTAAACCCACACTCCTTCCTTTGTTGTTCAGTCGCTAAGTTAGTCCAATTCTTTGCGACCGCATGGACTGCAGCACACCAGGCCCTGCTCAAACTCAAATCCATTAAGTCGGTGATGCCATCCAACCATCTCATCTTCTATCAACTCCGTCTCCTCCTGCCCACAATTTTCCTCAGCATCAGGGTCTTTTTCAATGAGTCAGCTCCTCACATCAGGTAGCCAAAGTATTGGAGCTTCAGTTTCAGCATCAGTCCTTCCAATCAATATTCAGGGTTGATTTTCTTGGCAGGTGGATTCTCTACCACTAAGCCACCTGGGAACCCCATCTCTAAGAATAAAATTTAATAAAAGATGAGACCTTTGGGGAAAATTATGAAATTATAAAATCTGTATATTCTTTTAGATTTTCTGTATGAACAATCAATCATATCATCTTGGCAAACAGTGACAGATTTACTTCTTCCATTGCAGTGCCTTTTTTTTAATGTGCCAAGTTTATTTGTCTTGCCTTATTGCTACCTTCACTACTGTGTTGAAGTGATGATAGCAGCCTCCTTGTCTTGGAAAACTTTCAGCATCAACATTAAGAACTGTATTTGCTTGTTTTATAAATATTTTATCAGATTATTCCTATTGTCTACTCCTAGTTTACTGAGGTTGATTCTTTATCATGTATGAATGTTGTTTTCTTGCATCTATTGAGATGACCATATAATATTTAATCTTTTAATATGATGAATTACAGTGACTTTTTCTAATGTTATGTCAACCTTATGTTCTTGAGGTAAACCCAGCTTGGTTATGATGTGTTATTCCTTTTATATATTGATTTTTTCAATTTGCTTATATTTTGCTTAGGATTCTTACATCTAAGTTCATGGATGAGATTGTCCTATAATTTTTTCTTATAAAAAAATTATCTGATTTGGGCATCAAAGGTTATGCTAACCTACTAAAATCAGTGGTGTTCTCCTGTGCTCTGCAAGAATCTGTTTGAAATTCTTGATCTTTGAGAGTAATATGGAACTCATCAGTGGAATTATGTGGTCCTGTAGTTTGCTTCACGGGAACATATTTGACTACTAATCGCATTTTCTCACTGGTTATAGACTATTTATGTTTTTTAAATTTCTTTTTGATTTAGTGTTTGTTAAATATGGTTTCCTAGAAATTTGTCCATTTTATTAAACTTACTGGTATAAAGTTGTTCATTATATCCTTTTGTAACATTTTCCATGCTTGAGTATTTGTAATGATGTTCCTTCCTCATTGCTGATGTTTGTTCCAAGTTTTCATTTGTTCTCTTTTCCAAATCTGAGCCCTGGGGATAAGTGTAAGTAGCCAGTAAAGAAAAAAGGCAGGGCTGTTGCAGGTATAGAAAACAGCATGAGCAAATGCACTGAAGTTGATGGTATACTTGGTTTTATTTCAGTGAAAAACTTGAGGTAAAGAATAGCCTCCAATAAGACTGAAGATCAGTCATAAAGGGTTTTGAGTGAGTCTTGGAGGGTGAAAATGTAGTTATATTTTCATTTTTAAGAATTACTATGTACAAAATAAACACTTTGCTAAGCTCTGATATATAGAGTGGGTAATTTCTCTATCCTTGGGAAGCTCACAATACAGTGGGAGAGGCAGTCAGGGAGACAAATTATACTACAGTGCAATGCCAATAAAGAAAGTTCATGAAGACAGATAGCTTACTTTGAGACTGTAGTTTGACTTTTTTGATTAGTTCCCATTCAACATTGCTAATCATCCTCAGCCTTACATTACAGGCAAACATCTAGATACCTTGGCAGCTGTTAAGATTAGGATAGCCTAGAGAAACTTGAGGAGAAGGCAATGGCACCCCACTTCAGTACTCTTGCCTGGCAAATCCCATGGATGGAGGAGCCTGGTGGGCTGCAGTCCATGGGGTCGCTAGGAGTCGGACACAACTGAGCAACTTCACTTTCACTTTTCACTTTCACGCATTGGAGAAGGAAATGGCAACCCACTCCAGTGTTTCAGTGGAGAATCCCAGGGACGGGGAGCCTGGTGGGCTGCCGTCTCTGGGGTCGCACATAGTTGGACACGACTGAAGTGACTTAGCAGCAGCAGCAGAGAAACTTGAGTCATCACCTGGTTTGACTTCTTTCTGAACTTAGTTCCCTAGATCTGTGTTCATTGTTTCAACCTTCAGTTTTATGAAAACCAGTGATTTCTCTTTTCTTCCTTACAGGTGTAGAGAATATCTCAGTGGCGGCTACAGTACCACCTCTGGTCTGGCTGCCATGCATCATGGGCAAATGGCTAGTAAAAGGCCCTCTAATCCCACACAGATGTACCAGCAACCTCCAAGGCTTCTCATTGTGCATATTGCTCTACCATCCTGGGCTAACGTCTGTTCCAACCTCTGTGAGGCTCTGCAGAACTTTTTCTCTCTAGCCTGCAGCTTGATGGGCCCCAGCCGCATCCCTCTCTTCAGCTTATACATTGTACAAAATCAGCACGAGTGCATCCTCCCTTTTGTGGTGAGTATATCTATACTTGTTCATTTTATCCTGAAAGCAGAGGTGAGAGTTTTGGAACAGAGATCAGTTATTATTACTTAAAGCAATAACTATGCCCACTCCCCATACCCATAACTCACAGGCAACACAATGAGAGCCTCATATCATCCTACACACAGGGGATTTGTACTGAAGGAAAAGAACCACAAAATTATTAATATGAGACTGTAAATAAGCCATGTCTTGCCCCCCACCTCCAGTCCTGAGAGAGAGAAATCTTGGCATTTACAGTCCTTTGGAATGTAAGCAGCTGACCTCTTTCATCCCCCTTTGAAATGTAAGCACAAGGAAATAAATCTCTAAATTTCTTCAGAAGTCTCTGGCTACTCTACCACCCTTTAATTTCTAAAACTTGTCTTTTGACCCAGGTTCTAGTTTTTTGCTCAGAAAGCCCCATCTGTGCAAAAACATGAAAATATTTTTTACACAGGACTCAGGTGAAACTCCCCTAGTTTCAGAAGGCAAAGGATGGGCTAAGGGCAATGCTTTTACCAAGCTCCCTCACACATAGGTAACTCTTTTCCTCCTCAAACAAACCCAATTTTTTACTTCCTCCCCTTTACAAAGTTCAGAGTCTCAGGGATGGGAAAGACTTCAGTTCAGTTCAGTTCAGTTCAGTTGCTCAGTTGTGTCCAACTCTTTGCGACCCCATGAACTGCAGCACGCCAGGCCTCCCTGTCCATCACCAACTCCTGGAGTTCACCCAAACTCATGCCCATCGAGTCAGTGATGCCACCCAGCCATCTCATCCTCTGTCGTCCCCTTCTCCTCCTGCCCCCAATCCCTCCCAGCATCAGAGTCTTTTCCAATGAGTCAACTCTTCACATAAGGTGGCCAAAGTATTGGAGTATCTGCTTTAGCATCAGTCCTTCCAAAGAACACCCAGGACTGATCTCCTTTAGAATGGACTGGTTGGATCTCCTTGCAATCCAAGGGACTCTCAAGAGTCTTCTCCAACACCACAGTTCAAAAGCATCAATTCTTCGGTGCTCAGCTTTCTTCACAGTCCAACTTTCACATCCATACATGACCACTGGCAAAACCATAGCCTTGACTACATGGACCTTGGTTGGCAAAGTAGTGTCTCTGCTTTTGAATATGCTATTTAGGTTGGTCATAACTTTCCTTCCAAGGAGTAAGCGTCTTTTAATTTCATGGCTGCAGTCACCATCTGCAGTGATTTTGGAGCCCAAAAAGATAAAGTCTGACACTGTTTCCACTGTTTCCCCATCTATTTCCCATGAAATGATGGGATGAGATGCCATGATCTTAGTTTTCTGAATGCTGAGCTGTAAGCCAACTTTTTCACTCTCCACTTTCACTTTCATCAAGAGGCTTTTTAGTTCCTCTTCACTTTCTGCCATAAGGGTGGTATCATCTGCATATCTGAGGTTATTGATATTTCTCCTGGCAATCTTGATTCCAGCTTGTGCTTCTTCCAGCCCAGCGTTTCTCATGATGTACGCTGCATAGAAGTTAAATAAACAGGGTGACAATATACAGCCTTGCCGTACTCCTTTTCCTATTTGGAACCAGTCTGTTGTTCTAACTGTTACTTCCTGACCTGCATATAGGTTTCTCAAGAGGCAGGTCAGGTGGTCTGTTATTCCCATCTCTTTCAGAATTTTCCACAGTTTATTGTGATCCACACAGTCAAAGGCTTTGGCATAGTCAATAAAGCAGAAATAGATGTTTTTCTGGAACTCTCTTCCTTTTTCCATGATCCAGCGGGAAGATCTCCTGGAGAAGGGAATGGCAACCCATTCCAGTATTCTTGCCTCCCCCACCCACCCAAAAGACTTCAGAGGTTCTAGTAAATCCCCTTCCTTCCTGAGACAGCCTTGCTGTTGGGATAGTCAGAAAAGACCCAGTGGAAAGCCAGGACTTTGATTCCTACCTAGTGTGAATAAGACCTCCTCCCACATAGTGTCCATGAAGCCATATGGTAGCCTGGACTCCCCTCAACCCATTCAACTTTAACAGGGTAACTATTTCACCCCCTCCCTATTGAGGTGGTATTGGAGGCTGCAGAGTGGAGGCCATGTGGGGAGTGACAATGAGGCATCTTTTTGCCTCTAAGGCAGCCTGGTGTCAGTGAAAGCCTAGTGGGAAGCCACTTCTTCTTGTGGGAAAGCCACTTTCACTTCTTCCTAGTGAAATGCGTAATGGTAATGAAGCTTCTCTATTCCCAGAGTGTCATTGGGGGGCATATGAGGAACCTGAACTTCCACCCGCACCCAGAGATAACAGGACACTCTCCCTTCTGGGATATAATTAGAGACCAAATACACCCCAATTACACCCCAACCTGGCAATAATTATGTGGAAACCACTTCCTTCACTGGTACAGTGACAAAAAAAGTCCTGCTAAAACAGAAGATTTAACAGGATTCATTCTTACAGCATAATACCCAAAATGTCCAGAATACAATTTTTTTTAAAAACTCCCATGATTATCAAGAAACAGGAAAATCCAAACTTAAATGAGACAACAAACATTGAGATAACAAAGATGTTAGAATTATCTAAAAAGGATTTCAAAGCAGCCATCATAAAAATCTTCCAACAAGCAGTTATGAACATGTTTAAATGGAAAAATATAAAGTCTCACCAAAGAAATAGAAATATAAAGAAAAACCAGATAGAAATTTTAGAACTGAAAAATGCAATACTCAAATTTTAAAAACAGAAAATCTACTATAGACAGGCTCAACAGCAAAATGAAGAAGTCAAAGGATCTTGAAAATAGAATAGAAATTACCCAATCTGAGTAACAGAGAGAAAAGAGACTTAAAAAAAATTTACAAAGCCTCAGGGATCTGTGAGACTATAACAAAAAGCTAATATATCATCACAGTCCAAGAGGAAAGAGAAAGGAGGGTGGGACTAGAAAAATATTTAAAGAAATAATCACTGAAAATTTCCCAAATTTGGCAAAAGTTATAAATCTAAAGATTCAAGAGGCTACAGAAATCCATTCTAAGACACATCATAATTAAAATCTTAAAGACAAAGAAAAATTCTTGAGAGCAGGACACTGACACCTTACCTATAAGGGAGAAACAATTCAAGTAATAGATTTTTTTTCATTAGAAACCATGAAGGCCAGAGGAAGTGTCACATTTTTCAAATGTTGAAAGAAAAGAACTGCCAATGTAGAGCTCTATCCAGTAAAAATATCCTTAAGGAATGATGCAGAAATCAAAATATTCTCAGTTGAAGGAAAGCTAAGAGAGTTTGTCACCAACAGACCTACTTTATCAGAATGACTAAAGGGAGTTCTTGAAACAAAAAGGAAATTATAAAGGCTCTTAGAATATCCAGAAGGGAGAAAAAATAGAAAGAATTAAAATATAGATAAATATAATAGATTTTCTACAAAATCTTCTAAATTATATTTGACAATTGAAAGAAAAATTATAACATTGTGTGATATGGTTGTTAGTGTATATAGAGGAACTACTTAGGATAATTACATTATAAATGGGAGGACAAAAGGACTTAAGAAAATTAAGGTTCTTACATTTCATTCAAAATGATAAAATATTGACAACAGTGAGAGTCCCTTGGACTGCAAGGAGATCCAATCAGTCCATTCTGAAGGAGATCAGCCCTGGGATGTCTTTGGAAGGAATGATGCTAAAGCTGAAACTCCAGTACTTTGGCCACCTCATGCGAAGAGTTGACTCATTGGAAAAGACTCTGATGCTGGGAGGGGTTGGGGGCAGGAGGAGAAGGGGATGACAGAGGATGAGATGGCTGGATGGCATCACTGACTCGATGGACGTGAGTCTGGGTGAACTCCGGGAGTTGGTGATGGACAGGGAAGCCTGGTGTGCTGCGATTCATGGGGTCGCAAAGAGTTGGACACGACTAAGTGACTGAAATGAACTGAACTGATACTGTGATAAAGATGTATGTATGTATAAAGTAACACTTAAAACAACCACTTTAAAAAATCTGTGTAAAGAGATACACTCAGAAACACTATAGATAAATCAAAATGGAATTTTAAGAAAACAGTCAAGTAACCCAAAGGTAAAAGAAAACAGAGAAATGAAAACCTGAGGGAACAAACAGAAAGCAAAAAAACCCCAAAAACATCTGATAGGCTGACATACCAATAATTATATTAAATGTAAACACTTTTAATTAACCAATTGAAAGAGAGAATTCCCTAGCAGTCCAGTGGTTAAGACTCTGTGCTTCCACTGCTAAGAGGTCAAGTTTGATCCCTGCTCAGGGAAGTAGAATCCCCCAAGCCACTCAATGTGGCAATAAATAAAGAGATTGGTGGAAATGAAGGGATGATCCAACTATATTCTATCTACAAGAAACCAACTTCAAACACAATAAAAGTAGGTTGAAAGTAAAAGGATGGGAAAAGATATCCCATGATAACAATCAGAACAGTACACCTAATAAAATATGGCTTCCTAGGTGGCACTAGTGGTAAAGAATCCACCTGCCAATGCAGGAGATGCTAGAGATGCAGATTTGATTGCTAGGTTGGGAAGATCCCCTGGAGTAGAAAGTGGCACTCCCTCTTTCCAGTGGCCTGGAAGATTACATGGATAGAGGAGCCTGGTGGGCTACAGTCCATGGGGCTGAACAAGTCAGACGTGACTGAGCAATTGAGCACACACACACAGTGATAAAAGAGTCACAGAACTAGAATAAATAATCCTAAAATTTATAGGGAGTCCAAAGGCCTAGGATTGTCAAAGCAATCCTGAGGAAAAAGAACAAAACTGGAGGCATAATCACCCCACCACCACCTGAGACGTCAGACAATATTACAAAACTACAGGAATCAAAACAGCATTGGGGCTTCCTGGTGGTCCAGTGGTTAAGACTCCACGCTCCCACTGCAGGGGGCATGGGAAGATCCTACATGCCACGTGGTGTAGACAAAAAAAAAAAAAAAGCATGGAACTGGCACAAAAACAGACATATGGATTAATGGAACAGAATAGAGAGCGCAGAAATAAGCCCACACACCTGCAGGCAATTGATCTTTAACAAAGGAAGCAAGAATACACAATGGAGCAAAGATTGTGTCTTCAGCAAGTGGTTTCTGAAATGCTGGACAGCCAAGTGTAAACCAATGAAGTTAGAACACTCTGTCACACCATATATAAAAATAAACTCAAAATAGCTTAAAGACTTCAAATATGAAGCATGGCAACATAAAACTCCTAGAAGAGAACATAGGCAAAACATTCTCTGGAGTAAACTGCAGCCATGTTTTCTTAGGTCAGTCTCCCAAAGCAAAAGAAATGAGGGCAAAAACAAACAAGGGAGACCTAATCAAACTAGGAAACCATAAACAAAATGAAAAGACAATCTACAAAATGGGAGAAACTGGAAATTATGTGACTGACAAGGGCTTAATGTCCAAAATATACAAACTGCTCAATATCAAACAGTTCTATATAAAAAAATAAAATGAAAAATGGGCAGAAGACCTAAACAGACAAGAAGGCATATAGATGAAAAACAAGCACAGGAAAAGATGCTCAATAATGCTAATTATTAGAGAAATGCAAATACGAATGACTGCGGTGAGGTATCACCTCACACCAGTCAGAATGGCCATCATCAAAAAATCTACAAGTAATAAATGCCTGAGAGGTTGTGGAGAAAAAGGAACCCTCCTACACTTTTGTGGGAATGGAAATTGGTGCAGCCACTATAGAGAACAGTATGGAGGTTCTTTAAAAAACTAAAAATAGTGACCATATGATTCAGCAATCCCACTACTGTATAGCTAGGGAACTATGTTCAATATCTTGCAATAACCTATATATCTGATTCACTTTGCTATACACCTGAATCTAACACAACACTGTATATCAACTATAATTTTTTTTTAATTTCCAAAAGAAAAAAAAGGAGTCAATCCAACAAGAAGACAGCAGTCTTTTTTTTTTTTAATACTTATTTATTTTTGGCTTCATTGCTACTCATGGACTTTCTCTAGTTGCAGCAAGCGGGGACTACTCTCTGGTTACAGCGCACAGGCTTCTCGTGGTGGTGGCTTCTCTTGTGTGGAGCACAGACTCGAGGCTCACAGGCTTCAGTAGTTGTGGCTCACAGGCTCTAGAATGTGGGCTTAGTACAGGCTTAGTTACCCTACGGCAGGCAGAATCTTCCCAGGCCACGGATCAAATCTATGTCCCCAGCGTTGGCAGGCAGATTCTTAACCATTGGACCGCCAGGAAAGTCCAAGAAGACAGCAGTCTTAAATCTGTACCCACTAAACAACAGAGTTGCAGTGTCTATTAACTGGTGAATGACTAAACAAAATGTAAAATTCTCACTCCATAAAACTGAGTTTCGTATAAGCACACTGAGGACAGAATGAAAGTGATAGTGATATTTACAGCGATATGACCCATATGACAAGTATGTTCTACTGTGCCATTTTCCTTGTGCATGTCTGTCCCATGACCACACTTGGCTGTAATATCTATCTTTTGTCAGGCAACAGGGGTAGAGAAAAGCTGAGAGTGATCTGGAAGGGCAAATAGAAAATATCCAGCATAGGAAGCTTCTGGGAGATGAGCTTATGTCCCAAACAAAGGTAAAAGGATTTTTATTTCCTTCTTCTAGTGACTAGGTTCTATGCCTCTGGTACTCAGTACATTTGTCTCTAGGTGAATCCTTTGATCCCTTAATCACTCTATTAGGAAAGACAGACGGTTCTAGCCTAAAAACCACTGACTAGTCATTCAGAAAAGATTGGAAGTTAAAATTTCCTTCCAGAAGATCGATAATTTCAACCATGGTCAAAAGCTCAAGAAAATCACTGAAGTAATGCCATTACCTTGTGTATCTCTGTGTGCATGCTCATGCTCACTTGTGTCTGACTCTTTTGCAACCCCATGAACTGTAGCCCGCCAGGCTTTTCTGTCCATGGGATTTCCTAGGCAAGAATACTAGAATGGGTTGCCATTTACTCCTCCAGGAATCATTTCCAACCAGGAATCAAACCCATGTCTCCTCCAATTCCTGCACTGGCAGGCGAATTCTTTACCACTGGGCCACCTGGGAAGCTCACCTTATGTATAGAAGAGTCCAGTCTTTGTTTAAATCCATTTTCTCTGACCTATCTAAGTATCTGACATTTTCTGTCTGCAGAGTTAGCTCAAAATATAAATGGAGAAAGAGAGCAGATAGGGAGTCTTGCCTACGTTGAACACTTCAATTTATCTCCTCATATTTGATTTATAAGTATAATAAAATAATTCTGAACTTTTCATGAGGAATGTTGACAAAATTCATAATTTAAATATTAGAATTCCTTTTATATCCATTGTGCTCTTAATATAAATAAATTCTAAAATGATTAATCTCTCAAAGAGTTTCAAAAGAATTCCATTACTGTGAAGATTTTATCAATTCTTTTACCTTTTTTTTTGAGAGCAAAGAAGTTATTTAAATCATATAAGATCTACTATGGTATTTGAAGATCAGTACCGCTGTAATTTGGCTATTACATTTATTTTCTTATCCTTACTAGCTGATCTTCAATAGAATCATTTAAAAGTGGCAAATAATGGGAATATATTATATAAAGGAATATAAAGATAAACTCCAATACAGATAATATGTTGCTGCTGTTTAGTTGCTAGGTTGTGGCCAACTCTTCACAACCCCAAGGATTGTAGTCTGGTAGGCTCCTCTGTCCATGGAATTTCCCAGGCAAGAATACTGGAGTGGGTTGCCATTTCCTTCTCCAGAGGATCTTTCTGACCCAGGGATCAAACCTGCATCTCCTACATTTGAGACAGATTCTTCAGAACTGAGCCACCTTGGAAGCCCAAAGATAATGTAATAAACTATAATTGAGGAGGGTGGGGAGAGTAAGAAAAGGAAAGGTACAAATTTTATGATTGTATAGTGGAGATTTTCATTGCTCATTAATGGATATTACTAAATAAATAACTTACTGGAATTATATAAACATGGAATTATAAAGACAACCACTAGAACAAATACAAACCTTTCTAATTATGACAAGAAAAACATAATAGAGCAGACAAATTTACACAGTATAGTGATTTTTCAAAATTTATGAAAACAGTGTATACCTTAAAATAATATTACTAAAAATAACTATATCTGTCACATTAATAAATGTGTCCTAAACTTATCTATTAAAACATTTAAAAAACACAGATTTGATTGCAAAACAAAATTCTGTATTCAAGAGACTATAACAAAGTGATTCAGAAAAGTTGAAAATAAAAGGAAGGGCAAAGGTATACTAAGCAAATGTACCCCTACAAAAAAAAACATGATTTGAATATCAGACATCATTGAATTTGCAGCAAAAAGCACTAAACAAGACTAAGTATGGCACTATAATATCAACACAAAGCAGGGAAGAGTAGAGAATTATCAAGAGATGCATGAGAAATATATTCAATACAGAGGGCTTGCTGGAGAGGGAGTCTATTAAAAATATAACAGTTTTGAATACCAATTACCAAATAATATAGTATCAACATTTTTAAAAGAAATATGTGTATAAAAAAAATCCACACCTTCCTGAAGTGCTCATGGAATATTCACAAAAGTTGACAGGATGTTAAGCCACAAATAAACCCAAAAACTTAGATGAATTCTAAAAACTACAAATAGATCAGTCAACATTCTCTGAACACAGTGCAGTAAAACTGGAAATAAGTAACAGACACAGAGAACAAAAAGTTTCTACCACCTGGACATTTTTATGCTGCTTAATAGCTTTTGAGTCAAAGAGGAAATTCAGGCAAAAATTACAGTGTATCTAGAAAATAATAATAATGAAACACTACATACCAGAACATATGTGATACAAAAAAGGCAATGCTAAGAGAAAAAAATCATCTTTAAACTGTATGTTTTATTATTTTTAATTTTATTTGTAAACAAGAAAAACTGAAATGACGCAAGCAACTCAAGAAGAAAAGAAAAAACAAACTTAAGGAAAGCTGAAAGAAAGAAAAAAGATAGAAGCAAAGAGTAATGAATATGAAAATAGAAAATGGTAGAACAAATGAATAAATCTAAATATGTTCTTTGGGGGGAAAATAGGAAATACAGATCAACCATTGTTAGTTAACTTAGTTTTAGGAAAAGAGCAGTGGGAAAGGCATGCATACACAAAATAAGGTAAAAAGAATGTAACCATAGATATACTTGTGTGAAATACATAATTCTCCATGAAAATATAATTACCAAAAATGAATTCAGAAGAGATAGAAACTCACCATTTTCCATAAAAGGAATGGGAAAGTTATCAAAGAACTACCCTCCCCCAAAATAAAGTACTGGAACCAAATAGTTTTTGTTTTTGTTTTTTAATTTAATTTTATTTTTTAACTTTACAATACTGTATTGGTTTTGCCATATACCGAAATGAATCCACCACAAATATACATGTGTTCCCCATCCTGAACTCTCCTCCCTCCTCCCTCCCCATACCATCCCTCTGGGTCATCCCAGTGCAC
Source organism: Bos javanicus (assembly GCF_032452875.1). NCBI lineage: Eukaryota > Metazoa > Chordata > Mammalia > Artiodactyla > Bovidae > Bos > Bos javanicus. Next base: position 10,158,522 of record NC_083878.1, read on the forward strand.
CAGCCCCAAGCATCCAGTATCATGCATCGAACCTGGACTGGTGACTCGTTTCATTTATGATATTATACATATTTCAATGCCATTCTCCAAAATCATCCCACCCTCTCCCTCTCCCAGAGTCCAAAAGACTGTTCTATACATCAGTGTCTCTTTTGCTGTCTCGTATACAGGGTTATTGTTACCATCTTTCTAAATTCCATATATATGTGTTAGTATACTGTATTGGTGTTTTTCTTTCTGGCTTACTTCACTCTGTATAATAGGCTCCAGTTTCATCCACCTCATTAGAACTGATTCATATGTATTCTTTTTAATGGCTGAGTAATACTCCATTGTGTATATGTACCACAGCTTTCTTTATCCATTCATCTGCTGATAGACATCTAGGTTGCTTCCATGTCCTGGCTATTATAAACAGTGCTGTGATGAATATTGGGGTACACATGTCTCTTTCAATTCTGGTTTCCTCAGTGTGTATGCCCAGCAGTGGGATTGCTGGATCATAAGGCAGTTCTATTTCCAGCTTTTTAAGGAATCTCCACACTGTTCTCCATAGTGGCTGTACTAGTTTGCATTCCCACCAACAGTGTAAGAGGGTTCCCTTTTCTCCACACCCTCTCCAGCATTTATTGCTTGTAGACTTTTGGATCACAGCCATTCTGACTGGCAGGAACCAAATAGTTTTATAGGGGAATAACACCAAACTTTTAAAGGACAGATCTTTACATTTTTTTAACTATTTTATACTGCAGAAAGAAAAAATATCCTTCCCGATTCTTTTTATGAAAATAACATAATATTGATCTTAAAATGCAACAAATATTGCAAAGAAAGAAAAACTACAAATCTGTCTCACCCAAAATCCCAACTAAAGTATTAGCAGTAGAATCCAACTTGTATTTAAAAAAGCATTTACAGGAATGCAGAGATGGTGCAATATTGAAATCTATTAATATAGTTTACTATGTTAATATATCTAAGAAAAATATGATAGTGTTTTTTTCCATAAGTACTAAAAAAAGGTATTTAATAAAATGCAGTATCCAATCATTAAAAAAAAAACTTAAAAAACTAGGAATGGCCATTCCCATAGTGTTTGTCGATGACAACTCAAAAACAGGATCTTATTTAATGAAAAACATTGAATATATTCCTGTGTAAGTCAAATAAATTTACTATCATCACTGTTATCTAACAGTATTCGAAAGATTTTCACTGATATAATCACACACATAAAACGAAGTTAGAATATAGAAATAAGGAAATGAAGGGCTTAGCTGGCAGTCCAGTGGTTAAGACTCCATGCTTCCACTGCAGGAGGTGCAAGTTTGATCCCTGGTTGAGGAACTAAGACCCCAAATTCCACACAGAGTAGCTAAAAAAAAAAAAAAAGAAAGAAGGGAAAGAGAGGGGAGGGAGGCTCAAGAGGGAGTTGATACGTGTATAATTATGGCTGATTTGCATTGTTGTACAGCAGGAATACAACATTGTAAAACAGTTTTCCTTCAATTAAAAATCAATTTAAAAAAGAAGAGAAAGATAAAATGATTATTATTTGCAGATTAATGATAATATATCTACAAAACCCAAAAGAATTAACTAGAAAATTATTTCAAACAACAAAAGAATTCATTACAATGGTCAGGTATAAATATTAATACAGATAATAGTACCCTTTCCCCTTCATGGATCACAGCCTTGTCTTGGATAAGGGGCTTGTGTGACTCAATGAAACTATAAGCCATGCTGTGTAGGGCCACCCAAGATGGACAGGTCATAATGGAGAGTTATGATCCACTGGAGGAGGAAATGGCAAACCAAAATTCAGTATTCTTGAATGAACAGTGCAAAGAAGTAGAAGGAAGCAATGAATTTGCTGGCATATTGAGTGCAGCACTTTCACAGCATCGTCTTTTAGGATTTGAAATAGCTCAACTGGAATTCCATCACCTCCACTAGCTTTGTTCATAGTGATGCTTCCCTAAGGCCCACTTGACTTCACATTCCAGGATGTCTGGCTCTAGGTGAGTGATCACACTATCGTGATTATCTGCATCTTGGTTATAACAGGATTAGTCAGAGGTTTTCAAGGAGGAACTATCCTCAAGCAGGATACATTGTTGTTATATAATCCTTAGTACAGAGTTTAAACTGAGTTAGTTGTTGTGTAATCATCAGTTCTAAGCTTAAAGAAAAAAAAAAAACGTTTTATGTGACTAAGACTAAGGAATGTAGAGGGAAAAAAAAGTGTCTTTTCCTCCTCCTTGAGAATTCTAGACCCCTGTCTCTTCCTTGAGAGCCCCAGACCCCTTTCTCCTCCTTGGGGACCCTGGACTTCTTATCAACCTGCCTAGGAATTGACTCCCTCAATAGCAAGGTGATCAAGCCAATCAATCCTAAAGAAAATCAACTGTGAATACTAATTAGAAGGACTGATGCTGAAACTGAAGCTCCAACACTTTGGCCACCTGATGCAAAGAACTAACTCATTGGAAAAGACCCTGATGCTGTGAAAGATTGAGGGCAGAAGGAGAAGTTGGTGGCAGAGGATGAGATGGTTAGATAGCATCACCGACTTAATGGACATGAGTTTGAGCAAACTCTGGGAGATAGTGAAGGACAAGGAAGCCTGGCCTGCTGCAGCCCATGCTATCACAGAGAGACATGACTGAGCAACTGAACAACAACAAAAGTACCCTTTGTATTCTGGTTGTTATTCCAGAACAACCAACTACAAGTTAAAATGGCAGAAAAGTTCTCATCATAATAACCAAAGTGATCAAATAAATGCTTATGAATGAAAATAATAATAAACATGAAAAATTTTATATGAATTGAAATGCTTTTGAGAAACACAAAAGAAGACTTGAACAAATGAAAAGTCATTAGTTCTTGGGAGCATTCAGTCCAGAAAGATGTCAGTTATCTCTAAATGAATCTATAAATCCAGTGCAATTTCCAGTTAAAATTTCTAGCAGAATAGATATTTGATAATAAAGTTAAAATTAGAAATAAAAAACAAGAATAGCTAGAGATTCTTTCTCTCAAATATTAAACAGATATTCAAACAGTGTGACACTGGAAATTGAAAAAACAAAGCAATAGAATATAATTTAAAGTCTAGAAATAGACCCAAATATATGGTGGGATTTAGTGTATAATAAAGATGCTATTTAACATTAGTTGGAAACAGTATTCAACAAACTAGGTAGTTGTGGAGAAAAATTAAATTAGATTCATACTCACAGTTCAGTTCAGTCGCTCAGTTGTGTCCGACTCTTTGCGACCCCATGGACCACAGCACTCCAGGCTTCCCCTGTCCATCACCAACTCCCAGAGCTTACTCAAACTCATGTCCGTGATGAGTCGGTGATGCCATCCAACCATCTCATCCTCTGTCATCCCCTTCTCCTCCTGCTTTCAATCTTTCCCAGCATCAGGGTCTTTTCCAACTATTTTTACTTACAACTTATACCTATATAAATTCCAGATGGATCAAAGATTTAAATGTAAAAATTGAAAATGTATAAGTACTAGAACAGATTGTATCATTTTGGGTTCAATCAGGAGATAGAAACCACAGTAATTTTAAAAAGGAAAATTTACACAGAATATTTTTAACATAGTTTAACCTATTAAACTATGCATGCATGCTTGCAGGCTGAGGGAGAGATCTCAAAGAAGGACAAACTTGAAAAGGGGACCCCTTTCCCAAGGCTGGGGTTTAGAGCCAGTTGGAGAATGTGTGGTTGTAGCTCACTGGATACAAAGAAGATACTGGTTTGCTCAAGCTAGTGCTGGTCCATGGCTACTGGGACAACAGGAACCTTTCAGGTATAGGCACAGTGGCCAATGCACAAGCATGCAGAGTGGAGTGCCAGTGTGGGCAGGAGGCCTGGAGTAAGCAGTATCCATGTTGAAAAGAATGGCAGCATTGGAAGGACCTCCAGAGACAAACCTCTGAGAGGAATGACAGGTGAGCAAAGGGAGTCAGGCATCAGTGCAGGCAAGAGGCCTGAAGCATGCGGTGTCCTGGCTAAGTGAACAGCTGAAGGTGATCAGGCTAGGGCTAAGAAGTTCCTAATGTCTTAGCTCAAGTTGTGACTGACTGGTTTAAACAACAGACATTTATTTTCTTGAGGTTTAGAAAGCTGGAAGGCCAAGGTCAGGGTGCTAACCTGATCAGGCTCTGGTGAGAGCCCTCTTCCATCTTTCAGACAGCAGCTTTCTTGCTATGTGCTCGCATGGACTTTCCTTAATGCATGTATTGTACATGAAGAGAGAGCTCTGGTGTCTATTCCTCTTATTACAAGACACTCATGACTTCATCAAAACCTAATTATGTCCCAGAAGCTTTGCCTCTCATCACATTGGGAGTTAGGGCTTCAATACATGAATTTTAAGGGGACACAAACATTCAGTCCATAACACCAAGGGCCTATAGGTTCTGGGCATTTGGGTGGAACACTGCGAGGTTGTTTTATCCCCATTGGTTTTAGCAGAAACGTACCTTCCTCCTGCAGTGTCCCTCTAGTACACTCTACTCAGAAAACTTACCATCATGATTACTGTGAAGGAGAAAGGCTTAATTGACAATAAGTTGACAGCATGCAGAGCTTGGGGGGAAATGTAAGAGTAAGAAAGGCCTTTCTAACCATAACACGAAACCCAAAATTCCAAAAGTAAAAGATTAATAAATTCACTTGAATAAAAATAGAAAATATACACTTGGTCAAAAAAAATACTAGGTGTAAAATCTAAAGACCATATGAGGACAAATATTTGCTTCTATATCACAAAGAGTTAATTTCCATTACTGCATAAAGGTTTCCTTAAAATCAGTAAAAATAATGACCAATAGTCTAATAGGAAATGAGATATGATATGAACAGTTTTCAGAAAAGGAAATACACATGACCTTGAAATATTGAATATGTTCAGTCTCACTCATAAAAGAAATACAAGTTGAAACTGCTTTGAGATGCTATTATTTTTCAGCTATCTGATTGGTAAAGACTTTTTTAAGTTAAATGACAATGTTTTTGAGGATTTAAAGAAACAGGCACCCTTGTATACCATTTATGGGTATATATTTTAACACAGTTGCTATAGTGGGCAATTTGGTGACAATATCACAATTTACATACCCTTTAACTTAGCAAGTCTGCTTTTAGAAACTTATCCTACATATATGTTTTCATATGTGCAAAAATGGTTCCAATCTTTTGCTATTCTAAACAATTCTAAAATGAATAATCTAAATTCATTTTAGAATTGTTTAGAATAGCAAAAGATTGGAAATAACCTACTGTCAAGTAATAGGGAATTGGTTAAATAGAGTTATGGTCCATCTATTAATGGAATCCTATTTAGCCATAAAAATTAAGATACTTTTTATCTATTGAGTGTAATGATTACCCAAATATACTGTGTAACAAAATCAGGATTCAAAATAGTATCATAATTGTTGGGGATTTTCTCCCCGGGACTTGGAAGCGATGAACCTGAAAGAATGACACTCGGACAGTCTCTTGCAAGAACTGACAAGTTTATTTCTGCAGTCAAGCTTTTTTATAGAAGCAGGAACAAAGAGCTTAAAGTATAGGGCCAGCAGAGCACATACGGAGTTAACACATAATCAGTAAAAACATTTCAAGGACAGCGCGCTCTAAATGACTCATGGGCTTATCCCACAGCCCTCTTTCACAAGTAACATCCCTATTTATTATTAACTCTTGGCGCTGAGCATAACCAAAGGCAGGAGATGTTTTTCTGTCCGCAGTGCAAAGCTGGGTACTTCGGGCCCTTCACCATTTTCCCAAGGACTTTCTCCTTTTATGGCTATTTTGCACTATGCTTCCCAACAATAATCTCTTCTGTTTTGGTAAGAAGAAAGATGGAAAGTGAAAGTGATAGTCGCTCAGTTGTGTCCAACTCTTTGCAACCTCATGAACTGTAGCCTGCCAGGCTCCTCTGTCCATCTAATTATCCAGGCAAGAATATTGGAGTGGGTTGCCATTCCCTTCTCCAGATCTTCCTGACCCAGGGATCGAACCCAGGTCTCCTGCATTACGGACAGATTCTTTACTGTCTGAGCCACCAGGGAAGCCCATTTATATTTCCTTTTATGTAAAGATATATCTCTGGGAAGATATCGAATAAGCTGATAATATTGATTGCCTGCAGGAAACTACTGGTTAGCTGAAAAATAAGAGTAGGAAGGTGACTTCTTCTACATGTTCTTTTGAAACCTTTGAATGTTTGTTGAATGAGAGGAGAAAAATTGCAACAAAATTTTGGAAACTATAATACAAGTGAAAAGTAATAAATGACTTAGCAGTCCCCTAGAGAGCTAAATCTTAAGCCAGTAGTGGGAAACCCAAGAGAGAAAGCAGTTTAAATCACCAATTTCTCAAAAGGCTTAGGAACTAACAAAATCAAGTACTTTTGAAAGTAAGAATGTAGATGGAACTAAAAGTAGAAAAATGTTAACCATCTGTTTTAAAAGTAGCTTGACCTTTAGATCCTCTCTTCTATTCCAAAAACAACAAATTGATTCGTCACATTTGATTTGACATTGCGACATGCCCCATACCAATGGACATGTAAAAATTTCACTGAGGTAGAAGTCCCCTGAATTTTAGTCAAATTTATTTCCTACATACTGGCTTACAAATGTCTTACCAATAAGTTAGAATAGGTGCTACTTCTTGCTCATTAGGTCCACTCAGCATGTCATTAATGTAAAGGGCCAGTGTGATAACTTGTGGAAGGAAATGGCAATCAAAATTCCTGTGAACTAAATTATGACATAAGGCTGGAGAATTGATACACCCATGAGGTAGGATAGTGAAGGAGGTGTATTGCTGGTCTTGGCAGCTGAAAGCAGACTGCTCCTGTGGGACATTATAGACAAGAGTGGAGAAAAGGCACTTACCAGATCAATAGCTGTATACCAGGTACCAAGAGATGTGTTAATTTCTCAAGCAATGAAACTGCATCGAATACAGCAACTGCTGTTGGAGTTACCACCTAAGTAAGTTTATGATAATACACTCTCATTCTCCAAGACTCATCTATCTTCTGCACAGGCCATATAGGCCAAGTTGAATGGGGATGTGGTAGAAATCACCAACTCTGCATCTTTCAAGTCCTTGATGGTATACTAATTTCTACAATCCCTCCAGGAATTCAGTATTGCACTTATTGTTTTCCTAAGTAGAGACAGCTCTAGAGACTTCCACTTGGCCATTCCCACCATAGTTGCCTTCACTCCACAGGTCAGAGAACCAATGTGGGGATTCTGCCAGCTGTTAGACATGTCTATTCCATTTATACTTTCTAAAACTGAAGAAATAGCCATAGGATGCATTTGGGGACTCATCAGACCCAACATAAAATTTCACTGATCACTTGACTGCCATAAGCCCCTGCTCTGATTGGGGTCAACAATAATGTTCAGGACCTCTGGAAATAGTGTCCATTCATAGCCAGTATCCAGTAGATACTGAAAGGTCTGATTATTCCCTTTACTTCAGTGTACAGATACCCTTGTAACTTTCAAATCTTTTGGGTCCTTTTTGATAATTTTTAAATTCTTTATTCATGGCTTTGAATAATCCCTCTTACTTCTTTAAACTTCTTAAAGGTACTTAAATATATTTAATATTTCCAATATCTGAAATGGTATTCTAATTCTCCTCTTTGTTGTTTCTGTGGACTCTCACTCATAATATTTATTATCTAACTGATTTTGTAATTTTGGATTATGAGTTTATCTTAAACTGATCTTAATGTGTGAAAATTCTGTGAGGTCTTAAGTTTATGGTGTATGTACATCTAGAAAGGATTTATGTTTGCTTCAGTCAGATGCCCTGAGGTGCTGTCACCCCAGGACCACTTTAAGTTATGTTTTAAACTTAGGGTTTCCTAGACCCTGTTCAGTTCAGTTCAGTTCAGTCACTCAGTCATGTCCAACTCTTTGTGACCCCATGAATCGCAGCATGCCAGGCCTCCCTGTCCATCACCAACTCCTAGAGTTCACCCAAACTCATGTCCATCAAGTTGGTGATGCCACCCAGCCATCTCATCCTCTGTTGTCCCCTTCTCCTCCTGCCCCCAATCCCTCCCAGCATCAGATCTTTTCCAGTGAGTCAACTCTTCGCATGAGGTGGCCAAAGTACTGGAGTTTCAGCTTTAGCATCATTCCTTCCAAAGAACACGCAGGGCTGATCTCCTTTAGAATGGACTGGTTGGATCTCCTTGCAGTCCAAGGGACTCTCAAGAGTCTTCTCCAACACCACAGTTCAAAAGCATCAATTCTTCGGCTCTCAGCTTTCTTCACAGTCCAAGTCTCGCATCCATACATGACCACTGGAAAAACCATAGCTTTGACTAAATGGACCTTTGTTGGCAAAGTAATATGTCTGCTTTTCAATATGCTATCTAGGTTGGTCATAACTTTCCTTCCAAGGAGTAAGCGTCTTTTAATTTCATGGCTGCAGTCACAATCTGCAGTGATTTTGGAGCCCAAAAAGATAAAGTCTGACACTGTTTCCACTGTTTCTCCATCTATTTCCCATGAAGTGATGGGACCAGGTGCCATGATCTTCGTTTTCTGAATGTTGAGCTTTAAGCCAACTTAGACAAATCCTAAACTGACATAAAGGAATGTATGTAGTTTCTAGGTTTTAGCAGTGATTTCTTTCTCATTTCTACTCAGAGCTCACATAAGTCAACAAGTTTTATTGTCATCTGCTTTGACCAGTGAGTGGATTCTTTCTAGCCCACCTTTTCACTGAGAAAATAACCTTTTGAATGGTCTTAACTTTTTGAGCCAGGGTAGCAGTTCCAACTCTTCTTTACAAGGGCCTAATGCCTTGTCTCCTTTTCCCTTTCAACACAAAGCCTTTGGTTCCCAAGATCAGCAAATAAAGTCAAGGCTTTTATGCCTGTCTAACACTGTAGTTTCCTGTTGACCCCCCCTTTGGTACTTGGGGATTTCCCTTAATTTCTTATGAATTCAACTATGCATTTAAAAGATATTCTAAATAGACATTTCTCCTAAGAAGATATACAGATGGCCAAGAGGCAAATGAAAAGATGTTCAGTGTCACCAATTATTAGAGAAATGCAAGTCAAAACTATGAGGTACCACCTCATACCAGCAAGAATGGCTATCATCAAAATATTCACAAACAATAAATACTGGAGGATGTGTGAAAAAAAGGGAAGCCTCCTACACTGTTAGTAGGAATGTAAAGTGGTACAGCCACTATGGAGAACAGAATGGAGGTTCCTTAAAAAACTAAAAATAGAACTACCATATAACCCAGAAATCCCACTCCTGGGCATATATCCAGAGAAAAACATGATCTGAAAGGACACATGCACCCAAGTGTTCATTGCAACACTGTTTACAATAGCCAGGACCTGGAAGCAAACCAAGTGTCCATCAGTATAAATGGATAAAGATGTTGTACATATATATAATGAAATATTACTCGGCCATTAAAAAGAATGAAATTATGCCATTTACAGCAATATGGATGGATCTAGAGATTTGTCATGGGCTTCCCTGGTAGCTCAGTTGGTAAAGAATCTGCCTGCAATGCAGGAAACCCCAGTTTGATTCCTGGGTCAGGAAGATCCCCTGGAGAAGGGACAGGCTACCCTCTCCAATATTCTTGGGCTTCCCTGGTGCTCAGATGGTAAAGAATCTGCCTGCAGTATGGGAGACCTGGGTTCAATCCCTGAGTTGGGAAGATCCTCTGCAGGAGGGCATGACAACCCACTCTAGTATTCTTGCCTGGAGAATACTCCCATGGACAGAGGAGCCTGGTGGGCTCCAATCCATGGGGCTGCAAAGAGTCAGACACGACTGAGCAACTAAGCATAGTGCACAGAGATTTGTCATACTGAGTAAAGTAAGTCAGAGAAGGAAAAATATTGTATGTCATCCCTTATATGTGGAATCTGAAAAGAAATGATACAAATGAACTTGTAAAATAGAAGCAAACTCACAGACTCAGAATGAACTTATTTTCCAGGGGGATGGATGAGGGGAAGGGATAATTACGGAATTTGGGATGAACATATATACACTGCTGTATTTAAAATGGATAACCAACAAGGATGTACTGTATAGCACACAGAACTCTGCTTAACCTTGTGTGGCAGCCTGGAGGGGAGGGGAGTTTAGGGAAGAATAGATACATGTATATGTATACCTTCTCTGTTCACCTGAAACTATCACAACATTGTTAATCTGCTATACCCCAATACAAAAAAAAGTTTAAAAAAAGATGTTTGTGTTTTATCTGGTATATGTATTGTTAGCTGGTGAAAGAGTGTGTTTCAGATATCTAGTTTATCTGTAAATGCTTTTTTTACACATTAAGATTAATGTCATGCTGATTATATACATTGCAAATACTTACCTAGTTTGTTTTTTGTCTTTAGCCTTATTTGTATTTTCCTTTACTTAACATAAAAATTTATTTTTTATATGGTTAGATCTTCTCATTTTTCCCTTTGTGTTTTCATACCTTTTTTGTCATGTTTCCAAAGACCTTCCCTACCATAAGATAGTATCCTTTTTTTTCTACTATTTTCCTGGTTTATTTTTTCAATAAATTTCTCATTACTGAGTAATTTTAGATACATCAAAAAGTTTCAAAGTATGGAATTCCTATATTTTTAACTTATATTTTCCTCTCCATGAAATTTTTTATATATGCATCCCTTTACCATTTATTCAAAAATAATTTGTTTAATACAACTGTATTCCAGGTACTGTTCTAGGCCCTGCAGACATGGCAATGAAGAGAGAGCTCAGATTCCTCCTTTAATATATTATTATATTGAGCTTATATTCTAGTGAGATAGACAGACAATAACTGGTCAGTATACTTTGGAAAAATGTCATTCTCGTGTGGCTCTTATCCATTTGTATTCTGAGGCTATTTATCTCACTTGTTGTAAAGTTAGTAGTGAGTGGGAATTATTTTTTTTTAAGGTACATAGTACATCATAAGTGGGCTTCCCAGGTGGTGCTAGTGGTAAAGAACTCACCTACCAATGCAGGAGACATAAAAGACGCTAGTTCAATTCCTACGTTGGGAAGATCCCCCGGAGGAGAGCATGACAACCCACTCCTGTGTTCTTGCCTGGAGAATCCCATGGATAGAGGAGCCTGGCTGGCTACAGTCCATAAAGTCGCAAAGAGTCGAACACGACTGAAGTGACTTAGCATGAATGCACACACACACATCATAAGCACATAATAATAAATTTTTTTTTAAGTGGATGAGTTAATGGACCTATGTCGTTTACATAAACAGTATATTTTCTTCACTTATTTTTATCAGTTGTAGACTAGGCCCATTACAATACAAACCCCTTCTGTTTAATTAGCAATGTCTTAAGTGTTTTTAGGGTTTGATCATCATGATAAAAAAATAATAAACAGTTAACACTGAGTACATACTGTGTGCCATGAATTAAGTCATTTAGTATTCTTTAAGATAAGTATTTATATTCTTCTCATTTTCTGGTTGAAGAAATTTTAGCTTAAGGACTCATAGTCAAGAAGAAGAAGAGAGAGGTTAGGAACTCAAGTTGCATTTGGATCTAAAACTTGAACCAAGACTAGTGCTTCTTTATTCATAAACTGTCCACTACTCTTCAACAAGCATCCTCTACTCTTATCAGGCATATTCCTTCTTTCTCTCTGGCACACTACATTCACTTTCAACCTCCATAGATGCTTATATTGAACTTTCAGCCTCTCTACCAGCCCCCCAACAAACGCACACATATACATCTAAAATACTGTATTCTTTTTACAAACCTTATCCTTTAAATTCTAAGCTCAATCTCACCCCCTTTCCAACAACTCTTTTTCTAAGTTTCTAAAGTATCAATGGTCTATAAGTCTCTTCCACCTGTGATACACATAAAACTGGGGCTGTAAGAGTTCCTAGGGCATGGGAATATATAATTTTCAAGAATTATTATTATAGATCTTCCATTTCTACTGTATTCTTTTCTAAAACTTATATAATTATGCCTATGATGAGGGTGTCAGGCTCCTTCTTCATTCCTACCATCCCTTTAACAATTACTTGTCTTCCACATCACAAAGAAAACCCAAAAATAAAAAGGATGAGGTGAAAAGAACATATCTTTCACCCACTATAAATTTTACTGTGATGAATTGCCATGTGGTTTTAAAACTTCCAAGGACACCAAACAAAGGAATAATTCAAAATATTGACATCAGTGTAAGAAAGAAAATGACTTAATGATTGGGTTAAAAATCTTTTGCAACCGGGTAGTCTCCAATTTTAACAAAATTGAAGGAAGACTAAATTGAGTAGCAGCTAATAGATCATTAAAATAATTTTATTAGTATATCCATATGTAATTTTTGGCATATAACTCAGAATGAATTTGACAGTTTGTTTGACATCTGTATTTATCAGGATGAGGTTTCTCAGCACTAGAAACCTCCTAGAAAATAGGAATAGGATTAATACTTAATGTTGTGCCATTTAATCAATAATTTATTTATTCACACATACCTTAACTAATTAAAGAACCCAATGTGCTCACCATTGAGATACATTTCTAATTAAATTTTATCCTTAATGCCAATAATTATCAAAAAATTGATACTATATATGTTGTTTTGATCAATTTATATGAACAATAATTTTAAAAATAGTTCAATCTAGATAACTCCTTAGAGCCTATGGTCATAGGAAATTTTAAAATCTGATGACATATTTTTGATGCATAGAAATATGATAAGATAATCAATAAAAGACTGCCAACCAGAAAGTTCTATTACATTATGATAAAACTAGGGGAAATTGAAATGGAAATATGAATTCAAGGAGAAAATGAATAATATTAATTTCCATCTGTTAAACTTTTAAAATTGAAAAATGAAAGTATCAAATTCTTATGATATTAATATTTAGATTAATAAACATAATTAGATTATGTTTTCAAGAGTTGTATTATAGTGTCATTTTTAAATATTGATATTTAAATATACTGGAAATTATATATCCTTAACAACTACTTACACTTAGAATTTTTAAATCTAGATGTCAACATAATATATAATAGAGTATATCATTTTTCATATTCTTTTAGGGAGTACATGAAAAGAAATACTTAATGGCTACTGGCCTCATTTGTTCTCATTTATTTCTTGAGTAGGTTTCTTATCTTCCTGTCTAGATTACAAGTTCTCTTTGTATAAAAATTATATCCTATTTCTTCCATTTTCACCAGAGATTCATGAAAAGGAGCAAGTAAGCAAAGTAACATGCTCATGAATTTTATGTGTGTTTTGCAAATATTGCTCAATTCTGCTCTTTGATCAGGAAAGTGTCTTCATCCCAAATATAATTTCTCCCCACCCCACCCCCACCTGCTATTGATGCCTGGCATTCCTTCAAATAGTGTCACAAATTTTAATGCCACATTTATTCAAAATGTATATATTCTTAGGAGACGTAACATTGATCTAGAATCATATTAGATTAAACTACTTCCTGAGAACAAGTTTTTGTGAAGGAGAGTGAGGACAGTCAGGAGATTTACATGTTGACTCCTTGACCTGATTGCAAACAAGCATCTTTTCTTTACTGAAGTGACCCTGAGGGGCCTGTTAGGTAGGACCTTATTGGAAAAGGTCGGTTTTCATTCCAATCCCAAAGAAAGGTAATGCCAAAGAACACTCAAACTACCGCACAATTGCACTCATCTCACACGCTAGTAAAGTAATGCTCAAAATTCTCTAAGCCAGGCTTCAACAATACATGAACCGTGAACTTGCAGATATTCAAGCTGGTTTTAGAAAAGGCAGAGGAACCAGAGATCAAATTGCCAGCATCCTCTGGATCATCAAAAAAGCAAGAGAGTTCCAGAAAAACATCTATTTCTGCTTTATTGACTATGGCAAAGCCTTTGACTGTGTGGATCACAATAAACTCCGGAAAATTCTGAAAGAGATGGGAGTACCAGACCACCTGACCTGCCTCTTGAGAAACCTGTATGCAGGTCAGGAAGCAACAGTTAGAACCAGACACGGAACAACAGACTGGTTCCAAATAGGAAAAGGAGTACATAAAGGCTGTATATTGTCACCCTGCTTATTTAACTTCTATGCAGAGTACATCATGAGAAACGCTGGGTTGGAAGAAGCACAAGCTGGAATCAAGATTGCCAGGAGAAATATCAGTAACCTCAGATATGCAGATGACACCACCCTTATGGCAGAAAGTGAAGAGGAACTAAAGAGCCTCTTGATGAAAGTGAAAGAGGAGAGTGAAAAAGTTGGCTTACAGCTCAGCATTCAGAAAACGAAGATCATGGCATCTGGTCCCATCACTTCATGGAAAATAGATGGAGAAACAGTGGAAACAGTGGCAGACTTTGTTTTGAGGGGCTCCAAAATCACTGCAGATTGTGACTGCAGCCATGAAATTAAAAGACGCTTACTCCTTGGAAGAAAAGTTATGACCGACCTAGCTGCTGCTGCTGCTTCTAAGTTGCTTCAGTCATTTCCGACTCTGTGCGACCCCATAGATGGTAGCCCACCAGGCTCCGCTGTCCCTGGGATTTCCAGGCAAGAACACTGGAGTGGGTTTTCACTTCCTTCTCCAATGCATGAAAGTGAAAAGTGAAAGTGAAGTCATTCAGTCGCGTCCAACTCATCGAGACCCCATGGACTGCAGCCTACCAGGCTCCTCTGTCCATGTGATTTTCCAGACAAGAGTACTTGAGTGAGTTGCCATTGCCTTCTCCGGACCAACCTAGACAGCATATTAAAAAGCAGAGACATTATTTTACCAACAAAGGTCCGTCTAGTTAAGGCTATGGTTTTTCCAGTAGTCATGTATGGATGTGAGAGTTGGACTATAAAGAAAGCTGAGCGCTGAAGAATTGATGCTTTTGAATTGTGGTGTTGGAGAAGACTCTTGTGAGTCCCTTGGACTGCAAGGAGATCCAACCAGTCCATCCTAAAGGAGATCAGTCCTGAATATTCATTAGAAGGAGTGATGTTGAAGCTGAAACTCCAATACTCTGGCCACCTGAGGCAAAGAGCTGACTCATTGTAAAAGACCCTGATGCTGGGAAAGATTGAAGGCAGAAGGACAAGGGGATGACAGAGGATGAGATGGTTGGATGCCATCACCGACTCAATGGATATGAGTTTGAGTAAACTCCGGGAGTTGGTGATGAACAGGAGGCCTGGTGTGCTGCACTCTATGAGGTCACAAAGAGTCGGACACGAATGAGCAACTGAACTCAGTTTTAAATGATCAACCACATCAAAATCCTCATTTCTGGTAAAAGATCACTCTTGAATAGAGTGCCTCCCAGTTCCTAGACTGACTGAGAAATGAAGAGTGACACATTGAGAGTGACACTGCTAGGCCTCCAATTCGCAATAAAACTGAGCAGTCACAACTGAACCTTCCTTTGGGAGAGTGAATGAGTTAAAACAAATTTTCTGTTTCTAGTAACTCCGCATAATTAATGCCTTTTGGCTGCAAATTGTAGGGAAATTTAGGGAAGGTTTTAGTGCAGTGCCTAGAATGGAATGTGCATTCCATAGATCTTGGTCAAATAAATGGATTTTCAGGAAGGGAAAAGTACTCAAGTAATAATGGATAATCAATTAGACTGCCAATTAATCTGTAACCTGAGTCACTAAAGATGTGCACCCTTGATTCATTTTTCTCTGCAGCAAGTGAAAGGGAACTTTGCTAGGCTGCAGGCCTGCATCTCAGAACTCCGCATGCTGCAAAGAGAAGGTTGTTTCAGACCACAAGGCACTTCTCTGCAGCTGGCAATAGAAGATGGGCTGCAGCAGTTCAAACAGTACAGCAGACACATGAGCACAGGTGCAGCTCTGACCTACAGTTCCCTGGAGGTAAGAGATGCTGGCCTTAGGACACTAAGCTTTCTTCCCATTTAAGTCCATTGAAATCCTTCATTATTTGCCATCCTTCTATAGTTCGCTGTTTCATTTACTTGAAGGTCATCACTAGGCACTCCATTGGGTATGTGAGTGAGTTAAAATACATTCAGTCTCTGTAACATCAGGCATCAAACAAATGAGTTTAAAAATAATTATGCTCTCATCCATATGCTTATTCACCAATCAAAATGTCTAAGTACAAAAGAAAATTGCATATATTTAATACTTGCCTTCCAGAGTTTGATGTTCAGCCTGAATTCAGATTGAGCAAGGAGAGACATTCAATGGAAGTACCACTGAGAAAAGAGCATATAAGCTCTCTGATACTTAGTACACATCTAACAAGTGGAATTTAAGGATTCTGTTTCCTTTGTTTCTTCATGAAATCAAAGCACTTTGAGCAAGAGGGATACTGCCTGTGATTCAAGCAATCTTAAAAGCTGAAACGCAGTGGGGGACTTCCCTGGCAGTCCAGTTGTTGAGACTCCGTGCTCCCAATGCAGGTGGTGTGGATTTAGTCTCCAGCTGGGGAATTAACATCCTACATGCTGTGGCATGGCCAAAAAAACACTGAAACAAGGATGGCTTCTCACTAGTCACTTTCTGGGATAGATTCAGTGTGTTTGGAAGGGTACTGTGATGATCTATCGCACCAGACCTCTCCCACCAGAATCTGTCAAATAAAACTTGATTTGCAAGTTACAATTAAATCCTCTTCTGTGCTCTAAGACACTACTACCAATTTCTTCGATGTTTATCCTCTAGATCTAACCTCTTAACATTCTTCACTCTGTACATCAGCGAAAGAGGGCACAATGATTCTTTGTTTTATTTCCAGATTACCGTTCTGACTTCACAGCCTGGAAAAGAGGTGGTCAAACAGTTGGAGGAAGGATTGAAAGATACAGACCTAGTCAGGATCAGGAAGCTTCAGGTGGTTGAGATCACAAAGGGAGTCCTAGAATGTATGAACTCAGCATCCCCTGTTGAAGAGCCCAGCAATGAGGGTAAGGATTAAATGAAAAGGTTAAAAGAATGGGTAGAATTTTAATGAGTAGTCTTTTACAGCTGAGGAAGATTATTTTCCATGGTCTTTTTATATTCTTAAATGAAATAAATCCAACAGATTTCACTGTGGTCCAGAAAAGTGTTTCTAGGTGATAGAGTTTAGTTTTTAATCTTATTTTTAATTTTAGAAGCTATATATATATATTAGTGTAAAATCTGAAACATTATAGGTAAAGAAAGTTAAAAATTCCTTCCTCCTCAAGAGATTGGGGTATCCTTTGTAATGTTCTAACAAATAGATATATAGAAATACTTTATATTTTAATGGGATCATCACATACATAATAATCTGTAACCCTCTTTGTGTGTTGTACAGCTGTCTATGTTAGTATCTGTAGACATGCTTCATTTTTTACTGGATACATGATGTTTTTTACTTTCTGGTTGGACCATAGTTTGTTTGTTTAATTGCTCATTAGTGAATAACTTGGTTTATTACATTTTGCTGTATGAAGAGACTTACATGCAGGGCTGGCTTCATTGGGCCTATGACCAGTACAGTCATACAAGGCCCTGCATTTAAAAAGATCCCATGCTTAGAATTTAATGCTTTTGGGTAACCATCTTAAAATTCTTGATAATTTTATTTTTGAATTTGTGCTTTGTAAGTGAAGTTTGATGGAACAATGGAACATGTGCCAGGGGGTTATATTCTCAGTTCATATGTGTCCTGCCTACCTTCTACCTCCCCAGAATGGGTTCTCAGTCACTAACTTTCCAGTCCTGATGGTCCTAGACTGCCTACCCCTACCAGTCACTACTGGCACCAGATCCTACACTTCTCTGAAGAGAAAATATTTAAACTGAGTTTTAAAATACAAGTAGGAATTAACCAAGCAGAGGGAGAGGAAAGGGAGACTCAAAAAGGAGACCAGGGGCATGAGAAAGCAAGATAAATCATTTTTCAGAGATAAACGCATGGTTCCATGTCAGGAGCCTATCAGGCAGAGGCAGGAGTAAGGCTTTAGAGGTAGACAAAGGTTAGATGAAGAAAGGCCATATATGCCATGTGCCCGTTCTGAGACATTTGGATTTAATGCTGAAGCATTGGAAATTTATGAAAAGATTTTGGTCAGAAAGTCAAATAGAGATTCTCAAGTTATGGAATTTAAGATTTTTAACTGACTTTAACTTATCCAAAACTCAAGTTAAATTCACCCTCCAGCAGTTATATTGGCTTTCTCCAAGGTTATACACACCTGGAGGTGCTCACTGTTCTGATACCATTGATCTCTTCCTGGTACCACAAAAATAACCTCACTCTTCACTTCACACCCTAATTGGGTCACGGACTTGGTAGCTAAGGGTGTGTTTCCCATCGAATTCTGACTCATGTGTATCCTTCCAGCATCATGGACCTCTGACATTGTGCCAGTTGGGGAAGAAGGGTAACCAGCCTTGCTGTGTGGTATATGATATCTTACCTACTATTCAGTTCAGTTCAGTCGCTCAGTCGTGTCCAATTCTTTGCGACCCCATGAATCGCAGCACACCAGGCCTCCCTGTCCATCACCAACTCCCAGAGTTCACTCAGACTCACATCCATCAAGTCAGTGATGCCATCCAGCCATCTCATCCTCTGTCATCCCCTTCTCCTCCTGCACCCAATCCCTCCCAGCATCAGAGTCTTTTCCAGTGAGTCAACTCTTCGAATGAGGTGGCCAAAGTACTGGAGTTTCAGCTCTAGCATCATTCCTTCCAAAGAAATCCCAGGGCTGACCTCCTTCAGAATGGACTTGTTGGATCTCCTTGCAGTCCAAGGGACTCTCAAGAGTCTTCTCCAACACCACAGTTCAAAAGCATCAATTCTTTGGCGCTCAGCCTTCTTCACAGTCCAACTCTCACATCCAAACATGACCACAGGAAAAACCATAGCCTTGACTAGACGGACCTTTGTTGGCAAAGTAATGTCTCTGCTTTTTAATATGCTATCTAGGTTGGTCATAACTATTAACACTCTGCTTTTCTCAAGCCAATGTCCCCACTGACTATCCTATTTACATCCCTCCACTTGTAGTAATCTTTTCCTCTGAATTTCCTCTTATTTCCTCTGAATTCCTCCCCCTATCCTCTTCCAACCAAATCGTCTTCATCCTTTAAGGCCTAATTGAGGTTCATGACTACTGTATTGATTTTCCTCTTCTTAAAAACAACCTCATAGCTTGTGGTCTGCACAATACAAGTTAGCGCTTAATTATATACCATATAGAATTATTTACCATTGCTTTATTGTGCTTCCCTAGTAACTCAAATGATAAAGATTATGCCTGCAATGCAGGAGACCCCAGTTTGATTCCTAGATCAGGGAGACCATCTGGAGAAGGGATAGGTTATCCACTCCAGTATTCTTGGTCTTCCTAGTGGCTCAGCTGGTAAAGAATGAACCTGCAATGCGGGAGACCTGGGTTCAATCCCTGTGTTGGGAAGATCCCCTGGAGAAGGGAAAGGCTATCCACTCCAGTATTCTGGCCTGGAGAATCCCATGGACTGTATAGTCCATGGGGTCACAAAGAGTCAAACACGACTGAGCAACTTTCGCTTTCTTTCTTTCTATTGTGTGATAATTTTGTCTTCTCACCTAAACTGTAAACTAGTTGATTTTTTTATCTGCATTAAATCTTAAGTTTTAAGCCTTGGCATTACAAATTTATCTTATTTATTTATGTGCCCCACTCTGTAAGTATCTCCTAAATTAGCAGTAAATATTTGTTAAATGATGACTGTGATACCTGTGGAGTCTGTTCTTGCTCTGCCCAGTGTCCCCTGCATCCCCTTTCTTTAGTAACGCCTCTACTTTCCTAGTCACAGAGTGGGCCATAACCCAGGTAAGGCAATCATAGTTCTCCAGGCCAATAATCTAAGAGTCCCTCCCAGTGGGTTCTCAGACTGAATCTGTGAGAGAGAAGCTCCTTTTATTTCTCTTTGGCCATGAACAGATCAGGTACGGACTATGTCCTTTTCTCCCTTCAGTGACTAGAGAAAGGGGATACAGATCTCTCCAATCTTATACAAACTCTTTTAGAAATTAAAAAAGAAAGAAAGAAAGAAAAATGCCCTCCCCCTAGTCATGATATAAAGCCAAACAAGAACAATGGCAGCTGGATGGGAGGGGAGTTTGGGGGAGAATGGATACATGTTTCTGTATGGCTGAGTTCCTTAGCTGTTCACCTGAAACTCACAACATTGTTGATTGACTGTACCCAAATACAAAACAAAAAGTTAAAAAAAAAAGAAAATTTCAAGCCAATCCACTCATGAAAATAGGTAAAACCATCTTAAATAATCTAATCATACCTAAAAAGAGAATACAGAGCTGATCAAGTTGAGTTTATCCCTGTAATGTAAAGTGATTTTGCATTAGAAATACATAAATATAAATTTAACCAAGGAGGAAAAAATTTATACTCTGAAAACTATAAGACATTCATGAAGGAGATTAAAGATGATACAAATAGGAGGAGGAGCCAAGATGGCGGAGGAGTAGGACGTGGAGAACACTTTCTCCCCCACAAATTCATCAAAAGAGCATTTAAACGTCGAGTAAATTCCACAAAACAACTTCTGAATGCCGGCAGAGGACATCAGGCACCCAGAAAAGCAATCCAACTCTTCGAAAGGAGGTAGGAAAAAATATAAAAGACAAAAAAAGAGACAAAGAGGGAGGGACGGAGTTCCGTCCCGGGAAGGGAGTCTTAAAAAAAGAGAAGTTTCCAAACACCAGGAAACCTTCTCACTGCCGAATCTGTGCCGAGCTTTGGAAGCACAGAGGGCAACATAACAGGAAGAAAAAATAAATAAACAATTAAAACTCGAAGATTGCGAGTCCTACGGTAACTCCCCCAGCGGAGAAGCAGCGCAGACGCCTGCACGCGCCATTAGCAAGTGGGGGCTGGGCAGGGAGGCGCAGCTGCATCGCTTAGAGTAAGATTCTGGCCTGAATACCCTGAGCACTATCTGAGTGAAATAATTTGGGCTAGCAAACCAGACTGTGGGATATCTACCACGCGAAATGTCAGCCCCAACCTAAGACACCGCCAGGCCCGCGCACGGAACAAAGAATTGAACAGAGATAGCCGGCTGCAGACCTTCCCCCTCCGGTGACAGGCAGCCAGAGCCGGAAGGGGGCAATCGCAGCCCCAGAGAGACATTATCTATAAAACTGTAAGCAGGCTTCTTTGCTAACTAAAACTTTTTGGGGGTCTGGACAGTTAACATCTGCCTGAGAAGGTGCGCCGGTTTTACACCCAGATAACCGAGTGGCGGGGAGGCGATAAGT
Source organism: Bos javanicus (assembly GCF_032452875.1). NCBI lineage: Eukaryota > Metazoa > Chordata > Mammalia > Artiodactyla > Bovidae > Bos > Bos javanicus. The sequence continues at coordinate 10,179,869 of NC_083878.1, forward strand.
CGCAGCATTGGCGCTCGCCAAACACCTCATCACTTGAGCTGCTCAGACCTGGGAAGAGCACAAAACTCAGGCCCAACTGAGTCTGTGCCTCTGAGGACTACCCGAGTGCCTGAACCTGAGCGGCTTGGACCTGGGAGGTACATGCAACCCAGGGCCAGCCTCGGATTGTTCCCGGCGGAACAACCTAGAGCCCCAGCAGTGTGGGCAGGGAGGCTACACGCGCCGTGAGCGGGGGCAGACCCAGTGTGGCTGAGGCACTGCGAGCGCACGCCAGTGTTATTTGTTTGCAGCATCCCTCCCTCCCTCCCCACAGCGCGACTGAACAAAGAGAAGAAATACAGCTCCACCCATCAGAACACCGACACAAGCTTCCCTAACCAGGAAACCTTGACAAGCCACCTGTACAAACCCACACACAGCGAGGAAAAGCCACAATAAATAGAACTCCACAAACTGCCAGAATACAGAAAGGACACCCCAAACTCAGCAATTTAAACAAGATGAAGAAACAGAGGAATAGTCAGCAGATAAAGGAACAGGATAAACGCCCACCAAACCAAACAAAAGAGGAAGAGATAGGGAATCTACCTGATAAAGAATTCCGAATAATGATAGTGAAATTGATCCAAAATCTTGAAATTAAAATGGAATCACAGATAAATAGCTTGGAGACAAGGATTGAGAAGATGCAAGAAAGGTTTAACAAGGACCTAGAAGAAATAAAAAAGAGTCAATATATAATGAATAATGCAATAAATGAAATTAAAAACACCCTGGAGGCAACAAATAGTAGAATAACAGAGGCAGAAGATAGGATTAGTGAATTAGAAGACAGAATGGTAGAAATAAATGAATCAGAGAGAATAAAAGAAAAACAAATTAAAAGAAATGAGGACAATCTCAGAGACCTCCAGGACAATATTAAACGCTACAACATTCGAATCATAGGGGTTCCAGAAGAAGAAGACAAAAAGAAAGACCATGAGAAAATACTTGAGGAGATAATAGTTGAAAACTTCCCTAAACTGGGGAAGGAAATAATCACCCAAGTCCAAGAAACCCAGAGAATCCCAAACAGGATAAACCCAAGGTGAAACACCCCAAGACACATATTAATCAAATTAACAAAGATCAAACACAAAGAACAAATATTAAAAGCAGCAAGGGAAAAACAACAAATAACACACAAGGGAATTCCCATAAGGATAACAGCTGATCTTTCAATAGAAACTCTTCAAGCCAGGAGGGAATGGCAAGACATACTTTAAATGATGAAAGAAAATAACCTACAGCCCAGATTATTGTACCCAGCAAGGATTTCATTCAAGTATGAAGGAGAAATCAAAAGCTTCTCAGACAAGCAAAAGCTGAGAGAATTCTGCACCACCAAACCAGCTCTCCAACAAATACTAAAGGATATTCTCTAGACAGGAAACACAAAAATGGTGTATAAATTCGAACCCCAAACAGTAAAGTAAATGGCAACGGGATCATACTTATCAGTAATTACCTTAAACGTAAATGGGTTGAATGCCCCAACCAAAAGACAAAGACTGGCTGAATGGATACAAAAACAAGACCCCTACATATGTTGTCTACAGGAGACCCACCTCAAAACAGGGGACACATACAGACTGAAAGTGAAGGGCTGGAAAAAGATTTTCCATGCAAATAGGGACCAAAAGAAAGCAGGAGTAGCAATACTCATATCAGATAAAATAGACTTTAAAACAAAGGCTGTGAAAAGAGACAAAGAAGGTCACTACATAATGATCAAAGGATCAATCCAAGAAGAAGATATAACAATTATAAATATATATGCACCCAACACGGGAGCACCGCAGTATGTAAGACAAATGCTAACAAGTATGAAAGGAGAAATTAACAATAACACAATAATAGTGGGAGACTTTAATACCCCACTCACACCTATGGATAGATCAACTAAACAGAAAATTAACAAGGAAACACAAACTTTAAACGATACAATAGACCAGTTAGACCTAATTGATATCTATAGGACATTTCATCCCAAAACAATGACTTTCACCTTTTTCTCAAGCGCACATGGAACCTTCTCCAGGATAGATCACATCCTGGGCCATAAAGCTAGCCTTGGTAAATTCAAAAAAATAGAAATCATTCCAAGCATCTTTTCTGACCACAATGCAGTAAGATTAGATCTCAATTACAGGAGAAAAACTATTAAAAATTCCAACATATGGAGGATGAACAACACCCTGCTGAATAACCAACAAATCACAGAAGAAATCAAAAAAGAAATCAAAATTTGCATAGAAACGAATGAAAATGAAAACACAACAACCCAAAACCTGTGGGACACAGTAAAAGTAGTCCTAAGGGGAAAGTTCATAGCAATACAGGCACACCTCAAGAAACAAGAAAAAAGTCAAATAAATAACCTAACTCTACACCTAAAGCAACTAGAAAAGGAAGAAATGAAGAACCCCAGGGTTAGTAGAAGAAAAGAAATCTTAAAAATTAGAGCAGAAATAAATGCAAAAGAAACAAAAGAGACCATAGCAAAAATCAACAAAACCAAAAGCTGGTTCTTTGAAAGGATAAATAAAATTGATAAACCATTAGCCAGATTCATCAAGAAACAAAGGGAGAAAAATCAAATCAATAAAATTAGAAACGAAAATGGAGAGATCACAACAGACAACACAGAAATACAAAGGATTATAAGAGACTATTATCAACAATTATATGCCAATAAAATGGACAACGAGGAAGAAATGGACAAATTCTTAGAAAAGTACAACTTTCCAAAACTCAACCAGGAAGAAATAGAAAACCTTAACAGACCCATCACAAGCACGGAAATTGAAACTGTAATCAAAAATCTTCCAGCAAACAAAAGCCCAGGTCCAGACGGCTTCACAGCTGAATTCTACCAAAAATTTAGAGAAGAGCTAACACCTATCCTGCTCAAACTCTTCCAGAAAATTGCAGAGGAAGGTAAACTTCCAAACTCATTCTATGAGGCCACCATCACCCTAATACCAAAACCTGACAAAGATCCCACAAAAAAAGAAAACTACAGGCCAATATCACTGATGAACATAGATGCAAAAATCCTAAACAAAATTCTAGCAATCAGAATCCAACAACACATTAAAGATCATACACCATGACCAAGTGGGCTTTATCCCAGGGATGCAAGGATTCTTCAATATCCACAAATCAATCAATGAAAAAAAAAAAAAATTCTAGCATACAGGTATGTTGTGTCCAAAAATACACACACACACACACACACACACACACACACACACATATTTAAAGCAATGTGCTTTACTCAACTTAACTTTTGTATTTTTACTTAGCATTTGTCTTGTTACTTTAAATTTTCTTTCCTTAATAAATGTATTCATTTAACTGAAAAAAAAAAAAAGATGATACAAATAAATGGAAAGATATCCTATGTTCATGGATTAGAATTAATGTTGTTAAACTATCCATACCGCCCTGTGAAGTCGCTTCAGTCGTGTCTGACTCTGTTCGAACCCAGAGACGGCAGCCCACCAGGCTCTGCCGTCCCTGGGATTCTCCAGGCAAGAACACTGGAGTGGGTTGCCATTTCCTTCTCCAGTGCATGAAAGTGAAAAGTGAAAGGGAAGTCACTCAGTCGTGTCCGACTCTTAGCAACCCCATGGACTGCAATCCTCCAGACTTCTCCATCCATGGGATTTTCCAGGCAAAAGTACTGGAGTGGGGTGCCATTGCCTTCTCTGTCCATACTGCCCAAAGCAATCTATACATTTAATGCAATCAGTATCAAAATACTCATGACATTTTTCACAGAACTAGAAAAAATAATCTTAAAACTTGTATGGAACCACAAAAGACACCAAATAGCCAAAGCAATCTTGAGAAAAAAGAAAAAAACTAGAGGCATCACACTGCCTTACATCAGACTATACTACAAAGCTACAGTAATCAAAAAAGTATGGTTCTGGCACAAAAACAGACACATAGATCAATGGAACAGAATAAAGAGCCCAGAAATAAACCCACATACTTATGGTCAATTAATCTACAACAAAGAAGGAAAAATACATGTTGGAGAAAAGACAGTACCTTCAATAACTGGTATTGGAAAAACAGCACAGCTATGCATAAAAGAATTAAATTAGAACATCTTCTCACATGATATACAAAAATAAACTCAAAATGAATTAAAAACCTAAATGTAAAACTGGAAGCCATAAAAATCCTAGAAGAAAATATAGGTAAAACAATTTGACATAAATCATAGCAATATTTTTTTACATCTATCTCTTAAAGCAATGGAAACAAAAGCAAAAATAAATAAATGGGATCTACTTAAACTTAAGAGCTTTTGCACAGTGAAAGAAACCATCAATAAGATGAAAAGACAACCTACTAAATGGGAGGAGATATTTATAAAGTCATTTGATAAGTGGTTAATATCCAAAATATATAAAGAGCTCATACAACTGAATATAAAAAAAAAAAAATTAAAAATGGGTGGAAGACCTGAATAGACATTTTTTCCAAAGAAGACATATAGATGGTCAACAGGCACATAAAAGGATGCTCAGCATCACTAATTATCAGGAAATGCAAATCAAAACCACAATGAGCTATCACCTCACACCTATCAGAATAGCTATCATCAAAAGATAGCAAATAATAAATGCTCACAAGGATATGGAGAAAGGGAACTCTAGTACACTGTTGGTGGGAATGTAAATTGATGTAGCTACTATGGGCTTCCCTGGTGGCTCGGACGGTAAAGTGTCTGTCTGCAATGCAGGAGACCCGGATTCAATCCCTGGGTTGGGAAGATCCCCTGGAGAAGGAAATGGCAGCCCACTCCAGCCTGGAAAATCCCAGGGACGGTGGAGCCTGGTAGGCTACTGTCCATGGGGTCACAAAGAGTTGGACATGACTGAGCGACTTCACTTCACTTCACTATGGAAAACAGTATGGAAGGTCCTCAAAAAAAGTACAAATAAAACTAACACAAGAGGATGTAGAGTTGCCGGTGCCTGACAGTGCGTCTGACACAAAGCTGGATGGGGTAGAGAGTAGGGGATGGTAGTGAGGGGTGGTGGAAGAAGGAAGAGGCAGTGGTGAATCACTTATAAATGACTCCAAAGCAGGACCTGGAGCGTAAATTCCAGGAGGATAATGGTCATTCATGACAAAAAGGGAAAGGCCTGAGACGTGGAATCAGCAATTGCAACCCTTCAGTGTGAGTTAGCAGGCCCTGAGAAAGGGGAATGCCTGCCAACTGGCCTTCATTCAACTGCAGCCACTCCAACCACTCCCTATGGTGAACCTAGAGGAAACTCTGAGAATGCAGGATTACAGGTCCCAGTTAGCTAAGATGCCCTGTGACCTGCAACCAGAGGATTATACATTCTGAAAAAGACAATTCAAAGGACTGTCTCCAACCTGGACAGAAAGACCCTTCTCAGATGACGCAGATTTACATCACAATAAAGATGATATGCAGAGAAAACCCATGCCCCCAAAGAGATTACAGCCATTCCTCCAAACAGATTCAGTGGGAATAACCACAAAAGTCACCCTGGGGCCCCTTAATAGAACAGGGCGAGAGCTCCATGACCCCAACTAGGTAGGGTCTAAGAGTCCTGTGTCAGCATTAAAGAAGTTACAGAAGACTAACCATCTGTCCCTCATTACCCCAATGAAGATTTCTTGGGGTTCACATCTCAAGGAAAATTTGAAGTAGGAGATAGATGGGTCCCTGGGCTGAACAGCTGGTGATTTTCAAATGGAGCAAAATTGAAGTTTATCTTCAGCCAGACAAGAATGACACGTGTTTCCCTTCCTCCCTTCATATGGAGGGAATAAACTGATGGGGGAATTTGTTGCAGTGAAAAGGAAAAATGAGGAATGAGTTTTTCTTTTTCACTTCTCTGAGAGTAAAGAAGATAAAGAGAACAGTGAGCAGGCCTGAACATTCCTAGTTTATTTTACTTTGCTGCTACTGCTAAGTCACTTCAGTCGTGTCCGACTCTGTGCGACCCCACAGACAGCAGCTCAACCAGGCTCCCCCATCCCTGGGATTCTCCAGACAAGAACACTGGAGAGGGTTGCCATTTCCTTCTCCCATGCATGGAAGTGAAAAGTGAAAGTGAAGTCGCTCAGTCGTGTCCGACCCTCAGCGACCCCATGGACTGCAGCCTACCAGGCTCCTCCATCCATGGGATTTTCCAGGCAAGAGTACTGGAGTGGGGTGCCATTGCCTTCTCCTGCTCCTAATTCTGCATGTCTGTAACTAAGTTTGCTTTTCTGCCCCCTAACTCTGCAGAGCTACACTTCACTTGACTCTATGCTAAATACATCCCCTATCTGGTGTTTACCTTTACAACAGCCTTCCCCTTGTAGTTACATGTCAGAAAGAAGGTCTCAGAGCCACCAAACTGCCAGATGCAGTTACTGGGTTACTGACACCAGTTTATGACTGTCTCTGAAACAATGCAAGAGGAAGAAATCAAGATCCTCTCACCTTTGTTCTCTCATCACCTACTACTGACTGCGAGCACTTGCCTTAGGGGCACAGTTCTTGAGGCAGGAGCATACTGTGTTCCCCTCTCCATCAGCTGAGAATAAAAGCCACCATTCTATTTCTTCCAAAAAAAAAAAAAAACCTAACACAACATTGTAAATTAACTGTACCTTAATAAAAAAATTAAAAATAAAATTACCATATGATCCAGCTATTCCACTCCTGGGTATACATCTGAAGAACACAAAAACACTAATTTTAAAAGATGTATGCACCCCAATCTTCATAGCAGCATTATTTTCAAAAGTTGCTTATGGAAGCAATTTGTGTCCATCACCAAATGAATGGATAAAGGAGATGTGGTATGTATATACAATGGAATATTACTCAGCCATAAAAATGATTGAAATTTTGCATTTGCACAACATGGATGGACCTAGAAGATATTATGCTTGGTGAAGTAAGTCAGACAAAGACAAATACTGTACATTAGCACTTATATTGGAGAAGGAAATGGCAACCCACTCCAGTATTCTTGCCTGGAGAATCCCAGGGATGAAGGAGCCTGGTGGGCTGCCGTCTACAGGGTCGCACAGAGTCGGACACGACTGAAGCGACTTTGCAGCAGCAGCGGCAGCACTTATATGTGAAATCTAAAAAAATAAGTGCATAATATAATAAAACAGAAACAGACTTATACAGAGAACAAATTAGTGGTTACCAATGGGGAGAGGGCTTGAGGGGGATGGAAGATAGGGGAAAAGGATTAAGAGGTACAAACTACCATTATAAAAGTACAAGGATATAATGTCCAGCACAGGGAAATAACCAATATTTTTTAATGACTTTAAATAGAATATAATCTAGAAAAATATTGAATGACTATATTATAAACCTGAAATGAATATAACATTGTAAGTCAATTATGTGTGTGCTTGTGTGCTCAGTTGTATCCAACTCTTTGTGACCCCCAAGGACTATAGCCCACCAGGCTCCTCTGTCCATGAAATTTTCCAAGCAAGAATATGAAGTGGGTTGCCATTTCTTACTCCAAGGGATCTTCCCAACCCAGAGATCAAACCCGCATTTCTTGTGTCTCCTGCACTGGCAGGCAGATTCTTTACCACTGATGCCACCTGGGAAACTATACTTCAGTAAAAAGGGAAAAAAACGTATAAATATAATTTACCACATAAACAAATGTAAAAATTATGTTATCTTAATAGACACAGGAAAAAAACATATGATAAAATAAACATCCATTCATCATTTAAGGAAAAAATCTTAGTAAACCGGGGATAGAAAATAACTTCTGTAACTTGGCAATAATGTTTCCATCAAAAATCTACAATGCAGTCCTTACTGGTGAAATGTTGGAAAGATTACCTTCATGCCTCTGCATGAAGCACCCTGTGAACAAGTGAAACTAGACTAAACACAGAGGAAAAGGCGAGGGCGGGGAAAGTGGCTGAGATGGCAGAATAGAAAGACCCTGAGCTCACCTCCTCTTGCAAGCACAACAAAATCACAACTATCTGTAGAGTAGCCATCAATGAAAAAGACCAGAACCTACCAGAAAAGGTCTTCTACAATTAAAGACATAAAGAATAGACCACAATCAGATGGTAGGAGGGACAGACTTGCCATGTAATCAAGTCTCATACACACTGGGTGAGCAACCCACAAAATAGAGAATAATTATATTGCAGAGGTTCTTCCACAGGAGTGAGAGTTCTAAGCCCCATATCAGGCTCCCCAGCCTGGGCTGCACCAGAAATATAAGCCACAGAGCACCTGGTTTTGCAGGTTCAGTTCAGTTCAGTTCAGTTCAGTCGCTCAGTTGTGGCCAACTCTTTGTGACCACATGGACTGCAGCACACCAGGCTTCCCTGTCCATCACCTATGCCCAGAGCTTGCTCAAACTCATGTCCATACAGTTGGTGATGCCATCCAACCATCTCATCCTCTGTAATCCCCTGCTCCTCCTGCCTTCAGTCTTTCCCAGCATCAGGATCTTTTCTAATGAGTCACTTCTTCGAATCAGGTGGCTAAAGTATTGGAGCTTCAGCTTCAGCATCAGTCCTTCCAATGAATATTCAGGACTGATTTCCTTTAGGATCGACTAGTTTGATCTCCTTGCAGTCCAAGGGACTCTCAAGAGCCTTCACCAACACCACAATTCAAAAGCATCAATTCTTCAGTGCTCAGCTTTCTTTATGGTCCAACTCACATCCATACATGACTACTGGAAAAACCATAGCTTTGACTAGACAGACCTTGGTTGGCAAAGTAGTGTCTCTGCTTTTTAATATGCTGTCTAGGTTTGTCATACCTTTTCTTCCAAGGAGTAAGCATCTTTTAATTTCATGGCTGCAGTCACAATCTGCAGTGATTTTGGAGCCCAAGAAAATAAAGTCTGTCACTGTTTCCATTGTTTCCCCATGTATTTGTCATGAAGTGATGGGACTGGATGCCATTATCTTCGTTTTTTGAATGTTGAGTTTTAAGCCAACTTTTTCACTCTTCTCTTTCACTTTCATCAAGATGCAGTTTAGTTCCTCTGGCTTTGCAGGTTAGCAGGGCTTAATTTCAGGACTCCCAAGGACTGAGGGAAATAGAGACTTCATTCTTAAAGGACACACACAAAAATCTCACACACACCTGGACCCAAGGCAAAAATAGTAATTTAATAAAAGCCTGGGCTAGACCTAGCTGCCAGTCTTGGAGTCTCCCAGAGAGATGGGGGGTGACTGCCACTCACCCTGGGGACATAAGCACTGGCAGCAGCCATATTTAGGAGCTTTCTACTGTACAGACACTGGTCCAGGCAGGCACCATGGTGGTGTCTTCCTCCTAGCTCATTCACACCAAGACCTGGCCCCACCCAACAACTTGGCACCAATTCTGGTACATCTCAGACCAAACAGCTAACTGGGTGGGGACATAGCCTCACCAATCAGCAAACAGGCTGCCTAGAGACTTCCTGAGCCCACAGCTGCCTCTAGATATGCCTCTAGACACAACCCTGTCCACCAGAGGCCCAAGACCCAGCTCAGCTGACCAGTGAGCAAGCACCTGCCCTATCCTCCAGGAAGCTTGCAGTAGCCTCTAGACCAGCCTCACCCACAGAGGGCAGACACTAAAGGCAAAAACACCACAATTCTGCAGACTGCAGACCCAGCCCACCCACAGCAGGCCACACCTTACCCTAGGATCAACTGGGCCCTGGCCCTGTCTACTAGTAGGCCAGCACAAGCTTTTGGACACTCTAGACCCCATACCCAACAGTATTAGAAATGTCTCCCCTGCTCTGACCCCAGCAATCTGATACCAACTCTGGGATCCCTGGGCTCAGCAGCTGGACTCCAGGACCCAGCTCTGCCTTGCCATAGTCCAGCACTAACCCCAGACCTGGCTCCATCCACCAGTGTGCAGGCACCAGCCCTGGAGTCTTCTGGGCCCTGACTCTAGCCACCAGAGAGCCAGCACTAGCCCCAGGCCCCCGGGGGTTCTGCAGTTAGCCACCTTGTGACCAGGCTCTGCTAACCAGCACCTAGCAGCATCCACACAAGGCAAGGCCTGGCAACCGACCTGGCTAGGGGCTAACTTAGCCTACCAGAATGCTCACACAGTCAGCCCACCACAACAGAAGGACCCCTCATGGAGGGAACCCCGCAAGCATATAACTTGGGTAACAAGAGGGATGTGCACTGAGGGGACGCATAGAATATCTCCAACAGAAGGCCACTTCTCCAGGGCCAAGAAAAGTAACCTACTATATACATAAAAGTACAAACAACAGCTTAAATAAAATGAGGCAATGCAGGAACATGTTCCAGACAAAGGAGCACAATAAAATCCCAGAAGAACTAAGTGAAGTAAAGATAGGCAATCTACCCAAGAGAGAGTTCAGAGTTGTTTGTTTTTTTTTAAATACGATCAAAGAATTCAGGAAAAGAATGGACGTACGGAGAAAGAAGTTGGAAGTTTTTAACAAAGAGTTAGAAAATATAAAGAACAACCAAACAGATGAACAATACAATAACTGAAATGAAAAATACACTAGGAGGAATCAATAGTAGACTGAGTGTTTCAGAGGAATGAATCGGTAATCTGGAAGACGGGGTAGTGGGAATCACTGCCACTGAACAGAAAAAAGGTTGAAAAGAAAGTTTGAAAGATTGAAAAGGACAGTTTGAAAGACCTCTGGTGCAATATCAGGCACACTAATATTTGCACTATAGTGGTCCCAGAAGGAGAAGAGAGGAAAAAGGGCTGAGAATATATTTCAAACCATAATAGCTGAAAACTTCCCTAACCTGGGAAAGGAAACAGTCACCCAAAGTCCAGGAAGTAGAGAGTCCCATACAAGATTAATCCATAGAGGAACACACCAAGACACATATAATTAAAATGACAAAAATTAAAAATCAGATCAGATCAGTCGCTTAGTCGTGTCCGACTCTTTGCGACCCCATGAATCACAGCATGCCAGGCCTCCCTGTCCATCACCAACTCCCAGAGTTCACTCAGACTCACATCCATCGAGTCAGTGATGCCATCCAGCCATCTCATCCTCTGTCATCCCCTTCTCCTCTTGCCCCCAATCCCTCCCAGCATCAGAGTCTTTTCCAATGAGTCAACTCTTCGCACGAGGTGGCAAAGTACTGGAGTTTCAGCTTTAGCATCATTCCTTCCAAAGAAATCCCAGGGCTGATCTCCTTTAGAATGGACTGGTTGGATCTCCTTGCAGTCCAAGGGACTCTCAAGAGTCTTCAAAAGCATCAATTCTTCAGCGCTCAGCCTTCTTCACAATCCAACTCTCACATCCATACATGACCACAGGAAAAACCATAGCCTTGACTAGATGAACCTTTGTTGGCAAAGTAATGTTTCTGCTTTTGAATATGCTATCTAGGTTGGTCATAACTTTCCTTCCAAGGAGTAAGCGTCTTTTAATTTCATGGCTGCAGTCACCATCTGCAGTGATTTTGGAGCCCAGAAAAATAAAGTCTGACACTGTTTCCACTGTTTCCCCATCTATTTCCAATGAAGTGATGGGACTGGATGCCCATCACTTCATGGGAATTAAAATAGAAAATTAAAAATAGAGAACATTAAAAAGGATTAAGGGAAAAGCAACAAATAACACACAAAGAAGCTTCCATATGGCTATCAGCTGATTTTTCAGCAGAAACTCTTCAGGCTAAAACCGGGTGGCACAATATATTTAAAGTGATGAAAAGGAAAAAACTATAACCAAGAATACTCTGCCCAGAAAGATTGCCTTCAAAAATCAGGAATAAGACATGGGGGCCCCGTTACTGCTTTGATTCAGCATAGTTAATCATAGTGGTTTCCCAGATGGTGCTAATGATAAAGAACCCGCCTGCCAATGCGTAAGACGTAGAGACGTGTTCAATCCCTGAGTAGGGAAGATCCCCTGGAGAAGGGTATGGCAGCCCATTCCAGGAGTCCTGCCTGGAGAATCCCATGGACAGAGGAGCCTGGCAGGCTATAGTGCACAGTTGGACACAACTAAAGCACACACACATGCAGTTGTCATAGACTAGCAAAATAAGAAAAATACTAAAAAAATGTGAAGATTGGAAAGAAAGAAACAAAACTATTTTTGTCTGAAACATACTTAATTGGCTACATTAATAACCAAAAGATTCTATGGAAAAATTAGTAAGAGTGTAACAAGGTGGTTGGACATACCCATGGACTATAGCTCGCCGGGCTCCCTGAGGATTCTCCAGGTAAAAATACTGGAGTGGGTTGCCATGCCCTCCTCCAGGGGATCTTCCCAACCGAGGGATCGAATCCAAGTCTTTCGCACTGCAGGTGGTTCTTCACCGTCTGAGCCAGTGCGGAAGCCCAGATGTAAGACAAACATACAAAGTCAGTAGCATTTCTATAATTAGAAACAAACTCTTAGACTTCCATTTTTAAATAAATACCTTTTACAAGAATAAAAGAATAAAGTATTTGGAAATAAAGTTTAACAAAAGATGCATAGAATAGTTATCGGGAAAAGTTGAAAGCTTTACTGATGGCACCTTAAAGAAGATATAACTAAGTGGAGCATGTTAATGGATAGAAACATTCAATATCATAAGGATTCAGTTCTCCCCAAATTGATCTATCAATGCAATTCCAATCAAAATGCTATCAGAATTTTTTGATGAACTTACAAGCTAATCCTAATATATATATTTAAAAGGTGATGGAATTCCAGTTGAGCTATTTCAAATCCTAAAAGATGATGCTATGGAAGTGCTGCACTCAATATGCCAGCAAATTTGGAAAACTCAGCAGTGGCCACAGGACTGGAAAAGGTCAGTCTTCATTCCAATCCCAAAGAAAGGCAATGACAAAGAATGTTCAAACTACCGCACAATTGCACTCATCTCACACGCTAGTAAAGTAATGCTCAAAATTCTCCAAGCCAGGCTTCAGCAATACGTGAAACGTGAACTTCCAGATGTTCAAGCTGATTTTAGAAAAGGCAGAGGAACCAGAGATCAAATTGCCAATATCCGCTGGATCTTCAAAAAAGCAAGAGAGTTCCAGAAAAACATCTATTTCTGCTTTATTGACTATGGCAAAGCCTTTGACTGTGTGGATCACAATAAACTGTGGAAAATTCTGAAAGAGATGGGAATACCAGACCACCTGACCTGCCTCTTGAGAAACCTGTATGCAGGTCAGGAAGCAACAGTTAGAACCAGACACGGAACAACAGACTGGTTCCAAATAGGAAAAGGAGTACATCAAGGCTGTATATTGTCACCTTGCTTATTTAACTTATATGCAGAGTACATCATGAGAAATGCTGAGCTGGAAGAAGCACAAGCTGGAATCAAGATTGCCGGGAGAAATATCAATAACCTCAGATATGCAGATGACACCACCCTTATGGCAGAAAATGAAGAGGAACTAAAAAGCCTCTTGATGAAAATGAAAGAGGAGAGTGAAAAAGTTGGCTTAAAGCTCAACATTCAGAAAACAAAGATGGTGGCATTCGGTCCCATCACTTCATGACAAATAGTTGGGGAAACAGGGGAAACAGTGGCTGACTTAATTTGGGGGGCTCCAAAATCACTGCAGATGGTGATTGCAGCCATGAAATTAAAAGACATTTACTCCTTGGAAGAAAAGTTATGACCAACCTAGATAGCATATTAAAAAGCAGAGACATTGCTTTGCCAACAAAGGTCTGTCTAGTCAAGGCTATGGTTTTTCCTGTGGTCATGTATGGATGTGAGAGTTGGATTATAAAGAAAGCTGAGCGCTGAAGAATTGATGTTTTTGAATTGTGGTGTTGGAGAAGACTCTTGTGAGTCCCTTGGAATGCAAGGAGATCCAACCACTCTATCCTAAAGGAGATCAGTCCTGGGTGTTCATTGGAAGAACTGATGTTGAAGCTGAAACTCCAATACTTTGGCCACCTGATGCGAAGAGCTGACTCATTTGAAAAGACCCTGATGCTGGGAAAGATTGAGGGCAGAAGGAGAAGGGGACGACAGAGGATGAGATGGTTAGATGCCATCACCGACTCAATAGACATGAGTTTGAGTAAACTCCGGGAATTGGTGATGGACAGAGAGTCCTGGCATGCTGCAGTTCATAGGATTACAAAGAGTCGGACACGACTGAGCGACTGAACTGAACTGAAGATAAATATTAAAGCTAAAGGTTTCCCTTGCCTGATATTAAGATGATTATTAATATAAGGCTGTTCTAATTAAGATGGTGTTGTATTTCTACAGGGAAAGACAAATGTCCAGTTTAGAACAGATGAGAGAACCCAAAAACAGACAGCCACATTATATGAAAACTTAATATGTGGCTAAGTTGACGTGACAAAGCAATAAGAAAGAATGGATCTAGTCATTAAATTATACTGAAACTGTAAACATTCCATATGGGAAAAAATGAAATTTGATCCCTGCTGCTTCTGCTAAGTCACTTCAGTCGTGTCCGACTCTGTGCAACCCCATAGACAGCAGCCCACCAGGCTCCCCTGTCCCTGGGATTCTCCAGGCAAGAACACTGGAGTGGGTTGCCATTTCCTCCTCCAATGTATGAAAGTGAAAAGTGAAAGTGAAGTCACTCAGTTGTGTCCAACTCTTCGCAACCCCATGGACTGCAGCCTACCAGGCTCCATTTACAATACTATATTTTAAATAGATTAAAGACTTAAATATGAAAGTTAAAACTTGAAAAATTTGCAGGAAAATACAGGAGAAAATTTTATCACCAAAGTTAAGGAGGAGGAAGAATAAATTTGCTAAGCATAAAGTAAAAGATTGATATTTTATGGTATTGATTACTTCAAAATTAAGAATTTCTATTCATCAGAAACACCATAAAGAAAATAATGACATGTCATAACTATATTTATAACCCATATGACCAATAATGAGTTGGTATCTAGAATACGGAATGCCTGAAACTTGATTTTTAAAAAAAAGACTATCTAATTTTTAAATAAACAAAGTCTGAACAAGTATGTCACAGAAGAGGAAATCTCATGAAAAATAAACATAAGAAAAATTCTCACCATCATTAATAACCAGGGAAACACGAATTAAAACAATGATATCCCATCTTATACCCACTAGATTGCAAAAAATTAACAAGTCTCACAAGAGTGTTAGCAATAGCAGAGCATGGAAACTCTTATATACTGACAGGAAAAATGTAATTGTTTCACAAATTGTCATTTTGTTATAAAGTAACATCCATAATACCCTACAACCTAGCAGTTCCATCCCTAGGAGAATGTCTCCAGAAAAACTTGTTATAAATGTGCAGTTGAAGACATGTACAAGAACATGAATATTGACATTATTTAAAAAGCCAAAAATTAGAGTACTCAAATGTCCGTTGAATGACTCATGAATAAATGTGTGTGCATGCTCAGTTGCTCAGTGGTGTCTGACTCTGCAACTCCGTGGACTGTAGCCTGCCAGGCTGTCTGTCCATGGGATTTACCAGGTAAGAATACTAGAGTGGGTTGCCATTCCCTTCTCCAGGGTATCTTCTCGATCAAGGGATCAAACCTATGCCTCCTGCATTGGCAGGCAGATTCTTTTACCATTACAACATATATTCACAAAGTAGAATATCATACAGTTATGGAAATGAATGAACCACAGCTACCTACAACAGTGTTGACAGATCTTTTCAATACTGAGGAAAAAAGCAGATAACCAAGAATGTAGACAATAAGACACCTCTTTATAAAGCTCAAGCAAAACTAAAATCATAAAGTATTTAATAAAACTAGCTTTAAAAGGAAAGATAAGATTTTTAAAAATTCAGCATAGCAGTGTTTCCCTTAGAGAAGATCAGAGCAAAGCATATAGATACCTTACTAGCATTGTTGATCGACATCTTAAGTTAAAGGCTTCATGAGTGTTCATTTTGCTGTTATGCTTCATAGCTTAAATATGTGGTGCCTATATTCATTTGCATGTAATAAAATTTTTATAGTAGCTTTCCAAAGAATGACTAAGTAATCAATACGACAAAACTAAAACAGCCACTGTGATCAATGCATTTTGGCATCCAGAGGGTGTCATCCATGTTAACAGCAGTCTGGGTATGTAAGCATTCTTTGGGTATGTACGTCTTTCAACCAGTTACAAATCATCTTAATGATGCTGTCAACCGGCCTCCATTTCTCAGCCTTGGAACCACAAGAGTATCAGGTTTCTTTTCTAAGTGCTCACAAACCATCTGTTTAGTATTTCCTCCTAGTCTTTGCCAGGGATTGATGTCAAGCTATTTTATCCATATGTGTTCTCAGGAAACACCAAATGTTAACAGCCCAAACATATAACATAAAGATTCATTGCTTCCTAAAGGATTCCAGAAAAAAAAAAAAAAACTTTTCTATGATTCATGCTTCAGTACAGTTGTCAGAATTCTACTTACTGATTTTTTTCTCTTTTCGGTATCCTTAAAAATACATCAGAAAATGCAGCAATCAGTTGAATTTGTCTTTGAAAATTATATTGAAGTCATTTCCCTGTGGCATTAAGACTAAATTAGAACCACTATTCTTTTACTATCTAAAGATTTTTAACACAGAGACATTTATTAAATTTATAAAATGACACCTCTTCTCTTCTTAAAAATTGAAGAATTTTTTTAGAGTTCAGTAGAAAACCTAAAGTTATTTGAAAATTAGGTCTTTTAATTTTTTCCTTACCTCTTTTGAAGAATAATTTGCATACTAAAAGTTTCATTCCCACTTCTCCAGTAGCTCAGATGGTAAAGAATCCACCTGCAATGCAGGAGACTCTGGTTCAATTCCTGGGTTGGGAAGATCCCCTGGAGAAGGGATAGACTACCCACTTCAGTATTCATGGACTTCCCTGGTAGCTCAGATGTAAAGAATCAGCCTGCAATGCAGGAGACCTGGGTTCGATCCGTGTATTGAGAAGATCCCCTGGAGGAGGGCATGGCAACCCACTCCAGTATTCTCGCCTGGAGAATCCTCAAGGACAGAGGAGCGTGGCAGGCTACATTCCATGGGGTGGCAAAGAGTTGGACACGACTGAGCGACTAAGCACAGCACAAATTTCATCCAAACTGTACAAGCCAGTGAGTTTTGACATTTGTGTATGCCCACAAATCATCACCACAATCAAGATACAGATCACTTCCATCAACCCCAAAAGATTCTTCTTGCCCCTTTACACTCCATCCCTCATGTATACCGCTGATCTGGTTTTTGTCTGTAGATTAGTTTGTATTTGCTATAAATAGGATCATATAAATGGTGTACAATCTTTTGTCTGACTTTTTCATTAGATTTTGAGATTCATTTATGTTGTTTATATCAACAAGTAGTTATTAGTTTCTTTTTATTTCTAAGCAGCATTATATGATTATGCCACATATTGTTTAACCATTTTCCTGTTAATGGATGTTCAGTTGTTTCTAGTTTTTGACTGTAGTTACTAAAGTTTCTACAAAATATCTGTATACATATCTTTGTGTGGGCATATGTTTTTAGTTTTCATGAGTCTTACCATATTTATGGTTAATCTTTTTCCATCCACTTACTTTCAACCCGTTTGTGTCTTTATACTTAAAGTTTATCTTTTATAGACAGAAAATAATTGGGTCTTGCTTTCTACCTATTATGCTATTCTCTGCTTTTTTTGGGGGTATACACTCCATTAACATTTACCATAAATATTGACATTGTTGGATTTAGGTCTGTCTGTCATTTTATTTTTTTGTTTGTCCTCTCTGGTTTTTGTTCATCTTTTCCCTGTTTTCCTGCTTTCTTCTGGATTAGCAAACATATTCAGAATTCAGTCTTATCTATTATAATTTAGCTATATTTCCTTGCATTACTTTTAGTGGCTTCTGTAGGGATTACATTATACATTCTTAACTTTTGAAAGTCTACTTAGAGTCAATATAGAACACTTCACATAAAACGCAGAAACCTCAAGATTACAGTACCTCACATAAAATAGAAACCTTGTGGGGATTAAAATATATTTTAACTTGTTTACAGCCTACTAAGAATTAATACAGTACTATGTCATGGATATTAAACAAACTTTGCAACTATGTGGGTCCATTTATCCCCCTGCATACACACACATATACACATTGTCTTTTTGTTACAGTTGTCATGTGTGTTAAATCTACATTATAAACTTCACAAGGCAATATTATAAGTTTTTGCTTTAAACAACCATGTGTATATTATAGAAACTGAGAGAAAAATAGTTTTTATATTTACTGTTTCCAGTGTTCTTCACTTATTCCTAAAGATCCAGCTTTCCCTTAGGTATCATTTCCTTCAGGTCAAAGAACTTTAATACTTCCTGTAGCTTGTTTCTGGTCATGACAACTGCTCTTAGCTGTTATCTGAAAATGTAAATTTCACTTTCATTCTTGAAGGATGTTTTTATTATGCACAGACTTAAGGGTTGACAGGATTCTTTTTTCTTTCAGCACATTAAAGATATTGCTCCATTGTCTTCCTGCTTTCCAGGGTTGCTCAATAAAAGTCACAGTCCTTAAATCACCTTCTACTTTATGTAAAGGATCGATTTTCTGGATGCTTTCAAGAATTTTCTCTTTATGTGTGTTTTTAAGCAGTTTTATAATGATGTGACTGGGCACAGATTTCTTGTTTGGGTTAACTGAGCTTCTTTAATGTGTAACTTTATATCCTTAATCCAATTTGAGAAATTTGTAACCATTATTTCTTCAAATTTTTCTTTTCTGTCTCATTCCCTCTCCTCACTCCTCTGATACTCCAATTACCCACATGTTAAACCTTTTAAAATTGTTCCACAGTTCCCTAAAGCTCTGTGGTTTTCTGCTTGTTTGTTTCATTTTGTCCAAACTCTTTTCTTTCTCTTCTTCAAATCAGATAATCTCTGTTGACCTGTCTTTAAATTCACTGATTCTCATCTCTCATCTCCCTTCTGCCATTAGGCTCATGTGGGGAGTTTTCGTTTCAGATAGTATACTTTTCAGTTCTAAAATTTCCATTTGGTACTTTTTGATATTTTCTATTTCTCCATTGATATTTCCTATCTTTTCATTCATATTGAACATATTTTCCATTCCTTATGACCATAATTTTAATTTTGCTGCTTTAAAGTCCTTGTCTGATAACTGTAACATCTTTGTCATCTTGAGTTTGACTCTATTTTCCTCTGAAATTGGGTCACATTTCTGATTCTTTGTATGCCAAAAACATTTGGATTGTCTTTTCTGTATGTTGTATAGACTCTGGAATCTATTATATTACCCTGAAAAGTGTTTGTTTTAGCAGTTAGCTTTGTTAGACTCAAACTGCAACATTTCATGACCTGCAGTAGGCCCCTCACTCAAATCTCAGTTTCATTCTTTAAGCTTAAACTAGGCACTGCTTTCAGATTGCCCCACCTGGGGTCAGCGAGGTATCTGGACTCTCTGACCCTGGCTTTCTCCCTCTGTGGATTTCTTCCTCACTCACCAGAGGCTCTGGTTGCGCCAGGCTGCTTCCCCTGGGAATGCTAGTGAAAGACAGAGGCCTTGGCACTGAAGCTTTAGTTGACCCCACACTGCTGTGATGGAGGCTACCTGTAAGACAAAGGTACAAAAAAATGGGAAACTCGTTTCTTGCTGATCACTTATTGTAAGTTTCAACTCTTCTCACAAATCTATCTTTGTTCAGTCTCAAGAGACCTCAGGTAGTTATTTTGTTTTGTCTTCTAATATTATCCAGAGTTTAAAGCTGTTATTGACAGGAAGATGAGTTCGTCAGGTATTAGATTGGAAGACCCTTATCACTCTCAGCAGTTTGGTTCCTTCTTTTTACCTCCTCTTCCATCTTCTATTTAGATTAATAGGGTCAAGTTCTTCATCATCTCTCTCTATATTTAGGAAATTATGACTTAACTTATTCTGATTAAATTCCAACCCTTCTTTCCTCCTGTTCTTTCCCCCGCATCCACTGACACTCAGAAATAAACACAGCCCTGCTTTACTTGGCAGATGACTTGACTGCTCCCACTCAGTCTTAGTACAGTCTGGCTACTTCTCTACCTGAAATCACACCTATTGTATACCCAACACTAGAGCATAGTTAGCACAGTACAAAGACTGATTCCCCAAAGGGACTTCCAATAAAACTGAAAACCATTCCAATGGGTAAAAAAAAAAAAAAAGATTGATTGCAGTCAAAAATAGACACAAGTACATATATAAATTAGTATAGGATGAAGATGACAAATCACTAGAGCACAGATGGTTCAAAAAGTGGTCTGGGACAAGTGGTTAGCTATCTAGAAAATATTCTAAATGGACCAGGGACATTAATGTTAAGAATGATATTTTAAAAGTCGGTAAAGAAAACCCTGGTGAATTTCTTTATAATCACAGCATAGGGAAAGATTTTCTACCTATGACTCAAAATCCAGGTACAATAATTTATTTAACTACATAAAAATTCACTATGTAAAAATTAAAATCTTTAGGCATGGCAAAGATCACCATAAACAAAATTGAAAAGACAACTGGGACTTTCCTGGTTGCGTAATGTGTAAGAATCCGCTTGCCAATGCAGGGGACATGGGTTCAGTCCCTGGTCTAGGAAGATTCCACATGCCTTGGAGCAGCTCAGCCTGTGCGCCACAACTTCTAAGCCCACGCTCTAGAGCCCACAAGCCACAACTACTGAGCCCTTGAGACACAACTACTGAAACCTATGCGCCATAGAGCCTGTGCTCCACAGCGAAGAGTAGCCCCTGCTCCACACAGCTGGAGACAGCCAGGAAAAGCAACAAAGACCCAATGCAGCCAAAAATAAAAAATTAATTAATCAGTTATTTTAAAAAGACAACTGAAAAACTAGGAGAAAGTATTTGTAATTTATATCTTGGGGGGAAAAGGACAAATATCTCTAATATATAAAGAATACTTAAAAATCAAGGGTGGGGAGAGACCAAAAACCCTATAGAAAAATGAACAAAAGACATATACAGATAATTTTTTAATTAATAAAAAAAATTTTAATGATCCTTAAACACATAAAAATATGCTCAATTTCAATCATAGTTCAGTTCAGTTTAGTCACTCAGTCGTGTCTGACTCTTTGCGACCCCATGAATCGCAGCACGCCAGGCCTCCCTGTCCATCACCAACTCCCAGAGTTCACTCACACTCACGTCCATCGAGTCAGTGATGCCATCCAGCCATCTCATCCTCTGTCGTCCCCTTCTCCTCCTGCCCCCAATCCCTCCCAGCATCAGAGTCTTTTCCAATGAGTCAACTCTTCGCATGAGGTGGCCAAAGTACTGGAGTTTCAGCTTCAACATCAGTCCTTCCAAAGAAATCCCAGGGCTGATCACCTTTAGAATGGACTGGTTGGATCTCCTTGCAGTCCAAGGGACTCTCAAGAGTCTTCTCCAACACCACAGTTCAAAAGCATCAATTCAAAAAAGAAAAAAAAAAAAGAAAGAAACAAAAAAAAAAAAAAAAAAGCATCAATTTTTCGGTGCTCAGCCTTCTTCACAGTCCAACTCTCACATCCATACATGACCACAGGAAAAACCATAGCCTTGACTACAGAAATGAAAACTAAGACTATACCAACATACCATTTCCCACCTTTAAATGGACAAAAGTTAAAAAGTATGACAACAACAACAAAAAAAAGTATGACAACACATTCTGTGGGTGACGCTACATTTTCATTCAATGCTGGTAGACTATACAATGGTACAACCCATTGGAAAAAACTCTGATGCGGGGAAAGATTGAGGGCAGGAGGAGAAGGGGGCAACAGAGGATGAGATGGTTGGATGGCATCATAGACACAATGCACATGAGTTTGAGGAAACTCTGGGAGATAGTGAAGGACAGGGAAGCCTGACATACTGCAGTCCATGGAATCACAAACAGCTGGACACGCACGACTTAGCCACTGAACAATAATTGGCAGTATCTAACAAAACTACTTAGGTGTTTGCTTTTTTTTTTTTAGGCATTTTCTTTGACTCACGACTCTCACTTCTAAAAATCTAATACCCTGAAGATATACCTCTAATAATGTAAAAATGCATACATGTATAGAGGATTACAAAACTGTTATTTAGATTTTTATTGCTGTTGTTTGGGATATGTTTTAGGACTTTCTGTAGTTTCTGTCCCTTTTTTTTTAAAACATTTCCTGACTCTACCTAAGTCCCCAGTAAGTCTTACAGTCTTTCTTGGTTCCTCCAACTTTTATTTTCACCTCAGAGTAGATCTTTCTCTTAGCTTGCTTGGGCATTAAGAAGGCAAAGCTCCTTGGTCTGAGTTCTCAGGGCCATACCATTTCCTTCTCCAGGGGATCTTCCCAACCCAGAGATCAATCTCGTGTCTACTGCATTGGCATCAGGGCCACACCAATAGATTTAATGTCATCTTAATCCCACTTCCTCCTTTTCCTAAATAACCATTCCCCTGCTCTCCTCCAGCACCGCAGTGCCTTTGAAAACACTTCTTCCCAATCCAATTTTCTAATTTGCATTGCAATTTACATTAAATGCTTTTAGTTTATAGAATACGTAAATTTGTGCAGAAAAGGAATTCTTTTTTTAAATACCTTCTAAGTCTTGTGTTTCCCAAGTCAAACTGTGCTTTAGATCTTGGTATGTCTCAGTCAGTAGTGATCAACCCCTTTTGCATGTGAGTCGTAATTTTTTTCTCAGTAAAATGAAAATAGAGCTAATTGAGACCCAAAGATAAAATATGTTTTCTTACAAATTGAATCGTATAAGTATGATATAATATGATTATTGAAGACAAAAATGTCACCAAGAAAAGAGGAAAGAAATGTAACTAAATGTTCATGTGCAGACAGCTGGGAGGCAGCTTTCTGCTGTTTCAGCCTTTATAGTTTAGTTATGCTTTTAAGTCTACAAAGTGCTTTCCAGTATCATCATTTGATACTTAAATGAACCCTAAGCCTAGGTGTTATCATCATCCACTTTATAGATGAAGAAATTGAACTTAGAGAGAA
This sequence comes from Bos javanicus, assembly GCF_032452875.1. Classification (NCBI taxonomy): domain Eukaryota; kingdom Metazoa; phylum Chordata; class Mammalia; order Artiodactyla; family Bovidae; genus Bos; species Bos javanicus. The sequence goes on from NC_083878.1 coordinate 10,202,938, forward strand.
GTGGTCTAAGATCACGAGGAAGTTAGGAGCATATTGGCCATGATTATTTGTGCAGTGAAGCATTTGCCGAGCTCCCTGTTGTATTCCAGACCCTGTGCTAATGCTAGGTCTATAGAGGTGGGTAAGGTGCTACATCTGGTATCCACAGGCATGCAGATACCCGTCTATAACCAAGACCCTCTTTATTGCATCTACAAGATCTCTCTACTGGGGCTGGCCAGGGCAGGGCAAGTCAGGCATCTCAAAGCAGGATTGGATGGGACTCTGTGCTTCCTGACTTCTGGTCAGGAACTAGAAAGCCATGTGGCTCGGGAAAAAAAAAAAAAAAGAGGATTGGATGGCAGGGAATATTGTCAACTCCTGTCACGGGGTGTTGCTCCCACGGCTCCAGATGTGTGAGGATCCCATGCAGCTTCTCCCATTGGGAAGTCCCTACAACCAGTCACAGGCTTCTGCACCCTTAGGAACAATTCTGAAAAGATTGCTCTCCCAGCCAAAGTAATTGCTCTGGAAACATTTCTTTTTTCTAATTCATCTACTTACTAAGGGCTGAAATTTTACATTGGGAATTATATTAAGGCATGTCTCAGAGCTAGAGATGCCCATACGTCCCTATTTTATCTCTAATAATGTAAATCATCCATTGTGAATCATTAGTATTACATTCTTTAGTTAACACTCGAGCCTCCTTTTTATTTTAGCCCACCTTAGGCTGCACCAGCTTGACCTTCCATTGTAAAACTCTCTGGGTAACTGACTAGGGCTGGAAAAGAGGCATGTCCACTACAAGCTGAGGGGTCTCTGCTTGAGTTCAGCTTACGGGACTCCCAGATTCCTCTCTCATTTTTCGAACACTGCCCATTACTACCACAGGACAGGAAAGTATGTGTGGGAAGCCTGGACTGAGACATGGGTATCTCACACAAGCTAGCAGTTTGGCACACCTTCAAACAAGTGTCTTCAGAATACTAATTCAACAATTGTTTAGGAGCCAAGAGCTATAAAGAAGTAAAGGGAAAGGAGTACGGGTTCTCTTCTGCCCCAGTCTTGCACACTTCTTCCCTAAGCAGAGTCAAGGCTTGCAATAATGGAACCCACCCTTCTTAGAAACAGGTGTAGTGACTACCTGTTGTTACATGAGTGTGTTCCTTTGAGGAGATCTCATCCTTCACCTCAGCTGCTTACCTGCCTGTCCTCACTTCCTCCCTTTTTCTGCTTTAGCCTTCTTGCTAGTCCTCCAATATACCAAGGTCATTCTCACTTTAAGACCTTTGACCTTGCTGACTCCTCTGTAAGGAACAGTCTTTCCATAGATGTTTTCATGACTCCCTCCTTCACTTGGTTCAAGTCTCTGCTCAGCTGTTATCTTCTTAGAGCATGCTTCTTCCCTGGCCAACCAAGAGAAAAGTTCACAGACACACACAAATATCCTGATTTATTTTTCTTCCAAGTTACCCATTATTATCTGTAATTGCTTTCCATTTTGTGTGTTTGTTATTGTCTGTTCTCCCACTAGAATGGAACACCATAAAAGCAAAGAATTTGTCTCTTTCATTGTTGACCCCAAGCAGTGCCTAGGTCATGGAAGGTACTAATAATCATTTGAATGACAAATTAAATAAGTGAATGAATGAATGAATGGCAGTAGTATTCTCCCTGAGACTAGTTCCGAGAAATGAATTTTCTCTGTCTCATTACACTTCTACTGATGTTTTAACCCCTCTAATAGACAGGGATCCTAAGAAGATGATCACCACTTGGTCAGTGCTATGCTCACTTCTCTACAGAGGACACACTGCCTTAACCCCACCACCTCCTTTCAACAGGCTTTTCCTTTTTCCCAGGGCTCAATCATTACCACCACAAATGAGGCTTATAAGTTCAGAAAGACAAGCTGGACTGCCCCTAACATTGTGATGTGTTAGAGACTATCCCCTTGCAGTTATTGACTTAAAAACTGTGGTTGAATGAACATGAACAGTTATTCCTGAGCAAACTGTCTGCTCTGATTACTTATCCTAGTTGTTAGCATCCTAAAGCCACTCCTGTATTCACAGAGTAGATAGCACTGATTGTAAACTGACCCAGAAAGCTAAGGTACCATGATTACATAGTTTCTGTAGCAGTTCTTGACATTTTGAGGGTCACAGAGCTCTTCTGAGAATCTAATAAAAGCGAAGGACCTAACCATCTCCTCCACCCCGACCAAAATACACCTATGCTCTTACAAACTGAGTTGTATTCAATTTCAAGGGTTCCCAGAACCCTTGAAGCGCATCCATGACACCAAAGGACAGGTAACATCATAGTCATTCAGAAAGAAATAGAATTTTCATATAGGTCAAGACCTTTGTGGGAATGGGGAGGTTGTGCAGGACTGGCCAGGAGCACAATTTTCCTGGGCCTCTTCTTTAGACATTCTAGGTGTGTGTTAAAGTATTAAATTCTCCCCTTTTAAACACATTTCAATTTTGTAACCCTATTTTAGGGTTGACTTCTGAGAAGCATTGCTTTAGGCATTACCTTATTACTCTTAGGTTTTCTTCAGTTCAGTTCAGTCGCTCAGTCGTGTCCAACTCTTTGAGATCCCATGGACTGCAGCATGCCAGGCCTCCCTGTCCATCACCAACTCCTGGAGTTTACTCAAATTCATGTCTATTGAGTTGGTGATGCCATCCAACCATCTCATCCTCTGTTGTCCCCTCTCCTCCCACCTTCAATCTTTCCCAGCATCAGGGTCTCTTCAAATGACTCAGTTCTTTGCATCAGGAGGCCAAAGTATTGGAGTTTCAGCCTCAGCATCAGTCTTTCCAATGAATATTCAGGACTGATTTCCTTTAGGATGGACTGGTTGGATCTCCTTGCAGTCCAAGGGACTCTCAAGAGTCTTCTCCAACACCACAGTTCAAAAGCATCAATTCTTCAGCACTCATAGGTTTTCTTAGTCTTTCCCATTATTGTGGCTCTTCCAGAACTTAGCTCAGTGAAGGATATCACTGCTTATGGCCACAGGGTGGCAGAGTAAGTCTAAAAACTGAATGAAAATGCTGGCTACCGCTACTCTGCAACAGACCAGGTCTTCAGGAACACCCAAACAACTCAGAGCCAGAGCGGGTGCATGAGAGCCACGCGTTGACTCCAGTAAACTTTTAGTTCATAACCTCAGTAGGACCAGTCCCACTGACTACCCTGCTCACCAGTAAGTATGAGAGCTGATTGTCATCTGAGAAGTCTCCTCCCCATTCCCCAGGTTTAGTACATTTAGTTGTATTTATAAAGAACACAATACCAAGTGTTGATGTTCTTATGTTTGTTGGTGGCAAGGAGAAAGTCACCAAGATAAGCAAGTAGAGGGAAAAATACTTTTTAAAAAGGAAAGTATCTTCTTTTCCTGTAAGAGCAACTCATTTTGTTGATGAGAGAAAAGGAAGAAAATTCCATTTGTTGGCTCTGCCATATGCCATTCATAGGTAATCATCTCATTTCTTATGCATCCTGTAACTATGAAATAGGCTGTGCTTTCCCCACTGTGCCAAAGTAACATAGCTAACAACTTTCAAGCCACAATTCAAACCCTGTCTTTCTACTACATTCCACCAAACGAAGCCCACAGATGCTCAGGGGCTACTGATTAAAGTCAGATAGGGAGGATATAATTAAACATGTGCCTGCATGCTAAGTCGCTTCAGTTGTGTCCAACCCTGAGACCATATGGACCATGGCAGGAGCCGCCTGCCAGGCTCCTCTGTCCATGGGATTCTCCAGGCAAGAACACTGGAGTGGGTTGCCATTTTCTTCTCCAGAGAATCATCCCAACCCAGGGATCGAACCTGCCTCTCTTATGTCTCCTGCATTGGCAGGTGGGTTCTTTACCACTAGTGCCACCTTGGGAAGCCCATAATTAAGCCCATAATTAATAACTTCCTAGAAAAAGTCAGTCTGAATTGAATTCTGGAGAAATTGCAGGCCATAGATTGAAAAAGCACTAAGGAAGGAAATAACATGGCAAGGAGACTAATTTAGTTGAAGCAGAAGAGTTACAGGAAAAAGTAATAAGAGCTGAGGAATAGGCATTTGCTGAACTTCAGCTCTATGCAAGCTACTAAGCTGGAGGATGGAGGGGCAGGGGTGTTGATAGGCTCTCAACAAGTGGAAAAAAGGAGGAATGTATGAAAGGGCTTCCTTGGTGGCTCAGTGGTTAAAAAAAAAGGTCTGCCTGCCAACGCAGGAAACATGGGTTCAATCCCTGGGTCGGGAAGATGCCCTGGAGAAGGAAATGGCAACCCACTCCAGTATTCTTGCCTAGAAAATCCCATGGACAAAGAAGTCTGGTGGGCTGTGTAGTCCATAGGGTCACAAAGAGTCAGACACGACTTGGCCACTTGAGCACATGCACATGGGAGTATTTGAGGAATAATGAGTAGTAACAAATGGTTCAGAATGAGTGAAGAGGATAAAGAAGCTGACAGCAGAAAGGCAGTATGTGCTCCTTAGCAAAGGAAGGATCTGGTGAAACTGTTTCAGAAAAATTAATTGGTAGTAAAAAGTACCAGAGGGGAAAGAATGGAGTTTGATGGGGCAGCTAAGAGGCTACTGCTATAATTCAGGCACAAACAAATGAATGCCTTGACCAGTGACAGAGAATATGGAAAAGAAGTTCCCCCTCTAAAGTGTTCTGGTTTCCATATTACTGTTTAGCTTGGATAATGTGACTGTTTCTGAGAAGGTCCCCTCAAACCTGAAGCATAGCTCTCTGGCGATTACTGAGAACTGTTTCAAAGGAAGAAGCTCTACTCAGTGGCTCTCTGAAGAACCTATAGGTTAAGTTGGAAAGAACTCTCACACCATATACAAAAATAAGCTCAAAATGGATTAAAATATTAAATGTAAGATCTGAAACCATAAAACTTCTAGAATAAAACACAGGCAGTGAACTCTTCAGTATCAATCTTAGCAATATTTTGGGGGATATGTCTACTCGGGCAAGGGAAGCAAAGTGAAAATAAACAAATGGGACTACAGCAAACCGAAAAGGTTTTGCACAGTGAAGGAAACAATTGACAAAAAGAAAAGGCAGCCTACTGCCTTTTGCAAATGATATATCTAAAAAAGGATTAATATTCAAAATATACATAGAACCTATACAACTCAACATCAAAAAACAAACAACCCAATTTAAAAATGGGTAAGGGGCCTAAAAAGACATTTTTCCAAAGAAGACATGCTCTGTCAACAGGCACATGAAAAGATGCTCAGCATCACTAATCATCAGAGAAATGCAAATCACCACAATCACTGGACACCTGTCAGAATGGCTATCATCAAAAAGACAACAAATAACAAATGTTGACAAGAATGTGGAGAAAGGGGAACTCTCATGCACTGTTAGTGGAATGCAAATTGGTCCAGCCACTGTGAAGAACAATATGGAGTTTCCTCAAAAAGTTAAAAATAGAACTGCCATATGATCCATCAGTTCCACTCCTGGATGTTTATTTGAAGAAAAAACACTCATTTTAAAAGATATATGCATCCCTATGTTTATTGTAGCATTATTTACAGTAGCCTAGATATGAAAGAAACCTAAGTGCCCATCAATAGATGAATGGATAAAGAAGATGTGGAATATTCCTTATGGACTATTACTCAGCCATAGTAAAAAAAAAAAAAAAGAAGAAGAAGAAGTCAATCTTGCCATTTGCAGCAACGTGGGTGGACGTAGAAGCTATTTTCTAAGTGAAATGAGAAAGACAAATACTTTCAGATTTCACTTATATGTAGACTCTAAACAACAAAACAAATGAACAAACATAACTAAACAGAAACAGAGGTGTAGATATAGGGAATAAACAGGAAGTATAGTAAGGAGAGCAGAGAAATAGCTGAGGGAGAGTAAAAGGTACAAACTTTCAATTACAAAACAAAAAGAAGTTGGAAAGAACTTAGCAACATTGACGGTGTGTCTGCAGGGAAGATTGGCATTTTCCTTCAGAGGTGCCATGTTTCAGACTTGCTTCTTCAGCTTTACAGGGTCAGAAAGTTGATCTTATCAACATCCTCTCAGAGATAGACTCGCCTGATCAAGCTCAAGACTAAAGTTGTTGGCCAGAATATTTTAGAGGAAGGGCCATAACCACTATAACCAAGAAGAGCAGAAGCTTGACAGATGCATCCTGCCTTCCTGCCGCTGGGGCTCCTCACTGAGCTAGCACGCCCTCTCCTCTGAGCTATGCTTGGCTGATGGAGGCCAGCATCTGCCGCTGTTCCTCCCTTTCTCCGTGCTCCATTTCTGGTCAACCCTCTCTCCTTCTAATGGATCATTCATTCCTTGGATGAGCCCGTACCATCCATAGGCTCCAGCCAAATCTTGCTTTGGTCTATAAGCCATTCTTTTTAAAGTGACTGTTTTTCATTGACCTCATCACTCTGTATTGACTTTATTTTTTAACTATCTGAGGAAACCCCTATTTTTCTTATTTCCAGATTCTTAATGGGGAGATACTTTGCTCTGTCCCCATACCCATGGTAGGAATTTTCTAATCTTTTACCATTTCACTGGGGAGAAAAAAAGAAACACTTGCCTTCTCCAAAATTCTGTTGTTTGAACTCAAAGCAGTATCATCTGCTCTACTCTTTAAGATCCTTTTTTCTACTTCATTTATTTAGTTCTGTATCTGCCTCCTTATACTTTAATAACTGTTTTGCTTCTTTGAAGAGAAGCTGTTCAGTCATTTCCCTACTTATTACTCAAGTTGAAGTCCAGACTCAGAAAAATTACTTCTTCTTTTTCTTATGACACAATAAATTTCCCATTATTAAAAAGAACATTTCTCCTCACTTATGAGGAGCATTTATTTGATGATGACTTCATATTTATCACTGTAGTACCTGAAAACATAGTGGAGTAGACGAGAGTTTAAGGAGAAATGGTCAAGAATAATGTTGCTTTATAAATTCATTAAGGTAAAGAGTATCATATATCTTTATATAGTATTTCACCTTTTATGTAGTACATAATTAATATTATTGCTTGATGCAATGAGTTCATTAGCTAATGAATCCTCATAACTATTCACAGAAGATTGTAGAAGTTTTTTTTTTAAGTGAAAGCAAGTTTATTTAGAGAGATTCACATCCCATAGGCAGAATATGGTCCACCTCAGAAGGCGAGCGTAACCAGTGGTAAAGTTTTAATTATACTGGGTCAAAGAGAAATGCATTTGGTGCCCATTTTCAGCCACATAATAAGTCGATAAATATGACATGAAGTCACTTAAGTCTCACCACACTTTCCCCGTGTGGGTGCCAACACGTTGGACTGAAGCCCTTTGTTCCGTGTGGAGAGTCTGCCACCTCTGCAGACTTGTCCTCAGGAATGTCGTTCTAGAAATAAACCAGCGTTCTCCTTGGGGTCCATGAGTCATACATAGAAGTTAATTCATTGGAGCGACTGACTTTTCTTAGGCCCTTTGTAAAAGTATTTCTGAGAGTCCCTCACGGTAAGGCAAAAAAAGCCAGGTTCCTCTTCAGTTTCTTTCCAGCTCTTGTCTCATTTCCTCTCTCTGTGCTTCCTCTGTCACCTTATATTTGGCTTCTACTGACAAACTTTATGTCCAGATCCAGATCCCAATTCCTGAGCTAGTGTTGCCTAAATAAGGAAATAGACCATCAAAGTCTCATCACCCCGCCTACCTAGTCCCATTCATTCAGATTGGGAATCAAATCACACTCCACCAGCCCATCCCTGGCTTCTTGGCTGCTAATCACACTTGTGAGATACACCAATGGCAAACTTGTTTAATTCTGTATCAGAAGGTGGAGCTTATAATTCATCTTTTCTCTTTTAGTCTTTTAAAATTTATGTTTTATAACAGAGGAAATAATTGAATACATTTTCACTGTGAAACAATAACATAAAATTGAAGACCTCATTAACTAACTATTTAACTTGCATTGTGGATATGAGAGTTGGACCATAAAGAAAGCTGAGTGCTGGAGAATTGATGCTTTTGGACTGTAGTATTAGAGAAGACTCTTAAGAGTCTCTTGGACTGCAAGGAGATCCAACCAGTCCATCCTGAGGGAAATCAGTCCTGAATATTCACTGGAATGACTCATACTGAAGCTGAAGCTCCAATATTTTGGCCACCTGATGCTAAGAACTGACTCACTGGAAAAGACCTTGATGCTGGGAAAGACTGAAGGCAGGAGGAGAAGGGAATGACAGAGGATGAGATGGTTGGATAGCATCATTGACGCGATGGACATGAGTTTGAGCAAACTCCGGGAGTTGGTGATGGACAGGGATGCCCGCTGTTCTGAGATCCATAGGGTCACAAAGAGTCGCACATGACTGAGTGACTGAACTGAACTGAACTTGAATTGCTATATTATTTTTGGCTGTTTTTATATTCCAAAATGTTTTTTAATACATAAAATACATAAATACAATAAAATTCAAATGTATAGAAGTATGAATAATATAAAGTGAATGTATCTCAGAATTCTGCCCCATTTCTACTCCAGTCCACCATTAACAATTTAATAGTAGACTTCCAGAGCTCTGTAAAAGGCATTTCCATACATATGTATGTATTTAGGCTAACAGTTTTATTTTTATATAAATGAGTCACACTATACTCTGCTCTAGAACTTTCTTTATTCACTATCTCCTAGCTTTCCATGTCAGTACATTTAACTTTGTTAACAGCTGCATAATACTCCATAGTCTATGCCATAATTTATTTAAATATTTCCCTATTGATGGGCATTTGAATAGCTTTCTGTTTGGGGCTTTGATTATTTGTTTTTGCAACAATGCTGTGCTGAACATCTTTGCATGTGTCTCTTTGGGTACTATCCAAGAATGTCTCTAGGCTAGATATCTAGAGGTAGAATTGACAGGTTCAAAAATGGGTGCTTTTAATATTTTATAGTTTTAAAAATTTGTAACTAAAGAATTAAACATTGTAACTACCGTTTCCCTTTCTTCTGCAGAGAGTTCTGTCCTGGCAACTGACATTGATCTTCAGACTATAGACAGTGATATTGTCAGCATGGAGATTTTCTTCAAAGCCTGGCTGCAAAACAGCGGAACAGATCAAGAACATATTCACCTTCTTCTTCCTTCACGGAGTATCAGCAACATTTCCAGAACCAGAGATGATTCAAGTACACTCTCCCTAAAAGATATATTACATAGACAGTGATTATCCTAGTCTAGAATTAGGATTGGAAAGTCATCAGAATACAGAGTAGTTGAGGTTTAGGGACTGGAGGAGGAGTGGATGAGGCTGTCCAATGTCAGCATGAGAATTTCTAAACTTCTAATTTTCAATTAGGAAACTGAACCTGATTAAACCCAGACAGCAAGAGCCAGTTAGTTTCAGTGTAGAGACTTAAACACCTCAGTAATAGGGCATCAGCTACACTACATGAGAGAACAATGAATCATATGTTTTCTCAAGTTTTCATTTTTGATGTGGCAGATACTATTGACATAATTTCAGGTAAGCTGGTACCTCAATAACATGAATAGGGCCCGTAAGGAGAGGAAAGGAACCAAAACTAAATGATTAAATAGAGATCTTCTCAATAGGAAGACACCAAATTGAGGGGAACTAAAGCAACTATAGAACAAGCCCCAGGGAGTTCAACTAGTGGCCCTAGACGATGTTAACAAAGTCCGTTCTGGCGGTTGTGGAAACCAAGAGGTCAATCCAGTGCTGTAGGCATGCCAGCAAGGTCCTGGATACTGTTCCAGCCGGCAGTGATACCTAATTCAGGTCCCACAGGATTGTAGGAATAAAGCCATTTCTAGTCTCCATCCCCTTTGAAGGTGGGCCTAAGACCTGGGTGGCAGGACCTGCAAATGGACCTATCAGTACAGTCAGCCACAGCTTCAAAGGGAAAAGACTAAACTGTGTCTTCCCCTTTAGGAGTGTGTGCTTAATGAGAAAAATAGATATACTGACTTCTGTCCCCAAAGGGGAGGATACACCTTGGTCCTTTCTTTATAGAGATAGCCATTGGGTTCTTAATCTATCTCCCCTTCCCCCCCATTTCAGTCAAGGGCCTGTGATGCCTTTAACAACTTCTCTTGATTTTCCTGTCTTTCCTTTGTGTGTAAAATCTTCCCATGGCCTCCATTCCACCTGCTTTGCCCAAGACCAATTGCTCACTTCATATCTATTTTTTCCCAAACAGTGTTAACTCCTTTCCCTGCATTATCCTATTTCATCTTCATAACAACAACATGATGCAGGTACTGTTATCACATGCCATTGAATCTAAAAGTGAAAGTGTTAGTCACCTCAGTCGTGTCCGACTCTTTGCAACCGCATGAACCGTTGCCCACCAGGCTCCTCTGTCCGTGGGATTCTCCAGGCAAGAATACTGGAGTGGGTTGCCATTCTCTTCTCCAGGGGATCTTCCCAACCCAGGGGTAGAACCTGGGTCTCCTGCATTGCAGGCAGATTCTTTACCGTCTGAGTTACCAGGGAAGCCTAGATGGTGTCAATTATAAGACATACCATTATTTTATGTACCACCAAGAAAGAGAAACAATTCCAATTAAATGTGACACATTGCTTTTTATCACTTAGAAATATTATTTTATTCTTACTGAGAGAGTTCTTTCAGGTTAGAGTAGTAAGTAAGGGTTAAGAGTGTCTGCCTGGTCCATGGTGATTGTAAGACATATACAGAGACACTGCTGCTAAGTCACTTCAGTCGTGTGCGATTCTGTGCGACCCCGTAGACGGCAGCCCACCAGGCTCCGCCGTCCCTGGGGTTCTCCAGGCAAGAACACTGGAGTGGGTTGCCATTTCCTTCTCCAATGCATGAAAGTGAAAAGTGAAAGTGAAGTCACTCAGTCGTGTCCGACTCTCTGCGACCCCATGGACTTCAGCCTTCCTGGCTCCTCCATCCATGGAATTTTCCAGGCAAGAGTACTGGAGTGGGGTGCCATTGCCTTCTCCATACAGAGACACTAAGTGAAAAAAAAAAGTGTCTTAAAATCAATAAATATATTATCCCTGTTTACAGATGAGAAAACTGACACTCAGAGGAATTAAATATTCCCCCAGAGCTGCACAGGAAATTAATAGCTAAGCCAAAATCTGAAGCCAGGCAACTCCGAATCCCATTCTTAACTCTTAGGATTAGAAATCTATATTTTATACATTTGATTACTCTCAGCCCAAAGCATATTCATCAAACCCTGGTCTGTCACCTCAGAGCCTGGGCCCTTACCTACCATGCAACCTGCATCCTGCTGGGCACTTCTCTCAATAGGAGGGCTAGGGCCATCCAGAGCCAGGATCTCCTGCAACCAGCCTTTCTTCTGCTGCCGCATGGCATTTGCCCATGGTCATATTGAGAATTCTCTGCTTTGCCCTCTCTTTTCCCGTGGCTTTCAACACCAGGGTCAGACCCAGAATGTTTATCTCCATCTGCAGTTATTTTTTGGAAATCCACAGGTCTTCAGGGTGGGTGGTAGAACTTAGATCTAGATGGTGGTAGAACTGCTGAAAACATCTTCACTGGAATCCAGATGCTCATGCACAAGTTGGAATGATGTCCAAAGAAGGTAGGCCTCTCCTGGGGTGGGTATGACCCACATGAGAGTTTAAACAAGCACAATAAAGACCATATTGTAGTTACCCATTGTTCACAAAACTGATGCATTGCTCTTTATGTGAATTTCTAGAAATGTGTTTCCCTAAGGGGAAAAAAAAAGCTAATTAAACCCCTAAGCTCTCCTAATATATAATCTTTTGAGGACTGCTCTTCAGATGTTCACTCTGACTTCTCTTTACAAGGTTCTCCACCCAACACTACCTGCTTCCTTCACCCTCTCCCTAGATGCTTCCTCAGAGGCCTCTTTCTGACAGAGCATAGTCTGCTCGGATGAACTTCTTTTCTCATTCTTGGTCTCTGCTGTCTCTGCACCTGGGTCTGAGTGATGAGAAGCATATCTGGTTCTAGACTCAAACCCTGCTAAAACACCTTTCCCAGGTTTGGAACATTGCTGAGACTACGGTTCCATTAGTTCTCATCCCTGGCTACAGTAAGAATCAAATGAGGAACTTTTAAAAATACAATATCAGCTCCAGCCCCAGAGATCCCAGTTTTGCTGGTGTGAGGTAGGGGCCAGACATCCGTACCTTTTACAAGTTCACTAGGTGATTCTTACTGCAGCCAAAGTCAAGAACCTCAGTCAGATGAGCACAGCTGTCTAATCCTAAAACCCAAGGACCCAACAATGAAGCAGTCAGGCACAGAGGAAGTAAGGGGAAGCTGGAGTCCTAGGCCAGAGAAGGCAATGGCACCCCACTCCAGCACTCTGGCCTGGAAAAACCCACGGACGGAGGAGCCTGGTGGGCTGCAGTCCATGGGGTCGCTAAGAGTCGGACACGACTGAGCGACTTCACTTTCACTTTTCCCTTTCATGCATTGGAGGAGGAAATGGCAACCCACTCCAGTGTTCTTGCCTGAAGAATCCCAGGGACGGGGGAGCCTAGTAGGAGGCCGTCTATGGGGTCGCAGAGTCGGACATGACTGAAGCAACTTAGCAGTAGCAGGAGTCCTAGGCAGAGTCCCTCCTAATGACTTCCTGGGCTCTGGGACACACCTGGCCAAGAGCTCTCTCATCCAGAAATGATGTCCAGGTCTGGTTGCCAGGCCCAGCTAGACCTATTCTTTCTACATTATTTCTACTTTTGTTTTTACCTCATGTTGCAGGTACTTCAGTCATTTCATAAATCACTGACATCAACAGCTAACCTTCTCACAAGTACAGAACACTCATATATTCATAGTTTGTTAACAATACTTAAACCCAATATATATTTCATTTAAAACCTTCATAGTATCAAGGATTCAAATCCAGAGCAACAGAACATTGTACACTGTGACATGTGAACATGCCTGCTGGAGAAGAAGCTTATGGAAGCATAAAAAACCTCCATGAATAACCCATACATAGTCGGAACACCCTCAGAAGTGTTGTATGTTGCCATAGTGATGTTGCAAGGTCCAAAAGGTTCTATTCACTTGGGGAATTATAAAATAAACCGTTTCAGGAACTTAGTCCTCCCCCTCCCTCGAGTGTCCTGGAAGAGCTCACACAGAAGCAGTAGCTGTCAGCTGACTGCCTGACTTCTGCTTTCCTGCTCTTCCTTCATCTGACCTGCAGTCTTGCCAAAGCTTAGCCACAGGGAAGCAGGAGGGGCAACATTTCCTTCTCTGATTGCCAAAAGGCCCTGCATATTGCAGTGTTAACTGCCTCCTCCACAGCAGACACACATTCCTCTCGGACTCAATCACAAGCCAGATCTCTCACTATGAGGAAACTGCTCAGCCAGCCCAGAAGTAAAACAAGAAAAAAAAATCATGTCACACCCAGAAAATAAAGTTACCTGTTATGTAGAGCAATATTATTTCAGACCTGCTCCTCTGTCCACTTTCCTGCCTCCCAACCCTTACTTGCCTGGTGGACGCGGAATGGGTGGCAGATGATCTCTCTTAATCATATAGCCTGAGGTAACTTGTGACAAACAATCCCTCCCCAAATGCCATTTTTATTGCAGTGTGCCTGAAATGTGATCTCCAAGAACGACTTCTCAGCCCATCCCTACTCCCTGGAACAGCTGATGGCTCCTTGAGGATGGATGACCCCAAAGGAGACTTCAGCACCCTCTACCAGATGGTTTCCCAGTCACCAGCCTCTTGTTACAAGCTCCGGGTGATCAAGTATGGTCCAAGAGAACCTCCCTAATCCATGCAAATATTTATTCTTATTGGTTCCAGCTAGGAAGACTAAGATAGAGGGAGGGCATGGGCATCCCCAAGTGTCAGGCAGCAGGGGGTCAATTCCAGAGTAGCAACTACAGGTGTGGGCGTGAAATAGCAAGGTCAGGCTGCTCAGTATGTGGAGATGAATGAGGAGACAGTGAAAGATATGTCTCAGTAGAATATTCTAAAGTCTGGATGAAGACTGGAAATCCAGAAAGTCTCTGAGAATGCAGAGGAAAAAAAGATAAACAGAACGATGTTTATCCATTCAGCAAATGTTTATTAAACACCTACTATGTTTAGACATCAGGACAGAGGTCTGATCGTCAAGGAATGAGTGGCACCTAGGATCTACCCCACCTTTCCATTTCTTTAAGTACTAGAATTCTTGTTTCCGAGAGAATCAGTTCCAGAGCTGAATTAGGAATGATGGCAAAGACCACTTTTACTGCTTCCTAGTTCTGTCACAGTGCCTATGTACAGGTATCTGAGTAAGCTTGTCTATGGACTTCGGCCCATGGATGCTGCTGGGGAAACTGCTTAAACGAAATCTCTTCTTAACTGTGTCTTCCGTCAGCATCTTGCCACAGAAGAACCAGGTCTGGGATGCAGATAGTTAGCATACTGTTGTATAATGTGGTTGCTGCAGCAGGAATGAATGGGACAGAGTAAGCTCAGGAGAGGAAATACCCATCAGAGTCTTGAGGTCTCAGAATAGGTGCTGCATTCATTCATTGACAGACTTTGAGACTCTGCTGTGTGCCATATACCCTGATAGGTACATCCTAAGGTGAATAATTCACAGGCCCTAACCTAAAGGATTTCACAATAGAGTCTTAGACTTAAGCTAAATTTAAGTGGATCTGGGTCAAGGTTCTGGATATCACGAAGGAGCCTCACACTTCCATTGTCTCTTCCCAGGGCTCTAAAATCCAGTGGGGTCTGCGAATCATTGACATATGGACTCCCCTTCATCCTCAGACCCACAAGCTGTTGGCGGCTGGAATGGGATGAGCTGGAAACAAATCAGCAGCATTTCCATGCTTTGTGTCACAGCCTACTGGTGAGTGCCCATGTCACCAGGTGATGAAGAGTGTTAAAGTACCCACCAGAGGGAAGCAGCTAATTTGATCCTGCCCTGATCCCAAATCTGTCCCAGTCTTCCAGAGGATAGAGAAAAACTGGACATACTTTGAAATATGGATCAAGTATGACTTGCCTTTGTTGGTTTCATGCTATAGAGAATAATTCCTGAATTCCGTTATATGACACTAAACTTAAAAATCCCTGATTTTACATTTTAATGGCAACAGGAAATTGTCCTTAAGTAACTATATCTTAAACCCTATTTTCTTCCTATCACTATGCTGGATATTATGGTTTATTTCAATGAAGAACACATAGTCTATGCTAGAAATTGTGCTAAGTCCCAGATATTCAATCTATTATGGTAGACATTATCTGTGGTCTCAAAAAACTTTCTAATGAAAGAGACAGAATTAAATATGTATATTCTTAATTGTGAGAAGTTTATGAAGGAAAATAAGGGCTTGCTAAAATATAGCCTCTCTATAAAAGTGACGATTAAACTGAGATCTGCCAGATGAAGGAATTAGCTAGGTGAAGGGTGGCAGGAAGACCATTCCAGGTGCAGAGAAATCCATGTGCAAAGACCCAAAGGCCAGAAAGAGATGATCCTCAAATCAAGAATGGAATGATCATTGTGACTGAAACAAAATGAGCAAGAATAGAGAGAACCAAAAGGTGAGGAGCTAAAAGTGAGCAGGCTAAAATCATACCAGGATTTGTAGCCCAAACTGAGAACGTGGGACTTTATGTACAGAAAGAAATCATTAGAAATGACATCATCTATTTAAATGTTTAAATGATTAATTGTGCCAAAATTTAGAAATGAACTTTCCAAAGCAAAAATGAAAACAAGAAAATAAGGTAGGAGGGCGCTGAAGTAGTCTAGGCAAGAGACGATTTTGGCTTGGGATTGGATATTGAAGTCAAGATGAGAAAAGTAAACCAATTAAAGCAGTATTTTAGAGAAAGAGAACTTGTGAAGGATTGGATATAGGGAGAGAGAAAGAGGAAAGTATCAAATAACTGCCTGGTTTCTGGTTTACCATTTCCTGAAATGAAAAATCTAAAACGATCATACACATGAAACAGTAATACAACACTGAGAAAGCAAAATGAAAAAACTGTAAATGCAATTCAGGGTTGAGTATAATTGCTTAGTGGCTACAGAATAACAGTTTGACCCAGTAGGATATGGGAGATCAAGACAACACAATAATGTGTCTCTTTCACTATCAGAAGCAGACTTCTTTTTTCCTGTTTCAAAGCCCACACTCCCTTTTAGGTCCACCCACTAAGTTCCTGTTTCCTATCTGACGAACACCCATCTCCTATCTTTGCAGAGCAGAGGCAACAGATACCTCCTGACTGTTAAAGCCCAACCACTCAGTTTACTATACTCTACCTGATTCCTCAGGATCTTGGAGATCTACTGGGGAGAAATTTCTCTCACGGGGCTTCAATACATTCTTTTGAACATGATATCTTAAACAGACATTTGCATTTTAATACACTGATAGAGGGAGTATAAATTTTCTGAAAAGTGGTAACCCTCAACACTTTAATTCCACTACCAGGAATATAGCCCAAGAAAACAGTGAGGAAAGAGAGAAAAGTATGACCATAGGTATGGTAATGTTTATCTCGGTGTTATTTACAATGGTAAAAAACTGGAAACAACTTTAATGTCCTAAATAGAAGAATGGTTAAATTGAAATAGGGGAAAGGTTAGAAGAACAACAATTCACCCAAGCAATGAGGTATTATGTAGCAATAATAGTTTATAGTAAGGATGGGAAAGACTATTCTTTTCCATCCTGGCTTAACATTACATGAGATTAGAGTCTCTCTGCCTCTGAACTGGGGATGTGAGAATCCATATTTATTCGTTCAACAAATATTTATTGAGCGCTTCCCAGGCGGTTCAGTGATAAAGAATCCGCCAGCCAATACAGAAGACATAGAAGATTCGGGCTTGATCCCTGGGTTGGGAAGATGCCCTAGAGTAGGAAATGGCAACCCACTCCAGTATTCTTGCCTGGAGAATCCCATAGACAGAGGCGCCTGGCAGGCTACAGTCATTGAGGTTGCAAAGAGTCAGACAGGACTGAGCAACTAAGCATGCATTTATTGAGCACCGTGTGCCAGGTATAGTTGTAGAGGCCAAAGAGACCTCTTCTTTAGCACTCCTCTCCCATGCAAACTCACAAGTATGTAGTTGATCCAAGTCTAGCAGATACCCATTTTTGGTAGCACTTATTATAATAAGAGCTAGTCACTTAACCAAGTGCTTTGCATATCTTAACTCATTTAATCCTCACAGTAATTCCATGAGATAAATTGCTATCCCTATTTTTACAGATAGAGAAGACTAAAGAGATCAAGTGACTTACCAAAGGTCACACAGCTACTGAAGTGATCTCGTCAGAATTTGAATGTAGTTCTGCTGACTACGTACTTTTTAAAAATAAGTGT
This sequence comes from Bos javanicus, assembly GCF_032452875.1. Lineage (NCBI taxonomy): Eukaryota > Metazoa > Chordata > Mammalia > Artiodactyla > Bovidae > Bos > Bos javanicus. The sequence continues at coordinate 10,220,296 of NC_083878.1, forward strand.
CATACTTTTAACTCCTTGGTTTTTGCTACCAGTGTAGCCAGATAAACACAGACTACAGCACCAAAGCTAATCCTTCTCCCTTCACTTAACACCCCGTGCCTCTGTACTTCACTGGACTCGAATTCACTTAAACTGGTAGGAGGTACTTCCTTCCTTACCCATGTTGTGCTTCTTGTGCTCCACTCCATCAGATCAAAGACCACTCTCCTCTTCTAGAAAGGAAAGAAGCAAAATAGTGTTTGAATGGCTCTCCCTTCTTGCTTCTCACGTGGCATCTCCAAGCAGCAAAAAGCCTGAAAGGCAGTGTGTTATGGAGGGAAAAATTCACAAGCTTCTGTTCATTCATTCAACACCAAATATTTTTGGAGTCCCTACTATGTGACAAGACTTATTTAGAGTTTTAACCTTCCTGATCCTATTTTTACAAGTTCTCAGCACTTCTTTCTCACACCTCTTTCATATGTTCTTTCAGAATCTGATGTCATCGGCTCCCCATGTAAATCTTTTGACTTTTTTTTTTTTTCCTTCTGTTTCTCACTTTGTTGTTTCCCCTCCAGCTAACTTCTCATTCTAACTTCTGTCTTTCTGTTAATAGCAGCACCACCACTGTCTACTCACCCAGGCTTGAAACCTCAGTCACTTTCAGCCTTCTCACCCTTTACACCCATTTCATTCCTAAGTCATATCAAATTTTTTCTCAGGAGTTGTAACTGTTCTTCCCTCCCCCTTCCCACTGCTTGTTCTCACCAAGACTTACTTCTTCAATAAACTCCTAATTTGCTTCCCTGTGTCCAATCTGTCACTCCTAATTTGCTCTGTTCTTTAAGTCAGGTTAATCTTCTTGAAGCATTCCCCTAATGTCACCTGATTACTTATGTCGTGCCTGCTCTAACACCATAACATCTACTGTATGTATTTTTTCCTCTCTATTCTTCTTATCATTATCTTAGGTCAAGTCCCCTTCCCCTCTTTCCTTTAATATTACAGTAATTGCTTAACTTGGCTTTTAGTGTTGCCCCTTCCCAATCCATTTTCCATACTGCTGCCAGATTAATCTTCTTGAAACACAGCACTGATCCTGCCACTCTTCAGCTTAAAACTATTTTGTGGCTTCCTATTAATCATATTTTAAAGTCTATATTCCTTAGCTAGGTAGTCAAACTCCATCCTTGCCTCCCGTTATTCTCCTTCCTATATCATACAGTCCAACCAAATTAATATACAAACTTAAAATCACCCCACCACTGAACTTTTTTTCACGTTTTCCCTTCTCCTATCTCCATCTGTTCAAATTCTACCTCATTCTGAAGGACTCAGCTCAGATGTTGCTCCTGCAATGAGGCCTTTCTGGATGCCTGTATTTACCAGAATGACTTTGTGCATTCTGTTTCTTTTTGGAGAAAAGTATATTTCAATTTGTTTTTAAAATATATGATCCTATGGTTTTGGTTAAAGCCTATGATATAAATTTGACTACCCAGACTCTAGGAAAACATGGTTGCCTTTTCCTGACATTTCTACCACTTCCCCATTTTACCAACTAATTCCTCAGCCTTATTCAAATTTAGGTTTAGAGTAGAAACTCTTCTTTTGCTATCTCTCTTTGTTGGAAGTCAAGACCAGGCAGTCTTCTTTTCTTTTTTCTTTTTCTTTTCTCATTTTCTTTATTTGGTAGGAATGTTTTCAATATAATTCAAGTAGTACTTTATGCCAATAATGATTTTGTTGAGAACAGCAGCTTTTCATTTTTCTTTATAGTTCCCATGATTAGAACAGTACATGGAACACAGCAGGTTCTCAATAAATGTCCATAAATACCATTTAAATTTTTTATTTTTTAATTTATCTTGTTTAATTGGAGGATAATTGCTTTATAGTATTGTGTTGGTTTCTACTATATATCATGAATCAGCCATAGGTATACATATGTCCCCTCCCTCTTAAACCTCCCACCCCACCTCCTACCCCATCCCACCCCTGTAGGTTATCACAGAGCATCGGATTTGAGCTCCCTGCATCATACAGTAAATTTCCACTGGCTACTTAATTTTACCTATGGTAATGTATACGTTTCCATGCTACCCTCTCAATTCGCCCCACCCTCTCCTTCCCCTGCTGTGTCCACAAGTCTCTTCTCAGTGTCTGCATCTCCACTGCTGCCCTGCAGTTAGGTACATCAGTGCCATCTTTCTAGATTCCATATATGTGCATTAATATACGATATTTGTCTCTTTCTGAACTTACTTCACTCTGTATAATAGGCTCTACCTTGGTAGAACTGAGTCAAATGTGTTCCTTTTTATGGCTGAGTAATATTCCATTGTGTATATGTACCACAGCTTCTTTATCCATTCATCTGTTAATGGACATCCAGGTTTCTCCCACGTCCTACCTATTGTAAATAGTGCTGTGATGAACATTGGGGTGCATGTGTCTTTTTTAATTATGACTTCCTCAAGGTGTATGTCCAGTAGTGGGATTGTTGGGTCATATGGTAGTTTTATTCCTCGTTTTTTAAGGAAGTTCCATAATGTTCTCCATAGTGGCTATATCAATTTGCATTCCCACTAACAGTGTAAGAGAGTTTCCTTTTCTCCACACCCTCTCCAGCACTTACTGTTTATAGATTTTTTTTGACGATAACCATTCCAGCCCATGTGAAGTGATACCTCCTCATTGTAGTTTTGATTTGCATTTCTCTAATAATGAGCGATGTTGAGCATCGTTTCATGTGTTTATTCGCCATCTGTATTTCTTCTTAGAAGAAATGTCTGTCTAGGTCTTCTGCCCACTTTTTGATTGGATTGTTTTGTTTTTCTGGTATTGAACTGAATGAGCTGCTTGTATATTTTGAAGATTAATCCTTTGTCAGTTGTTTCATTTGCTACTATTTTCTCCCATTGTGAGGGTTATCTTTTCATCTTGTTTATAGCTCCCTTTGCTGTGCAAAGGCTTTTAAGTTAAATTAGATCCTGTTTGTTTATTTTTGGTTTTGTTTCCATTACTCTAGGAGGTGAGTTATAGAGGATCTTGCTGTGATTTATGTCAAAGAATGTTCTGCCTGTGTTTTCCCCTAAGAGTTTTATAATTTCTGGTCTTATATTTAGGTCTTTTATCCATTTTGAGTTAATGTTTGTGTATGGTGTTAGGAAGTGTTCTAATTTCATTCTTTTGCATGTAGCTGTCTAGTTTTCCCAGCACCACTTATCGAAGAGACTGTCTTTTCTCTACTATATATTCTTGCCTCCTTTGTTAAAGATAAGGTGCCCATAAGTGCATGGATTTATCTCTGGGCTTTCAATTTTGTTCCATTGGTCTGTATATCTGTTTTTATGCCAGTGTTCCATTGGTCTATATTTCTGTTTTGTGCCAGTGTCTTGATAATTGTAGATTTGGAGTACAGTCTGAAGTCAGGCAGGTTGATTCCTCCAGCTCCATTCTTCTTTTTCAAGATTGCTTTGGCTATTCAGGGTCTTTTGTGTTTCCATACAAATTGTGAAACTTTTTGTTCTAATTCTAGAAAAATACCATTGGTAGTTTGATAGAGATTGAAATTGCATTGAATCTGTAGATTGCTTTGGGTAGTATAGTCATTTTCACAATACTGACTAGGAACATGGTATCTCTCCATCTATTTGTGTCATCTTTGATTTCTTTTATCAGTGTCTTATAGTTTTCTGCATACAGGTCTTTTGTCTCTTTAGGTAGGTTTATTCCTAGGTGTTTTATTCTTTTTGTTGCCATGGTGAATGGGATAATTTCTCTTTCTGACTTTTCATTGTTAGTGTATAAGAATGCAAGAGATTTATGTTATTAATTTTATATCCTGTGACTTTGCTATATTCATTGATTAGCTCTAGTAATTTTCTGTTGGCATCTTTAGGGTTTTCTATGTATAGTACCATGCCATCTGCAAATAGAGTTTTACTTCTTCTTTTCCAGTCAAGATTCTTTTTATTTCTTTTTCTTCTCTGATTGCTGTAGCTAGGATTTCCAAAACTATGTTGAATAATAGTGGTGAGAGTGGATACCCTTGTCTTGTTCCTGATCTTAGAGGAAATGCTTTCAGTTTTTCACCATTGAGAATAATGTTTGCTGTGGGTTTGTCATATATGGCCTTTATTATGTTGAGATTTTTTTTTTAATGCCTATTTTCTGGAGAGTTTTTTTTATCATAAATGTGTATTGAATTTGTCAAAAGCTTTTTCCGTATCTATTGAGTTGATCATATTACTTTTATCTTTCAGTTTGTTAATATGGTGTATCACATTGATTGATTTGCATATATTGAAAAATCCTTGCATCCTTGGGATAAAGCCCTCTTGATCATGAAGTATGATCTTTTTTATATGTTGTTGGATTCTGTTTGCTAGAATTTTGTTGAGGATATTTGCATCTATGTTCATCAGTGATGTTGGCCTATAATTTTCTTTTTTTGTGTGGCATCTTTGGTTTTGGTATCAGGGTGATGGTAAGGCCAGGCAGTTTTCTAATCTGTTGTGGTAAAATACAGTTTATATTGTCCGTGAAGTGTGGGCTTTGGAATCAGATGGTCCTAGGTTTCTGAAAGCTTCATTATTTTCCAATTATGTGAACTTAGGCCATATACTTAACCTCTCTAAACATAAGTGTATTTATCTATTTGTGACCCTAACAAATCTAGTGGCCCCACGTGCTGTAGTCTCCATATAAATAGCATATAAAGAAGCACTACCCAGAAGACAAATAGTAATTTTAAAATTAATTTATGTGTGCTTTCAAAGAACACCAAACAGGAAATAGTTCATTACCCACAATGATATTTTTCAAATTTTCTTCCTCTACTCCTCAATCATATCTAACCTGGAGATGTTCTAAGAGCCTTTCACATACATGCACACACAAAAACTAAGACTGTTCCAGTTCCTGTTCCTCTATCTCCTTCCTCTCTCAGCCGTATATATATACATATATTCTACAGATTGATTTAACCTCTCTGACATAGTCCCTTCCCTCTTAGGTCCTGTCTCTCTTTACCTATCTAAAATGTACAGGAATAGAATCCACACAGCTTCTCCTTTCATGAATAGAAGTGGAGTGTGAGAGAAGGGAAAAGAGGGAGAAGATGCATGATGGACATATTAGTAACCCTTGTCTCTTTCACATGTAAAACAAGACAATAAAAAATACCTCGTGTGGTTTTTAAGATGACTAAGTAATACTACATGTGTAAAGCACCTGGCATACATCTGGCATATGATTTGTACATAATGGTTGGTTAGTAGTTCTATGAATTACATATGTTTCTTTTTTATGGATTCTAATTCTCTGGAGAAGTTCTCCACATTTTAACGTATTTTTTTAAACAAACTAATCATAGTTATTTTAAGGTACTTTGCTAAACTCAACACCTGGATCACTTGTAGTTCTGTATCTATTGTCTCTTTCTTCATTTGTGTGTCTTGTCTTTTGGTGAACCTGGTAATATTTTAATGAAAGATGCTCATTGTGCCTAGAGAAATTATAAAGGCTCCAGGTGGTGTTAGCTTCCTCTGAGCAAGTTTATCCTGCCCTGCACTAAGCAGATAATTTTGATAAATCATCCTTTTCTACTCAGGAGCTGTGCTGAGTCAAGGCTGGGCTGTAGTTCTGATAAGTCTCAATCTACCCCTGGTTTGCTCCAGGCCCTCTAGAATTTTCCACTGAAAACCTGGTCTATAATACGCATGACAATCCCAACTCTAATCACTATTTCTCAAGTCTGCTAAAATGCTCTACTTCTAGAGACTTTCTCCTTGGGTGTTTTTGTCCTCTGCTCCATGCAGCCCCAGTATTTGGCAAATATGGTAAGTGAGAAACTGACTTGAGCAACTGTCTTACCCCTGTCAAATCTCCACCAAAAAGTTCTGCTAGTTTCTCTGTTCCCTTGCAACTGCCTCAGGAGATATAAATCCTAGATTATCAGTTCCCAACCACCATTCCCTTCAAGTCAAAATAAACATATGCCCTCAGGATTACAATACCTCTCTCACTTCTCCGAATTCTTCCTTTTCCAGAAACTTAGCTACCTCTCACTTCTATTGTCTCAGCACTTTCTGACAGCCCTCAACCAAATGGTTTCTATATATTTTTCAGCTTTCACAGATATTCTAGGCAGGAAAACCAGTCTGCCTCTGGCCATTCCAACCCACTTAAATGTAGAAGTTGAAGGTTATTAAATGTTCATTTATTCCCTTTTGCATCCTTTATCTGACTGGACAATCTGTAATAATTTTCTCGTTTACCCTCAGTTAGTTGGCTGGTTCCACCGTGTTCTCATTTTCAGGTTCCTGGGCATAGCTTCTAGCAAAAGTGGGCGGTTTGCATTTTTATGATCTTATCTAATCTTGGCTCTACTATCACCCTTCAACCCACTCCAGTATTCTTGCCTGGAAAATTCCATGGACAGAGGAGCCTGGCGGGCTACAGTCCCTGGGGTCGCAAAGAGTCGGACATGACTAAGTGACTGAGCACGGAGCAGCACCTTTTATTTCCTTTGTCCAGTCCCCCTAATCGTTTATTTTGTTGTTGTTGTTGTTGCCTTTTTCTAAACTTGGATAACCACTTTGGAGAATGTGGTAGGGAATTATATATTTAATTTTTCCAAGTATTTATTAGATGAATTTATTCATCACTAGGAAAACATCTTTTCAGTTACCAAATCCTACTACATAGTCCCCATTATGTAGCTAGTGACTCACTTTCCACATCCTCATTTCTCTTACAAAGTCATGTCTGTGTGAACTAGGAAAAGAAATGAAAATACCACCTATTTAACAGATCTTTATATTAAGTATTTAATAGATCTTTCAGTTTCCAACTTAAAATGTCAGAATTTCTGGATACACATTCCAGAGCTTTACAACCCATGTCTGCCCTAATTGGCCACAGAAGTGACAGGATTCAAGCCAAGGTATGCCCAGCAGAAGTCAAAGTACATAGGCAATGACCTGGTTGGGCTGTAAATGGGTGGGGAAATGGAAATTCCTTGGTTATATTAGGCAAAGAGTCAAGAGCAAGAATCTAAGCTGAGAGTGGGGTGATGGCAGGTCAAGAGCCATTTGTTAAAAATGATCAGAATGTAGTTAGAGTATACAGCCTCCAGTGTATACAGACAGGGGCTAGAATAGCAGGATAGCACAGCATCAGTAGCCTTCTTGTGACCCAGCCTCTTGCTTCATCTTTCACCATGTCCCTTCTATCCTCCACACCAGCCATACTTACAAATTACTAAATGTTTCCCAAAGATGCTAAGCTGCTTCACACCACCACACCCTTTTTCATGCTGCTCCCTTCCCCTTGCCTTAGCCACACAACAATTTTTTTTAACTTTTTTCCAGATTCTGCTTAAATACCTTCACTATGAAGCTGTTCCTGCCTCCCACCACAGCCTGCCCCTACTCTTTCTTTTTACCCTGTCCCCACCCGTGTACCCATTGTCACATCTATTTCAACCTTCACAGAACTGGTAAATGGTATGAATGTGCACCTTAGCTCTCTAATGTTGAGAAATGTCACATTATTATATTTTTCTAAATAAAATTTTAAAAATATTAGTCCTCAAGTGCTAGGATATTAACATGCTCATAATCCTAGAGGGGCTAATAGTCCAGAAATGTGGGAAATGGCCCTTTGGTCTTCAATACATCTCCAACATTGTTGAATAGAAATGACAAGTGCAGACATCTTTGTCTTGCTCCTAATCTTAGGGGCTAAGCACCCAGTCTGTGTTGTTGGGTGTTGTCATTATAGACATCCCTGAACCGGCTAAGTCTGCTCCTGCCCCTAAAAAGGGCTCTAAAAAAGCTATGACCAAGGCCCAGAAGAAGGACGGCAAGAAGCGCAAGCACAGCCGCAAGAAGAGCTACTCCGTGTACGTGTACAAGGTGCTGAAGCAAGTCCATCCGGACACGGGCATCTCGTCCAAGGCCGTGGGAATCATGAACTCCTTCGTCAACGACATTTTCGAGCGCATCGCTGGTGAGGCATCGTGCCTGGCGCATTACAACAAGCGCTCGACTGTCACATCCAGGGAGATCCAGACCGCCATGCGCTTGCTGCTACCTCGGGAGCTGGCCAAGCACGCCGTGTCCGAGGGCACTAAGGCTGTCACCAAGTATACCAGCTCCAAGTAAATATAATATGCCTAGCCGCTGTTAACAGAGAAGGCAATGGCACCCCACTCCAGTACTCTTGCCTGGAAAATCCCATGGACAGAGGGCCTGGTGGGCTGTAGTCCATGGGGTCTCTTAAGAGTCGGACACGACTGAGCGACTTCACTTTCACTTCACTATGATGTTAACTGTAGTTTTTTATGGAGGCCTTTGATAGGTTGAGGAAGTTCCATTCTGTTGAATGTTTTTATCATGAATTTTATCAAATGCATTTCCCACCTTTACTGAGTTAATTATGTAGTTCCGTCCATTAGTCTATTAACATGATGTATTACATTGTTTGGTCTTTCAGATATTATGCCAACCTTGCATTCCTAGAATAAATCCCACTTTTAGTGTATAATCCCTTTTATATTTGCTGGATTTGTTTGGCTGGTATGTCGCTGAGGTTTTTTGCATCTATATTTGTAAGGAATAGTGGTCTGTAATTTTCTTGTGATTTTTTTTCTAGTTTTAGTATCAGGGTAATACTAGCCTTGTAGATTAGTTGCAAAGTTTTCCTTCATCTTCTGTTTTCTTGGAAGAATTTGTGAAAGATTAATGATATTTATTTAAAGGTTTGGCACAATTCACCCGTAAAGCCATCTAGGCCTTAATTTTTTTTGTGGAAAATCTTCTAATTACTAACTGTATATCTTTACTTGTTATAGATTGTGCCAAAAAGTTTATATAGCAGGCCTGAGATTTCTTTGCTTAGAAAGTCCTACTTACAAGATTAACCCTTGTCTGGCATATGGGAATTTGGATTTAGGGAGTGTTCCCACCATCCCCCAGTGGCTCACTGTGCAAAAGTATGTGCTGACATCTGCTTTTCTTACAGGAGTCTAGAACTTTGGGATGTGCTGGGTACAAGGTGCTTATGTGACCAACCTCCAGAAAACTGTTGGGCACTGAGTCTCTAATGACTTCTGGTGGACAACATTTTACATATACTGCCACAGTTTAACACTAGAGAAATTAAGTATGTTCTGGGACTCTACAGCGTGTGTGTGTGTGCATGTTAAGTTGCTTTAGTCATGCCCCCAACTCTTTGCAACCATATGAACTGTTGCCCACAGGCTCCTCTGTCCATCGGATTCTCCAGGGAAGAATACTGGAGTGGGTGGCCATGCCTCATCCAGGGGACCTTCCCAACCCAGGGATCGAACCTGCATCTCCTGCAACTCCTTCATTGCAGGAGGATTCTTTACCACTGAGCCACCAGGGAAGCCCAACTCTGTAGGTAGAGGACTTTTAAAAGCTTACACTTTGTTTCCTCTGAACTTCACCCATAAGCCTTTTCTTCATGCTGATTTTCTTTTGTATTCTCTTGCCATAATAAGTCATATTTATGCTAAGTCTTGTGAGTCCTCTTAGTGAATCACTCAACCCAGGAGTAGTCTTGGAAACTCCTGACACAGATTTATTCAGAAGATTTTCTATTTCCTGTTGAGTCAGTCTTATCAGTTCGTGTCTTTCTAGGAATCTGTCCATTTCATCTAGGTTACCTAATTTGTTGTCATACAATTGTTTATAATATTCCCTTATAATATTTTTCATTTCTGTAAGGTCAGTATTGATGCTACCTCTTTTTTTAATTTAATATTTATTTTTGTTTGGTGGTGCCAGGTCTTAGTTGCAGCATATAAACTCCTAATTGAGGCATGTGGGATCTAGTTTCCTGACCAGGGATCAAACCTAGGCCCCCTGCATTGGGAGCACGGAGTCTTAACGGCTGGACCACCTGGAAAGTCCTGATGCTACCTCTTTTATTTTTGATTTTACTAATTTAGATATTTTCTCTTTCTCTCTTATCAATCTAGCTAACTGGTTTTTACATTTCTATTGATCTTTTCAAAGAACCAACTTTGGTTCCATTGATTTTCTCTACTATTTTTATACTGTCTATTTTATGTTTTTTTACTCCAGTAATTTTTTAATTTCCTTCCTTCTACTTGCTTTAAGTTTAGTTTGGTCTTCTTCTTCTAGTTTCTTAAGGTAGAAGATTAAGGTATTGATTTGAGATCTATTTTCTTTTTAGTTTAATAGAGGAGTTATCAGCTATAAATTTCCCTCTAAGCACTGCTTTGGCTATATTTCATAAGTTTTGGTATTTTGTGTTTTTTACTTAAACTCATCTCAGATTGCTTTCTAATTTTCTTTGTGATTTCTTCCTTGATCCATCGATTACTTAGGAGTATGTTATTTAATTTTCTTATACTTATGAATTTCCCAAATTTCTTTTCTTTGTTGATTTCTAATTGCATTCTACTGTGATCAGAGAAGATACTTTGGATGATTTTAATTTTTTTAATTATTACAGTTTGTTTTATGGCCTTTCACATGATCTGTTCTGGAGAATGTTCCATGTTCATTTGAAAAGAATATACAGTCTGCTGCTTGGGGGTTTGGAATCCCATTTACCATCTTCCCCTGGTCTCCTCTGTGGAAGCCAGTATGAGAGCAGCAGAGGAGTTGTCACTGTAGCTTCTTTTTCTTCCCCTCCTGCATCCTGCCTTCTGGAGGGAGAGAATAAGCAAATAATGCCAAAGCAACAACTTCTTCCTGATGCCCTTCCAGATTCCAAAAATCCCCAGGTATGCATGGCTTTACTATCAGATCATATCAGTCGCTCAGTCGTGTCCAACTCTTTGCAACCCCATGAATCGCAACACGCCAGGCCTCCCTGTCCATCACCAACTCCCGGAGTTCACTCAGACTCATGTCCATCGAGTCAGTGATGCCATGCAGCCATCTCATCCTCTGTCATCCCCTTCTCCTGCCTCCAATCCCTCCCAGCATCAGAGTCTTTTCCAATGAGTCAACTCTTCGCATGAGGTGGCCAAAGTACTGGAGTTTCAGCTTCAGCATCATTCCCTCCAAAGAAATCCCAGGGCTGATCTCCTTCAGAATGGACTGGTTGGATCTCCTTGCAGTCCAAGGGATTCTCAAGAGTCTTCTCCAACACCACAGTTCAAAAGCATCAATTCTTTGGCGCTCAGCCTTCTTCGCAGTCCAACTCTCAAATCCATACATGACCACAGGAAAAACCATAGCCTTGACTAGACGGACCTTTGTTGGCAAAGTAATGTCTCTGCTTTTGAATATGCTATCTAGGTTGGTCATAACTTTCCTTCCAAGGAGTAAGCATCTTTTAATTTCATGGCTGCGGTCACCATTTGTAGTGATTTTGGAGCCCCCCAAAATAAAGTCTGACACTGTTTCCACTGTTTCCCCATCTATTTCCCATGAAGTGGTGGGACCGGATGCCATGATCTTCGTTTTCTGAATGTTGAGCTTTAAGCCAACTTTTCACTCTCCACTTTCAGTTTCATCAAGAGGCTTTTGAGTTCCTCTTCACTTTCTGCCATAAGGGTGGTGTCATCTACATATCTGAGGTGATTGATATTTCTCCCAGCAATCTTGATTCCAGTTTGTGTTTCTTCCAGTCCAGCGTTTCTCATGATGTACTCTGCATATAAGTTAAATAAACAGGGTGAGAATATACAGCCTTGACGAACTCCTTTTCCTATTTGGAACCAGTCTGTTGTTCCATGTCCAGTTCTAACTGTTGCTTCCTGACCTGCATACAAATTTCTCAAGAGGCAGATCAGGTGGTCTGGTATTCCCATCTCTTTCAGAATTTTCCACAGTTTATTGTGATCCACACAGTCAAAGGCTTTGGCATAGTCAATAAAGCAGAAACAGATGTTTTTCTGGAACTCTCTTGCTTTTTCTATGATCCAGCAGATGTTGGCAATTTGATCTCTGGTTCCTCTGCCTTTTCTAAAACCAGCTTCAACATCTAGCTGTAATTTCTATTCCTAGACACATATGACAATGAAATGTGTCTCTTCCCACAAGCAATGCAAAATGAGTGCTCTTGGCTCTTCCCTACTCTCAATGGCTGCCTCAGGAGCTCTCCCACTCAGGAGTGGGTCAGTGCTTCTTTAATGGATGGATTTGGTCCCAGGTCATTATCTTGATGGGCTTCCCTGGTGGCTCAGATGATAAAGAATCTGCCTACAATGCAGGACACCCAGGTTTAATCCCTTGGCCAGGAAGATCCCCTGGAGAAGGGAATGGCAAGCCACTCCAGTATTCTTGCCTGGAGAATTCCACAGACAGAGGAGACTGGAGGGCTACAGTTCATGGGGTTGCAAAGAGTCACACATGACTGAGTGACTAATACTTTCACTTTTTCATCATTGATGGCAAGTCAAAGAAGGAATGGTTTAGTGAGATTAGAGTTTTTACTTGATAATAATAAACTCCCACCTGCCCCTCTAGCAAGGCCTACACCAGTGCCATTGAATTGTCCCTTCTACTCCTGTTTTCCCATATACTAGAAATAAATAACCACCTCTTCTTCTTTTTCTTTGAAATCTGTAAAAGATCCATCTGGCTATTACTAACAGAAAACCAACCCAACTCTACTTTGAGTAAGAGTTTATTTTTCTCATGTAACAAAAGAGCGAGGACAGAATTCTGGGGCTGGTGCAGTTGATCAGTGCTGTCGAGGACCCAGGCTCTTGCTGTTTTCCCATAGCATCCTTAGCAGGTATACTTCATCCTCATGCCTGCTGCCTCATGGTCACAAGCTGGCTGCTGCACCTTAAGATCAAGTCCTGTCCTAGGGAGAAAGAAGGGGCAGGGTGCAGGCGCAAAAAGCCTGCCAGCACATTACAAAGCTTTTCCAGAAGCCACTTCTGCTGATGTCTCATTATTTAAGTCCACATTACATATCACTGAAAGACTAACAGAGAGAAAGGGGGTGGGGGCAGTGTCCAGGAAACCAACAGTGGCTGCCACACCACACCTTCCTTCAGAGCTTTAGTAATTAGAAGTGGGGAGGATGACTTTAATCAGGCTGAACTTGGAATACAGCATGCCATTCAATTCTCCCCCTGTCACACCTGTTCTAATAAGAATCAACCTCCACCTCCTAAAATCTAAACTCCCTGACACCTTACATAGCAAAGTCCCTAACCACAACATAAGTATAGAAATTTTTTCACCCACCTTCTGGTAAATTCAGCATCCAACTCATGCTCCTTTCTTTTGAATTAGAAAAAAACATATTCTAAAGTACTCAGCAGTCATCTAATCATTCTAATCCCAAAGAAGGGCAATGCCAAAGAATGTTCAAACTACCATACAGTTTTGCTCATTTCACATGCTAGCAAGGTTATGCCAAAATCCTTCAAGCTAGTCTTCAACTGTATGTGAACTGAGAACTTCCAGATGTACAAGTTGGGTTTCAAAGAGGCAGAGGAACCAGAGATCAAATTGCCAACACCTGTTGGATCACAGAAAAAGCAAGGGAATTCCAGAAAAACATCTACTTCTGCTTCATTGACTATGCTAAATCCTTTGACTGTGTGGATCACAACAAACTATGAGAAATAAAAGATGGGAATACTAGACCCCTTACCTGTCTCCTGAGAAGCCTGTATTAAGGTCAAGAAACAACAGTTAGAATCTCACATGGAACAACGGACTGGTTCAGAATTGGGAAAGGAGTACAAGGCTGTATATTGTCACTCTGCTTATTTAACTTCTATGCAGAGTACATCATGCAAAATGCCAGGCTGGATGAATCACAAGCTGGAATCAAGTATTGCTGGGAGAAGTATCAACAACCTCAGAGATGCAGATGATACCAACCTAATGGCAGAAAGTGAAGAGGATTTTTTTTCTTTTTCTTTCTTTTTTTTTTAATTCTTTTAAAAAAAAAAAAAAGAAAGTGAAGAGGAACTAAAGAGCCTCTTGATGAGGGTGCAACAGGAGAGTGTAAAAGCTGACTTGAAACTCAACATTCAAAAAACAAAGATCATGGTATCTGGTCCCATTACTTCATGGCAAATAGAAGGGGAAAAATTGAAAGCGGTGGCAGATTTTCTTTTCTTGGGCTCCAAAATTACTTCAGCTGTGGTGACTTCAGCTGTGAAATTAAAAGAGGCTTGCTCCTTGGAAGGAAAGCGATGACAAACCTAGACAGCATCTTAAAAAGGAGAGACATCACTTCTCCAACAAAGGTCTGTATAGTCAAAGCTATGGTTTTTTCATTTGTCATACACAGATGTGACAGTTGGTCCATAAAGAAGGCTGAGCACCAGAGAATTGATGCTTTTGAATGGTGGTGCTGGAGAAGACTGTTGAGAGTCCCTTGGACTGCAAGGAGATCAATCCTGAATATTCATCAGAAGGACTGTTGCTGAAGCTGAAGCTCCAATACTTGGCCATCTGATGGGAAAAGCCAACTCACTGGAAAAGTCCCTGATGCTGGGAAAGACTGAAGGCAAAAGGAGAAGGGGGAGGCGGAGGAAGAGATGGTTAGATAGCATCACCAACCAAACAGACGTAAATTTGAGCCAACTCCAGGAGACAGTAGAGGACAGAGGAACCTGGCATGCTGCAGTCCGCAGGGTCGCAAAGAGTCAGACGTGGCTTAGTGACTGAACAATAGCAACGAAGTCATTAAGCACTGTTCAATTTGAGGATCCCAAGGTCTTCTGAGACACCCCATGCCACTGCCTTTTCTCAACCTCAGATACCTGGTTTGTCAATTAACTATTTCCATCACAGGTTCAGTGCCTGTAGGAACAAGTTAACCCATGACCTGGGTAACATGCTCAAGCTTGGTTCCAGGACTTCAAATAATCACTGTCCAGGAAGAGGTTAGAAATTCAGAGTCAAAATAGGAGCCTTAAAGTTCAATTTCCCTACCTCTTACTTTCTCAGGATGTTCCTGGGAAATGCAGATAAATTAATATCTTTACCATTCTAATAAGGGTATATTTGCCTGTCTTCTTCCAGAGCCTCTGTCAATCTCTCTGTAAATTAGTCCAGAAATTTTAAAGTGCCCTGTAAAATCCTTTCAAATCAATCTTTTCCCAGTCCTCTGATAGTTCCCACGTCAGGAGTTACTTTTGAGAGATCTCATGTATTTCTACATATCACTTCTCTAACATAATTTTAGCCATTGTCCCTAAAATCAATAGACTCAAATTCTAGGGATCATAATTTTTTTGTGTGCTGCATTCAGATTTTTTTAGTAACCCCAGGATATAACAGTTGTGAATTTGCCTCATAACCCTGAGGTGTAAGAAATGTCACACTGCCATAGTTTTAGCCCCCAGAGACTTGCCACAGTGGCAAGATATTTTATTCTCCAAGGAGTCTTAGAAGGGTAACCAATTGCTCCAGTTCGCCCAAGACTGAAGTGTCTTCTGGGATACAGGACTTTCAGTGCTAAAGATGGACAAACTGAAACAGTTGGTCATCCTAAATCTTGGACAAACAGTAGTTTACAAACCTTCTGCTTCACGTGTCTAATGAATTTCTATATACCCATACCTAGTGCT
Organism: Bos javanicus; assembly: GCF_032452875.1. Taxonomy (NCBI): domain Eukaryota; kingdom Metazoa; phylum Chordata; class Mammalia; order Artiodactyla; family Bovidae; genus Bos; species Bos javanicus. Next base: position 10,235,834 of record NC_083878.1, read on the forward strand.
TGGGACATAACGGGCATTCAACAAATTCTTAATAAATAAACAAACTAATCTACAAACAAATACATGAACCAGCATGAAAAAAAAGATTAAAGTAATGATAATAATCCAAACCCTGAGCCACATCAGAAGGTACTTGAAGGATTTCCCTGGTGGTCCAGTGGCTAAGACTCCACACTCCCAAAGCAGGGGGCCCAGGTTCAATCCCTGATCAGGGAACTAGTCCCACATGCTGCAGCTAAAAAGCCTGCATGCTGCACCAAAATCTAAGATCCTGCACTCTGCAACTATGCCTGGTGCAGTCAAACAAATAAATACTTTTTTAAAAAAAGAATTGGGAGTCTAGTAATAAGCCCTCACTTTTTACTTGAGCCAACTGAAATGGAGTGCCCTGCAATTTCCTAATATCCCTTCCAGCAAACATCCCTTCCAGGCTTAAAAAGGCCATGTCCTAGGACCAGGGGCAAATTCTCCCCATGCACACATAATACCGTGAGTTCTATATCATTTATTTCCAATTTGACAGACTTGAGAAGCATCAGGTACTTTCCAGACATTTTGGATCTGTCTTCAGGAACACAGTGCATCTCCAGATAATAAGCAAAATGTTAGAAACCATGAACTTCTGCAGGCACCTACCACCTGCCTGGCTTACCAGACCCCCTCAGAGTTCTGTGCTGCACAAAATGATGGCACTGCTTTAAAACGTCGAGAACTAGTTGAGGGGAGGGAGAGTAAACAGGCCGGCAATTGGGACTAATCTTCCAAACATGCCAAAGACTGAAGATGAGCCTACACTTTTGTGTCTTTGTTTCAGAAAAGAGAATGGCTGCTATTGGCCAAGGGGGAGCCCCTGAACCGAGAACACAAACTGAGAGAGCCCGCTAGCACCTTCTACGTGATCCTGCCATCTCACTCTCCCACTCTGCTGGTGAAGGCAGTGGCCACTCGGGAACTGATGCTGCCCAGCCCTTTCCCCCTGCTACCTGAGGACATGCCTGCTGACAGCCTTAAGACTGTGGAGGCAAGTGAGCCCGGATCTCATGGGATAGAGGGGAGAGAAGAGAATGGAGTTCAAGAAAGGGATGAGGGAAATGAGTCAGCCCCAGAAGGAAAGGACCAGGGAGCAGAGGGAGAAGTGGTTCCAAGAGTATGGTAAGAGGAACAGAGAAGAAGGCCAGGAACTGAGGTGAGGCGGAAAAAAGCACGCATCTGTGTGATGGTGTGTTCTCATGGGTCCGTCTTTGCAATCTCTGAATGCATGTGTGTGTGCCTGTGTTTGTACGCCTCTATCTCTGAGAGAAAGAGGAAAAGGCAGCCAATATAGGTGCTGAGAATAGGAAGAGCTTTAAATGAGACTATGATGCAAAAGAGGGAACAGCTCTAAGGCCAGTTTTCTCCTTCCCCTCCTCTCATCTTGGATTGGGATTCTGGATTTCCTCTGCCAGCCTCCCCATCTGAGGGTGGGAGGGGGGCTCACGGCACAGAGAACTGGAACCACACCCCTGCTGCTAGATTCCTGGCTTACCTGCCGAGAGGACAGAGCCTGGGATTGTGCTCTTGGCTTGGCAGCCACAGGGATGCGAGAGAGGTGGGCACGAGTGGCCGTGGCTCACTCAGCGTCTCACTTCAGGGCCAGTTGTTTCCTGGCACAGGATGTTGTGGCCGGAAAACCTGACTGCTCAGGAATGCTCTGCTCGCATGTCCTCTGGTTATGCTCGCCTCACAGGCCGAGAACTCAGTGTACTTGCTTTGCAGACTGAGCACCTCAGCCCCCAACTCACCCTCCCTCACAGCCTCACACACTGGCTCCCTTGTAACCCTCACGGCACTCTGGCCTTTCTCAGAATCCTTGTGACATGGTTCTTGGGGCCAGAAAGCTCAGTGTCCCTCACTATTCGGTTGCTGCTTGTACCCCTGCCTGACACTTCACAAGCACTCAGACCTAGGGGCCTGAACACCCAAGAGGGCACACATCTCTCTCACACCCCTCAGTGAAGCCCAGGGCCATCACACCTCCTCAGCTTCTCACACTCAGGTCTCTGCCTGACATCTTGGGTTCTGTGACCTCACGTTTCCCAGTGAGGCGCCTTGTCTCTCTTCTTCAGAGCATGCTTGATGACCTGGAACTAGAATCCACCTACAACCCCTTGGAAGTCTGGAGCCACCTGTACTCACACCTGAGCAGCACCTCTGCCAACCCTCATGGCCGGTTCCACCCAAGCTCGAAGAGCCGGGCTGTAAGAAAGGTACTTCCCTCCTTCCCCGTTATGCCCAGAATGCCAGAGTCCTCTTCCCCTGTCCCCCATCCAAAGGAGATCCTCCCTGATATCCTCTGGAAGAACAGACCAATGGGAAGAGAAGCCTTTAACCCTAGACAAAGAAAATTACAACCCTTACACAGTACTGGGACTTTTTTTGCTTGGGCATTTACATAAAATATTTAGTTATCTTAATTGCAGTGTTTGGGAAATTCAGTAGTCATTTAACAGATCACTGTCCCACTAAGCAAACTGGCTGCGTTGGAACCACAACCGCAGCCTCTGTTGAAAGAAGGTGGGATAAGAAATGCCCAAGGGGAGGGAAATTAGTATTTACCAAGCAACAGTTATTTGCCAGGTTTTATGACATGTACTCTTACATATATTTTTCTGATTTAATCCTCACAGCATCCCTACAAGGTAAGTGTTATCTCATTTTACAGATGAGGAAAGGGAGGCTGACCAAGGTTAGAAGCTTAGAGACATGGCTCCAGTGACAAGAGTTCAAGAGAGAAGAGTAATTGGCGGGGGCGGGGGAGGATTTATTTTTATGAAATCCATGTTCTGTAGTATATGGGCTTCCTTTTGTGCTCTTATAAATCTTTTTCTTGTTTCTCAGTAACAAAGCCTGTAGAAAAAAACTTTTGTCTTACCTGAAGTTACAAGAGAAAGAGGTTTCCAAACTACAGACAGTCTAGAGAGGGGAATAGAACCCACCATGAGTTAGCTGTTTGGCAAGCAGACAGAGGAGGACACTCAGCTGGGAGATAGGCATTGTGGAGGCTAGGGCCCCGGGGACTCCAGTGCTCTGGGCCTTAAGGCTGTCACTCATGGGACCCAAGAAGCAGTTAGGACTGGAGACCCAGCAGGGAATGGAATAGGAAATCAGGACTTTGTCTAGTCTTCACAGAAAGCTCTTCTTGCTTTCTCTGCAGGCTCAGCCTTTGCAAATAAATCGAGTGCGAGCCACAGTGGCCCCTCTGCCTATGACTCCAGCCCCTGGCAGAGGCCCCAAGATGCCAGCAGCCAGCAAAGCTTCCTCAGAAGTCTTCTTCCAGCCTCCTATGGAAGAGAAGGAGGAAGAAGAGGCAGAGGAGGAGTATCCCTTAGGGCCCTAAGTCACTAGCACCATAGCCCGACTGCCCTGCTAAAGCACATCCATTCCAAGGTCCCAGATCTGTCCCACAGTGGCTTTCTGTGGCCAGACTTGCCTTCTGTCCACCTGACCCTCTGCGAGTTCCAGGTGACTGGGAAACAGAGCCTTCCCCTCCTCCGCCTCCAATGCTTTCATCACCCCACTCCTCAGGCTATAAAGAGACACATCTGACCCTCTTCTTTCTCCAAGAAGGGACTTATTTTTCTTTTGGATCATTTGATACTGTTAACACAAATGAAGAATAAATACCCAGTAGGTCTCCACCATTGTTAGGAGTATTCCCAGACCCAAATTTCTCCTTGTAGTTCTGTGTAAGCAGGTGGATGATGTCAGGTCACCTTCAGGAAACTGGACCTCAGGAGAGAAGGATGAGGTTTTCCGAGCTCATGACAAACAAGTAGGAGTGAAATCTAAGCTTCATTTCAAAGCCTGTGCCCCTCCCATCACATTGCAAGTCCCATCAGCCTTCAGACAGAAAAGTGGCTGGTGCTTGCTACCTACATGCAAACTGTGTGTGTGTGAGAGAAAGAGAGAATGAGAGACAGGGGAGGGGGGCATCCTAGAGCTGAGAACGGGGGAGAGGGTGGTATGAAAAAGGCCTGTTTTCCCTCCCTGTTCCCCTTTCCTCACACCCACCCAGCAGCCTTGTCCATCCACAGAATAACTACCATTTGTAAAATGCTTATTCTGCACTTCAAATCAATTAAGTACTTGAGAAATTTAACTCCTTCCATACAAAAAACCCTGTGAGGTTGTGCCTATAATTAAGGGCAACAGGGGAAACTGAGGGTTACCGATGTTATACCCAGGGCCTCACCCACCCCAGGTGGGCCTAAGTGGACCTTTCAGACTCTGAATGGTCACCCCCTCCCTGGAGCCCTTTCCTCCTTCAGTGGCCCCTAACGCCTTTCTGGTTCTCCTAACCCCATGTCTGCCCAGTACATCTTGCCCCTCTGTCCCCTTTATGACTATTCACAGACATAGACCTCTTAAATCCAAACTGACTTTAATGAGAATAAAACTTACCCCCCCCCAAAAAAAAAAAAAAATATATATATATATGGTAAAGAACAATGAAGCGGGAGGGATCCAGACACAGCTCAGTGTCTCCCTTTACAAGGAGACATACAAGCCTCTCCATACAAGCCTCTCAAACCATACCTTGTCTGACCAAATACCCTTTTCTATAGTTCTGCTCCAGCAGCTATCCCTTCCTTTGGTGGGGATGACTTAGAGGTGCTGGCCTCCCCCAGATCCCATCCCTGAGCCCCTTTATGACTCTGTCCCGCTTCCATGACTTCTTGGGACAGATCATCCTTCCCTTGACTCCCCTTGTACCCCGGTCTCTGCACACAGGCCCCTCTGGTTCCTGCTGGTTCTAACAGGTTTCTTTGATCCCGTGCCCCTTCCCCATGGTCCTCCTATCGGCAACCTCAGCTTCGCCCAGTTCTCACGTGGAACCCTCTGACTTGGCCCCAGTCCTGTCAGTCACTACTCCAGAGAGCCCACAGTCCCAGCTCCCTGAGGCCCCGCTTTTCTGGACCTGGCTGTACAGGGCAGTGTCTGAGCTATGGCCTTGGCTGCCACTGCCAGTTGCAGCACCAGATTCAGATAAGGCCAGGCCCTGGGGCTTGGGAGCTGGAAAGGGCTTTGTGCTCCGAGGGGGTGGCACAGCATAATCATCCGTGGCAGGGTTGTAGGGGAGCTCATAGCCCTCCTCCTTCACCCGAGCCTGGCACCACCACGCATCCTTGGGCTCCTGAGGCAGATCATAAAGGCCCCGGAGAGTGGCTGGGGCCAGGCCCTCAGGTTCATCATAAATGGGGTCTTCTTTAGGGTCTGTCAACTTGGCCTTTATCAGCTTTTGCTGCACATGTTCACACAAGTCCCAGTAGAGAGCTTTCTTTAACTGTGTCCCCTCCCCTGCCCGAGCAGGGGTGCTGTCCAAGGGGTCTGAGTACAGGGAATCTTGGGAAGGGCCTGGAGGAATGCGCAGGGAGTCTAAGGGTTCAGAATACAGGGCTGGAGGGCTTCCTGGGAGCTCCAGGGGGGCCGCGAGGGAAGCCAACTTCCCGTCTGCCACTTCTCCTTCATGGGAATCAGCTCTGAGAACATCCTGCCCCTGGCCAGCCTTTCCCTGAATCTTCTGTCGGTGGATAGCAGTCTCAACTGCCTGAAAGATGTCATTTCCCTGTGCCGTCTGGAAGGTGAAGGTTCCAGGGCCGGAGGGACAGCGGCGGCCAGCCTCAAAAGAGAACATAACCTGAAGAGGATGTAGAGGGAAACACGTTACCAGGAGACATCAGAGGAGGTGAGTCACAGGGCTAGAACTAGTTAGGGGACCTACAAAAAAGACACCACTGGAAAGGGAGGTTGGTCATGGTCTAGGCAAGAAAGAATTATCTAGAGTGCAGTCTCCCACCTTCCTATCCACCCCTCCCACAGGTGCCCAACCCAGTCAGCCAGTCCTGTCTTGACAGCACCCTACCTTGTCACGGCCATAGCGACGCAACAGAGTGTAGGGCCAGAAAAGAAGTGGCTCCAATATCTGCCTCTGGGCCCCCGGGGCCAGAAGAGTCAGCCTCTCTGCCTCCACTCTCAGCACATAGGAGCCATGCAGGCCACAGCGCTCGGCGGCCTCAGTCTTCTGCACCGTTACCCAGAACTGGGATCCTGGAAGGAATATACAATTAGACTGGGACCCGGCCAGGACTGGGGTGGGGGAAGGGAACAGATTGTAAACACACACACACACACACACACACACACACACACACACACTCTCTCTCTCTCTCTCACTCTCTCTCTCACTCTCTCTCTCTCTCTCTCTCTCAAGCCAGCTCTCAGGAGCTTCCTACTTCCCCTCCTAGGACACCCTTTCTTTCCACCCCATCCCTGCTGGGGCTTTTCAGGCCATCTACCTTCCCAGGAGGGGCTATACAGCGAGTTCTCCAGCATCTCCAGGGCAGAAAGCTTGGGTGGGTTCTCGGCAGGTGCCAGGGCCCAGCTGCCTTTCTGGGGTAAAGAGAAGGAGTATGAAGGAGGCTGTGATTCTCTCACCCCGATTCCCAGGGTCTAAGCCAGCCCAGTTCCTCTGCCGCTGTAACTGCTCCCACCCCGCCTCGCCTCTTGGGCCCAGTGCAGCCCCGAGCCCCTCACCGGAAAGGCGTTTTGGCACAGCGTTTGCACCCAGGCTGCACTGGACGGCGCGTCGGCCGCCAGCAAGTGGGATCGCTGTGCGGTATCCAGGCGAAAAGCTGCGGCGCCAGGCTCAGGGGGGCTCTCCACTGTCACGGGGGCCACGCTCACACACTCTGCCAGACGGATCACCTTGCAGTCCAGGCGGCGCGAGCTCCCTCGGCCACCTCCAGAGCTAGACCCCTTGTGGTCAAAGAACTCGAGCCGCGCGACACCGTGGGGACTGGCCGGGTAGAGAACCGCCCAGGTCTTCCTCCATCTCTGGGGAAAGAGCCGAGAGACGCTGGGGAGGGAGCGAACAAGTACTGGCTGCCCGGCCCCGACGGGGTAAGGAAAGACCCGCGCGGGCCGATTTCAACACCAAGGCTTCCCGATCGCTGGCGAAGTTTCTCCTGGAGGATGCCGCTCTGTCACCCCAGGGATGGAGAGGCATACCCGGAGGCCGGCGGACACTTCTCCGAAGAATGTGCAAAGCATTTTAGCGGGAACGTCACGGGGCTCTCCGGGTCCCGGCGCCGCTCCCCTACCCGCCGCGAGCCCCCTCCCTCCGTTTGGGCTCAGTCGCCCACCCCTAGCTCTGATGGGGTTCAGCAACCCCTGCCCACACTACCTTGGTCCCGAAACGCTGACTCTGCAAAAACAGCGGCCCTTCCATCACGGCCCCGTCCATGGCCCCCGGCGGTTCCTTCCGCGCTTCCTGGCCCGGCGGGCCCGGAGGCGGGGCGGGGCGGGGCGGGGCGGGGCGGGGCTCGCGGGAGGCGTTCCCATCCCTCCCCAGCCTCAGCGAACCCAGAAAGGGGAGGAAGGAGATGGGCCAGAGGAAGGGGAAGGGGTACCACCTCCAGACCCCCACCTCCAGCCCTAGGTCTCACTCTAGTGGCTTCACCGAGAGAAACCCCGTGACTTCGGTCAGAGGACTCTGGCTCTTAGGCTTGGGGGCTGCGTACAACGTCAGATGCTCAACGTGACATCAGAGTGAAGGCCGTGACATCATCTAGAAAATGCCTACGGGCACCCTGGGGCATTGGAGGGACTTTCTGGGCCTTCGAGGCTTCAGTTCCCCGGACCTGACCCGACCCCTGCTCCGCGGGAATTCGGCTATTTACGATCCGCAGAGCCGGGGACATGGGGGAAGGGCTGGGGCTGGGGACTGAAGACTTCCCGGAGCTCGGAGCCGAGTCGCCGCACGGGGCGCAGCCCGGGATAGTCTGCGGCCCCGTGGCCTCCTGTGTGTCCAGCTCTCTGACCGCAGCTGCCCGGCACCCAACCCGCGGGAAAAGAGAGCTTTATTAAACAGGCTGGGAGGGGCGAGGAGGGGGGCGGGAGGGAGATTGAGCGGCGGCAGCGGCCAGCTTCAAGGAGGAGGGGAGAAGAGGAGGGAACTGGCCTGGGAGGGATCCTGGGAGAAGGCGGAATGTGGGAGGGCTCAAGGGGACGTGGGAGGAACGAAGAGGGGGGGCGGGGGAGAAAGAGGGGCAGTCTCCCAAGTACTTTTTTTTGGAAGTCCTAGGATTGATCTACAGGACCAAGACTCTTCTCCCAGCCGCTAGGGTCCCCGTTCAGCCAAAGGTAGGGGGAGTCACGCTCCCGGTGGGAGGAAGGAGAGTTGTAGATGGAGAGGATGATGGAGGGACCTGGGAAAAGGGGTGATGTAGGGTAGAATCAAAGGAAAGCCAAGCTACTGAGGGTTGTATAGTCAAAGAAGACACAAGAAGAGTGGGGAAAGGAAGCAGATATTGGGGAGTGGGGCTACAGGGTGTTCCAAATAGGGCATCCGAAGTGCCCGAAGGCTAGGGGCTCCTCTGTGAGGCCCTCTCCCTGGGTCCCCAAGCCAAAATGTCCCCAAACAAAGCTTCCCTGTTGTGTTGTTTGTCTGAGTTGGGGGAAGCATGGGGCAGGGGTTGTGGGGGGGCGGGTAGGGGGAGCTCGCTGTAAAGGAGCTGTTCTCCTTTACAGAGGGAAGGCCTTGGCTGAGAAGCCGACTAGTGCTCTTGCCTCCTGTGGCCCCAGGAAAGAGATGGCTGTGTTGGCAGGAGGCTTGGACAACCCCACCCCACCCCACCCCACCCCCACCTTGAGGCCTGGCCCTTCTGGGCCCCTTGACCCTGCAGGGCATGTAGGATGTGTACCAAGTTCTCCAATGCATTCTGGTTCTCTGCCTTTTCTACCTGGAATCTGCCCAGAAAGGACTCTCAGCTTGGCTGCCATTTAGGGGACCTGAGATCTGAGGATGCCCTAAGCCCCTTCTTGCCTGCCTCTTTCCACAATCAGTAACTATCTGTCCTCTCTCTGACTGGCTGAACAGGATCATCTGGGTCCCTCCTGCCTCTGCTCCTTGGCTTTTGTCAGTCCCTCTCCTCCTCTTTGCCTTTTCATGAGGTTCGTGGGGTTCTCAAGGCAATTATACTGAGTTTCAGTAAGCTCTGGGAGTTGGTGATGGATAAGGAAGCCTGGCGTGCTGCAGTCTGTGGGATCGCAAAGACTGAGCAACTGAACTGAACTGAACTCCTCCTTACTCATTGCCTGCCTTTCTCAGTTGCTCCCCAATTCTGTGTGCCAGACTCTCTCCTGATCCCCTTCTGTCCATTTTCAACACACTCTCTCTCTCCGCTGTCTGTTTGGTCCCCTTTTATTCCCACAGTTTCCCTTCCTCTCACATCCTGTCTGTCTGGGTCTCCCTCTCTGTGTCTCTTGCTCGGTCTCAACCTATTTATCTTGATGGGCCTCTGATCTTGGTCTCTAATCTCTGTCTTTTGATCACTGGGTGTCCTTGACCTGTGAATCGGGATATAGACGTGATGATAGCAGAACTAGGGAAAGGACATTATGAGACATAACAACTAATAGTGAGCGTTTATTCTTTACAGAAGGGAGGGAGAGCCTTCTCTCTCTCTCTCTCTTTTTCTCTCTCTTTCTCTCTCTCTCTTCCCCCCGCCCCCCTCCCCAATCTGGGTGTCTCAGTCTGTGCCTCTGTTACTCTGTATTTCTCTTCTTACCTAGTATGTATTTCTGTCTCTCTTAACCCCTGGGTCCCTCCCTTTCTGTCACACTGGCTCTCTGTCTCTGGTCTTAACCAGTGTCTCTTTTCCTCTCATGACCTCTCTCTCAGACCTGGGCTTCTCAATTTCAGCTTCTCTCTCTCTGGGGCACCCAGGCCTTCCCTGCCATGGGACCTGTCAGCGTTTGGCAGTGGAGCCTGTGGGGGTTGCTGCTGTGCCTGCTGTGCAGTTCGTGCCTGGGATCTCCAACCCCATCCACGGCACCTGAGAAGAGGGCTGGGAGCCAGGGGCTGCGGTTTCGGCTGGCTGGTTTCCCCAGGAAGCCATCCGAGGGCCGTGTGGAGATACAGCGGGCTGGTGAATGGGGCACCATCTGCGATGATGACTTCACGCTGCAGGCTGCTCATGTCCTATGCCGGGAGCTGGGCTTCACAGAGGCCACAGGCTGGACCCACAGTGCCAAATATGGCCCTGGAACAGGTGAGCAATGCTTCAGGCACAGCCTAGGTATTGCCAAGGTACAGCCTAAATGTAGGGGAGGGAACAGCCATGGGGACACAGAACACCAAGAACAGCCAGAGTCAAGTACACCCGTGGAGGAGAAACCATCCAACATACAGCTGCATGAACTTAGGCTGATCAATGCCTTCTCTGAGCCTCAGATGCCCCCATGTGCAAAATGACTAGATGATCTGTAAGTTACTTTCTTCTGCCAAAGTATGATTCTACAAAGCCACATGCAAAGACAGCCTGACACAGATGAGCCCTGTATGATTAAAGTACAGCTGGTTTCATGGGAAGCAGAGAGCAGGTAAATGATGTCTGGATGTCCCAAAGACAGAAGTGATCACAGATACTGCAGCCAACAAGATCAGATTATAATTTAGAGCTGAAACTGACAAGCTGGGCTTCCAAAGACAAGTATAAACTTTAAGATGTGGTTAGTAGGGGTTTAGGAGCAATTCTGAGACCTGGGGGCACTTGCATTGTATAAACTCACAGTGGAATTGGTAGAACTGGTGCAATCTGCAGTTAACCCCCAATTCCCACTGGTTAGACCACATCTGGAATAAAGCATCACTTTAGATGCCACATTTTCAAACAGACAGTAGAAAATGGAAGCACTGGGCATTTCCTGGTGGTCTAGTAGTTAGGACTTTGCGCTTTCACTCCCGAGGGCACAGGTTTAATCCCTGAATAGGGAACTTAGGTTCCTGGAAATGGAAGTACTTTCAGAGGAGAGCTACCAGATGTAAAAGATTGGAAGCCACGTTTCAAGGAGGAATAGCTGAAGAAAGCAGGGATATTTGACATGAAATGAAAAAGCTTTGGATAATAATTACATGATGGTTGAATTCAAACTTGAAGACAGTCATTTGACTGAGGGACTTTTTCTGGGTGGCATCAAAGGACTGAATCAGACCTGGAGTGGAGGAAAGTAATAAAAGAATCTCAATAGTTTGTGATAGTTCCGATAGCCTGATGGGCAAGAGGTAGGTATCCCAGCAGAAGCTGGGTAAGTCCTGTCCGGATATGCATGAGGGTTCCCTGCACATGGCCCTTTGAGGGGCCACCAGTTCTGAGAGAAAGTCAGTGATACTCATTTCAGTTTGGCTCAGGTCAAGAGAAGAACACGGGGCAGCATGGCAGCACAGAGCAGTCACATGGGAGAATGGAAGGCTGAGGTGAAAGGCTCTTACGTTTCCAAGTCCTACAAATGGCTCAAATCCCTAAGCCCTCATGAATTGGCTGTATGGTCCTAGGCAAGTTACTTCACTTCCCTGAACTTCAATTTCTTTATACAAAATGGTGATAATATCTTCTGGCAGCTTTGTTCTAAGAATGATCACATATGCACATACCTTGGCAGAGTGCCTCACACACACTAGGCGGCTATCACTGAATGGGTAAGGACAGATCAGAACTTCAGTGTTGACTCTTGGGTTTTTTATTCACCCTACCAAATTCTTGGGTATCCCCAGAACACTATCAACTGTCCATCAATCCTATGCTCCCTTTCCTATTCCTTTCCAGGGTCCCCTGTCCCTTCCCTACCCATTATCTTACCAGGTGTGAGGCTTCCATGCTCTCACCAACATCCCCATGCTACCTCTCCAAGCCTTCCTTATCTCCCCTCCCACACAGGCCGCATCTGGCTGGACAACCTGAGCTGCAGTGGGACTGAGCGGAGTGTGACTGAATGTGCCTCCCGGGGTTGGGGGAACAGTGACTGTACCCACGATGAGGATGCTGGGGTCATCTGCAAGGACGAGCGCCTCCCTGGCTTCTCAGATTCCAATGTCATTGAGGTCTGTAGTTCATAAACACACACACACACACACACACACACACACACACCACCCAGGACGGCAAGACAGAAAGGGCTGTGGGGTGGTTATATGTGGAGATACTAGAATGTAGGGGATCCCATGTGCCCAATGGGATAATTGGGGTCAGTGGGAGACTGGGGGAGTGGGCAAAATGATAGAGCTCTGAGACACTGCATAGTCCAGGTTTATTTTAGCATTAGCATTCAAGTTACTAAGCCTGGCATGAACCTCTCCAACTTCATCCCTGGTCCCCAGGGCACCTGTGCTCTCTCTCAGCTCAGATATTCCTGAGGGAACATTTCACTCTTACTTTCTCTTACTTCTTCAGTGCCACTTCCTCCGTAAGTGTTCCCTCAGGCTCCAAGCAGAGTTAGATGCTCCTTCCCCAGCTTCTTCTGGACCCTTAGTCATTTCTCAGAGCCCAGCAAGTCCTCACACTCTGGTGGCTGCACCACAGTCAGTACCTCACAGAGCGCAGGCCTGCCTCTCAGCCCCATCTCGCCACTGGGTTCACAGCAAGTACACTCAATCAGGGTTTCTTTAGAGTGGCCAGACGTGTGAAAGGTGCCACTGGGATGCCTTCCTCTGCTTGTGGCCCCCTCCCCAGGTAGAGCATCACCTGCAAGTGGAAGAGGTGCGACTTCGGCCAGCTGTTGGAAGGGGCAGACGGCCCCTGCCTGTGACTGAGGGACTGGTCGAAGTCAGGCTTCCGGATGGCTGGTCGCAAGTGTGCGACAAAGGCTGGAGTGCGCACAACAGCCATGTGATCTGCGGGATGCTGGGCTTCCCGAGCGAAAAGCGGGTCAACGTGGCCTTCTACAGGTGAAGCGACGTGGGCGCTGGTGCAGCAGTCTGGAGTTGAGGGGTGCTTGTTAAGGAGCGGTGTTGAGGGACCTCCGAAGGGGTTGGTTCACCTGGGGAGCCGGGGGAAATCTGGAGGCCTCGGTGAAACTAGAGAGTTGAGAAATCTTGGACCATGAAGCGGCCCCCGAGGCGGACTTGCTGCGGGGACCAGCGAAGCTCTGGCCCCAGTGGCCAGAGCCGGGGCGGGGCGAGCGGCGGCGGTGGCGTCGGGGCCGGCGGTCGGCAGGTGGCGTCTCCGCGCTCCGAGGCCAGAGCTGGGCCTCGCGGGGCCACGCCCAGCGGCCCGAGAGCCCGCGGGTCCGAGTCGGTGGGTGGGGGTAGCGACCACGCCCCGCCGAGGCAGTACCCGGGCGGGGCCTAACGCCGTGAGTCTGACGGCGACCGGCCCGGGGCGCCCGTGGGGCGGCGGTCCCATCCTGGCCGCCAATCCCTGAAGGCCGGAGGGCGCCGGAAGAGGCCGGGGCCCTTCCCTGGGTCCCGGCGGCCCACTAGGCGTCTGTGAGCGCGAGAGCACTCAGGACTGCTAAACTAGTTTTCCAGAATATCCTTCAGCCCTGGAGGCCGGCCCTCTCCACCTGCACTGGAGCCCTGGTGTAGGCGCCGGCTTCCGGGAATGTATCACACTGGGGACCGGCTCTTTGCTTACTGCGTCTCGCTTCCCTGGAGCATCTAATTTGGCCGTTTTAAGAAATTTTGAAATCTCTTTATAATTTAAATGATTATCTTCTTCAGCTGTTCCTTAGACCAGTTTTGCAGGAAGAGCTCTTAACATCTGGGTGACCTTCTACTAGGCACGCTACTTCGGATGTGGGGCTGATCGGGGCAGGGTACAGCATTACAGCTCTTTTTAATGAAAGCATCTAGATTTTGCACTGCCTTTCCGTTGAGGCAGCATCCCACTGCTCTTATTGACCTTGTAATCACCTAAATTAGGTCTTCCCTCCTCCTTGATACTGATAGAGCAGCCTATTTGAACCTAAATCTGTTGAGTTTACCCTATGAAATGTTTGATACATGTTCTCATGTTTGATACATCATTTAAAAACCATAATGATCCCATGAGATTATCTTGAATCTTGACATTATTTTGCACTTGTCATCCCTCCCTGCCCCCTCTGTTCAATAGATATGATAGCTATGCCTCCTGACGTCATCAAAGTGACTGTTAAAATGTGTTGAAATCTTTAGAACCAAAGTCTAACTCCTCTTATGAATCCTCCAGATTTACATCAAACCTTTAATCATTAGTTGTGAAATGTTTTTTCAACGGTTGGGACAAACTGAACACTACATTGATACAGCCAACATTTCATCATCTTATCTGTAATGAGATTATAGGAGACTTTATTAGTCTTTTGCTAAAATCCACATACACTATGTTCACAGCCATTCTGCAATTTTAGGAATCTTAAAGGAAGTCATGGTGGTTTGATTGAGCTGACTGTTACTGAAATCCTTTTAGATTTCTAAGGATCACCATATTTTTTCCTCAATGCTCACAAACTTTCTACTTAATGACTATTCTAGAACATAAATTATCTGTAAATTGGGGAATCCTTTTCCTCCTTTTTGAAAGTCAGTACATTATCCAGCCTCCAGTCTTCTCCATACTTGCTGAAATTTTTTTTGCCTTGGCTCTGAGAGACATCTGAAAGTTCTTTAGGCCCCAAGGAATATACTTTCTCTGGTATAGCAACTCATATACAGTTGAAAACATCTATGTGCTGTGCTCCTCTGCTGTTATCTACCTCGGGCCTATATTTCCCTGTGCTTGTTCTTTACCTTCCCAGAACCAAATCCAGGTTCTGAAAGATTAGTGCGACTTAAATAGCAGGCATTTCAGATGAAGAGGGTAGCATGCACAAAGGTATAGAGAATAAACATTTATTGAGTGCCTGTTGTGTGCCAGGGACTGTTGTAGACACTAGGAATTCAACAATAAACAACAACAACAAAACCCCCAAAATCCTTGATCTCATGAACTAGGGAAGAATCAGGAAAAAAGTAAAATTACAAAATGTAAGGATGGCAAAGAGTGTAATAGGTAAAAATAAAGCAGGGGAAATGTTAGGAAGTGGGACTGGAATTGCAGTTTTAAAATAAGTCAGAGGAGGCATCATTTGAGAAAATATTTATAGGGCACAATCTATGCAAAAATCTTGATGAGCATCTCCAGGAAGAGGCATCATAAATGAGAAGATATCAGAATGAGGGGTTAGGGGGAATTCTTGTCATACTCCAGGAGGCCACTGGGGCTGGAGCTAAGGGAACAAGGCAGAAGATGACAGGAGATGTAATTTAGGAGGAAAT
This sequence comes from Bos javanicus, assembly GCF_032452875.1. Lineage (NCBI taxonomy): Eukaryota > Metazoa > Chordata > Mammalia > Artiodactyla > Bovidae > Bos > Bos javanicus. The sequence continues at coordinate 10,250,949 of NC_083878.1, forward strand.
AAGGAAAGAATGAGGAGCCAGATCATGTAAGGCCATTTGAGAGACTTTAATTTTTACTGTGTGAGATGAGGTTTTGAGCAGAGGCGTGACATCTTTCTTCCACTTTTTGCGTATTGGGCTGTTTTGTTAAGAATAGACTGTAAGGAATGTGTAGAGTCAAGGAGGCAGGGAGATTAGTTAGGCAGTTATTGTCTCCTGAAAGCCAACTAAAGAAAGTGAGAGGTGATGTGACCAGTGAAAGTGGTGAAAAAGTGATCAAATTCTGTGTTGAAGATAAAGCCAACAGGATTTGCTGATGGATCCATCGTGGTATGAGAGAATGAGAGGAATTAGGGATCATTCCAAGGTTTTTGGCCTGAGCTAGATATGGAGTTGACCTCATTTGATAAAGAAAACAGTGAGTGGGGCATATTTTGTGTGGGGATGGGAGAGTGGAGATTGTATATTAGGAACTTGTTTTTAGACCAATTAAATTTGAGTTGCTTTAGATACTGAAATGGCGAAGCTATTGGATATATGACTCTAGAGTTCAGTTGAATTAAAGCCCTGAAACTGGACAACATCACCAAGGGAGGGAGCGTAAATAGAGAAAAGGAGGTGCAGGGACTGAACTCTAGGGAGTTTAAACATTATGAGGTCAGGAAGATAAGGCAAAATGCAAACAGGGAGGTGAGGTAGAAAGAAAACCAGGTGAGTGTGGAGACCTGGAAGCCAAGTAAAGTGTTTCAAGGAAGAGCAAGAGGGATCAACTGAGTCACCACTGCTGATGCATCCAAAAACATGAGGACTGAGAAATGAATAGGATTTAGTAACTTGGATATCATTGTTGACCCCAACAGAGATGAAAATGAATAGGAAATTTTGAAAGACAGTTGACTAGAGTAGAAGATTGTTGTTTAGTCACTAAGTCATGTCCAACTCTTTTGTGACCCCGTGGACTGTAGCCTGTAGGGCTCCTGTGTCCATGGGATTTCCCAGCCAAGAATACTGGAGTGGGTAGCCATTTCCTTCTCCAGGGGATCTTCCCAACCCAGAGACTGAACCCATGTCTTCTGCACTGCTGAGCCACCAGGGAAGCGAGAGAGAAGATGTATACTGAGAAATAGTGGAAGAAAAATCTGAATGGATAAAGTAAGGCTAGGAAATGGAACACTATTAATGCCAGAGTGGAGAGTTTTACCTTTATCCTATGAAAAATTAAAAAATAAAAGTACTTGTATGGGACAGTGACAAAAATAAGGCCAGTGTTTTTAAAGTTCGTCTGATAGTAGTGAATTGGAAGAGGAGGTTCTAGACGCAGTAAGAGTAATTAGGAAATATAAAAATGAAGCTGACTAGGAGGATGACAACAAAGAGAGAGGAATGAATAGAGGTAGGATGACTGATAGAACACAGAAAATAAAAGAAGAGATAACTAAAATGATTCTGAAACTGCTCAAGAGAAGGATGGTGCCTGGCATCTCTGGGCTTTAAGTTAATATGAGCTAGCTTTAGACATGGGCCATCCCTGGGAATTTTGAGGCTCAGGAATTGTCCCTAAGTATGCACAGACTCAAGAAAACTTCAGAAATCAGGAATATATGTCTACATATTGGAATCTCTTACTGAGTCTGGAATATGAAGGCTGGAAAAGGAGATATATATTAAGTACAGAGTTCATTCTTAGTAGGGAAAGAGATTACAGTGGTCCTGGGAGATTCTGTGATGAGAATTTGATGTAGATATTCCTTCACAGGTCAAGTCAGACATAGGGAGACTCCTCATAGGTAATGCAATTATAAAGGCTAGGCAGGATAGTTATAAACAACTCTGCCTTCCTTGGAGAAAGAAGATGCATCTGGTAGCTTTTAGAGGAAGTTAGTAAGATTTAGAGAATAAGAAAATCATAATGTGATGTATCATATTTCAACTTTGATTTGGTACTTCTACCCTAGAACATGTGAAAGTTGTAGAATTTTAGAAGAGGAAAAGAATGTACAGATAACTGAGCCATTTAATGCCTTTTGGCAGGCAAAGAAATTGAGGTTCTAAGAGCTTAAGTGCTATTTAAGAAGACACTCTTCTAGTTCATTTCAGATATTCTTGTTCATATTCAGATATATTCACTGACAGATATTTACTGAGCTCCCACTGTTTGCCAAGCACTGCGCAAGGTGCTGAGAATACAGAGGTGATGAGAGAGTTGATTTGGCACCAGATCATAGAAGACCTTGTAGGCTATGGTAATGATTTGAATCTTTATGATAAAAGTAATGGAAAGTGATGGAAGTTTTTTAATGAGGAGGGCTGTGAGAGAACGTGATCAGGTTTGGGGCTCCCACTTTGACTGCACTTTGAGAATGGTTTAGAGAAGAGCAAGAGCAAATGGATTAGAGAGTCATTCAGGAAGGAACACTGGCAGGACTTGGTTACGGATTGACTTTGGGAGCCAAAGAAGAGAGAGATGTCAAGGTTGATTCCTAAGTTTCTGGCATAGATTTTGCTAAAACAATTGGACCCACATTAAATTTTAGGTAATTTTGAGATATCTAAGTAGGAACATCGAGAAGGCAATGGGATATACAAGGTTAGATGTAAATGAGAACATATAAAGAGAGGATGTGAAGTGAGAAGAAGGCCTTAAAGCTCCAAAAATGTAAATAACTATATAGAGGAGGAGCCTGCAAAGAAGACCAAGAAAGAGCATCCAGAATTAGGACTCAAATAAAGCTAATGGTGTTGTGACAGCTAAGGAGGGAGAGAGAACAGCAGTGTCAGATGCTACCAAGAGTCAGTGGTATGTGAGACAAAAAAAAAAAAAATCTAGATTATTATCACAGAGTGATGGGTGGGGAAAGACAGAAAGGACTGGATTAAGGAGTGAGTGGGAAAGATGATGAGTGTTGACACTACTGAAAAGTTTTTCTACTAAGAAGAAATGTGGGCTGGAGTGTGTGTGTGTGTGTGTGAGAGAGAGAGAGAGAGAGATTTGAATATGTTTAAAAGGATTCAGTTGAGGGAAGGTTATGTGCAACTTCTCAGTTGAAAGAGAAAGGATCCTAGGGGAAGGAATTCAGAAACATTTAGGGGTGGTGGCTTTAGAAAAGAGAGACAGATATCAGCACTGTCCTTAAGTGCCAGGGCCTCAATGTAACCTGTATTTGCCTGATATATATTAATAATTATATATACCATATAATTATAAAGACCTTATAAAGTTCTTAAATAACTAGAGAAGTACTTCTAAATTTCTAGATAATACTACATTTTTCTGAGTATTGTTACATGATTTCTCTTGGTTACTGGTGAAAGAAAGTGCCAGATACATTTCATTTCAGACATGTTTGAGAAAAAAACATTTGGAGAAGACATTTTTCACTATACTTATCTGATGAAAGGTTCTAAACTCTTAGCAGTGTCTCAGGAAAGGGACCCAAGAGTTATTGTAGACTCTTTGCTAGGAATGTTGAATGTATTGGATGTTTTGGCAAAGATCATCCTCAGGAAGAAGCCAAGGTAGGAAATACCAAGCAGATTCAGCCCTGTTTAAACCTATATATTAAAATCCTCGCACATCTGCACATAATATACCACATCCAAACATAACTCAAGAGAAGCAGCAGAACAGAACAGACAGGATAACTAAGAGGATAATGGGGAATTCCATACATTTTGTAAAGACAGACAAGACCTGCATTCATCTATATATAGTTGGACAGGACAAAGAGTGGGCAAAATGAAAGTCTTTGAAATCAAAGGGAGAATGAGAGGAGAAACAGACCTAGTTTTCATTCATCAGACTTAAGGTAACCTCCTGAAGAATAAAATAGGTCAAATATTTAGGTCAATTAAGAAGAAATAAGGTTTTAGACCTTAATTCCCTAGAAGTAAGTCTGGGAGATGAGCTGTTTGTGAATGACTAAAGCATGTGGGATTTAGTTTAGACAGGAAGGATACTGTCATCCTAAGCATCCTGGCCTCATGCTCCCCCAGTCAGACCCAGTCAATGTCCCTTGCTGTCCAGCCTTGTTCCTTGGTCCTCGTTAACTGGCCTCGGACCTGGATATGCCAGAAGCCAGAGCGCATCCAGAAAAAAAATAGTCAGCCTCCCTAGGTGTGACCAGGCCAGTTCTCTCTCCTTGCCTAGTCAGTCTGGCAATCCTAACACCCGTCATTTTAACCTGTCCCCCCAGCCCTCCCCCAGGTTTAGAGCAGCCCTAATATCAGTCCAAGAATCCTGTTCCCCGTCTGCCTTAGCCTGACTTCTGTGGGTCCTGGTACAGGGTCTCTATCAGCCCCGAGTCCACGTCCTTCACCGCAACTCACCTGTCTAGTTCATGTGCTTCTGAGGCCAAACAGCTGTGAAGGGTAGAGCCTTGGGGGCATCTAATGCTATAAGATCCTGCCATCAGGAGACCTCTAACTGCTAAAACAGAAATCTTGCCCCTGGTCCCTGTTCCACCAACCTTTCCCACTTGGTTCTAGACTGTTCCTGACTCTGCTGTTGTCTTATCCTCACAGAAAGTTGAGGAAGCGAGCGGCCAAAGCCTCGGCCCGACGCTCCAAGCCCCTTGGAAGGTAATGGGGCAAGAGCCCCGGGACCTCCTGCTCATCCCTGTGGCCCCAGGAGGTGGATGGATGGAAGGCAGCCTATCCATGTCCATCCCAAAACCCAAGCTGATGAATTAGGGATATGGCTGGAAAATGGCCATTCCAGGAGGGAGGAGTGGGGAGGCAGGCATGCGGGTGGGTAAGTTTTGATTTAGGAAGCACAAGGAGGAAATAATATAGGAATGACTAAGGAGACACCTCCGTATCTTTATACTACCCCCAAATAGCTTGGACTCCAGCCTCAGCCACCTGCATGCTTCCTCCCCCCACAACTCCTAACCTCCCTTCATTCACCTACATCCCCACACTCTCTCCTCCCTCCACTATTCCTCTCATCTCCTCTCCCCTCCACCTGGACTGACATCACCAGATTTCTCATCACTGTTGCTGAATCCAGTGAGCAGCATGTATTCCAAAAATACAGTTAAGTGGTATTCAGCACTGTATGTGGAAAATCTGACTGCCTGCTTTGCCCCTTCCCACGCTCTGCATGAAGGGTCCTTCCTAGAGACAGAAAGAAGAAAGAATCCTTTGCCTTTCCCGGGTAATGCACCTGACCACTACTGCCACTAACTTCTTTCTCCTTTTTTCAGACCAGTCACCAAGCTTAAAGCCAAACCCCAAACCCGAATGGGCAGGGGGCCTATTAAGAGGTAAATAAAGTTTAGGCTGGGTGGAGAGGAGAGGGAGTGCCAAGTGATGAGTCGGGGGCATCGGGCTGTGGTTAGGAAGGGGTCCAAGAGACGCCTCCACAAGGAGGTGGAGGGGCAGCAGCAACTGTTACAAGCCACCTTACAGATGATTCACCACAATGTAAAGTAAGATCGGCCCTTTTGTTTGGTTTTTTTGTTGTTGTTGTTGGGTTGTGGGTTTTGGTTTTTTTTTTTTTTTTTTTTGACCCATATGTTTTTTGTCTGAGGAATTATGCTCGTCACAGGATTTTTGAAAAATCTCCATAGAAGTTCACCCATTGACTCCTCTTGTTCCACATGCTTATTTATCTTCCCCCAGCAGATTTTAGGAGATACTCTGGCACTCTTGTCCTTCAGATGCCATGCTTGCCTCTCGCCCAAGGAGTTAAGTTTCCCTAAGGGATCAGTGTTCCCATCCTACCTTTATTAATTGTTAAATGGAATAAGTGCTACTGGGTTGGAAGTGAGACTCAGGATCCCCTGTGGAACCTTTCCCAGGGCAGGAGTCAGATGACGGTCCTGGTCCTCTGGCCCAGTTAACACAGTTAGGCTCCCAGTTCCATCATTTTCCTTCTGGGCTCCTTCAGAACCCCAGGGAACAAAAAGCTTCCAATCCCAATGACTGCGTCTCACTTGGCTTCTGAAGGCAGTTCGCGCAAGAAAAGTCCCCTGCTCCTTCAGCAGTGTGTGAGGGGTGGAGAAGTCGGCCCTTTCTATTGTCTCCTCCTCTTTTCACAGCATTCCAGGATCACTCAGGGGTCCCAGGCACCGCCCCCCCACTCCCCAGCTCCTCCCTCTGGTGCCTTCAACAGGCTTTGGCATTGGAGGGTGTTCCCATAGTGCCCTTCCAGCTTAGGGTTGTTTTGCACAACATGGCCATACTCTGGTCTTCCCTGACCCCCACATTAAAGCGACGACCTCTTTCACTTTTATTTTCAGCCACACAGGACTTTGAAAGAATACTAAGTCTCTTTGAGCTTCAGAGTCCACTTATCTTGAGCTTCCAAAGGTATTCTGTAAAGTCTCCAGGCTTCCTTTGTCTGATTTGTCTATAACTTATCCCTCTCTGTGTGTCTTCCTAGCCAGTGGCTTCAAATCATCATCTTCTCCTTCGACATCAAGTAATAGAGCACATTACTGTAGTAATTCGCCACCAGACCACCCTCACAGGCCCACCCCACCAACACAAGGCCTCATTGGTTCCTTCCCTCTCTGGGTTCAAACAGGCTGTTCTGGGAAGAAAGCACTTCTCTTATTTCATGGCTCACTGCCTTGAAATTTCATTCCCTTCCGTTGGTGTTGATAAGCAAGTCCCCTCATTCTCTCTAGCATCTCTCTGCTGTGTTTCAAAGTTTTAACATCTCTAATTTAGTCCCATTTTCCTGCTCAGGTGGCTATGGAACATTCTTTCTGTTACATTTAAACTACGGAAGCATGGACTACCTCATTAAAGACTCATACAGTTCAGCTTTAGGTCTGGGGTTATCCTTACCCTTCGGTTGTTCACATTCACTCTCCTTCTCTGGTCATGTGGTCTCTCTTTGTCTTGCATTTGTACATCTTCATTCCTATATATACCAGCTCCAGTCTTTCCTGTGTTCCACCTTCTGGTCTGTTCTTCCTGTAACTGCCCATCATTCTCTGGCCTGGAAGCCCCTCTGGCCTCTAAGAAGCCATGTAGACCCAAGACTTACTCACTTCTTTGCATCCTGACTCATTTAGTTCTTTCAGTCGCAGCGTAATAGAAAGATCTGCTTACTCTGGCCATTCAGGCTTCCTGTTAGCTACTCCCTCCTGCCTATCTCTTCCAGATGGTCAGTCCTGGCTTCCTAATCTCTTTGCACAGCAGCTTCAGCCTCCACTGGGGCCAGCTCCCTGAAACCACACAGAACAAGGTCTCTGTCAGGCAAGTCAAAACTAGCCTTCCTTCCCACAGGGTTCTTCTGTTGCAGAACATACCCAAGGACCCCCCTGTTTGGGCTCTTTCAGCCTGGAAACTCCCCATTACCGTTGTCTCTTTGTCTCTGTGTTTTTGCAGAGAAGAGAAGAAGAAGAACTAAAGCGGTCATGAAAGGTTGGGGGATGGTGGAGGCATGGAGCGGGAGGAGGGCTGCAGGCAAAGAGGCAGGAGCACTGTTTCACCCTACCGCTCCCACTCCTGTCCCCCCAGGCTGCTGGCCCAGCGGCAGCAACACTCCTTTGGTCTGCATGGGGTGGCGTGCGTGGGCACGGAGGCCCACCTCTCCCTCTGCTCTTTGGAATTCTATCGAGCCAATGACACCACCAGGTGCCCGGGGGGGGCCCCTGCGGTGGTGAGCTGTGTGCCAAGCCCTCTCTACGCAGCATCCAGTGGCCAGAAGAAGCAACAGTCGAAGCCTCAGGGGGAGGTGTGTGAAACACTATGACCTTCCCCACCGCCCAGGTGAAGAACCCCATAGCCTGGCCATCCCTTGATTAAGCATAGTTCTGACCTTTGAGGACAGAGAGGAACCTTCCAGGGGTTGGGCCACAGACCTGAGACCACCTGCTCCCTCCCACCAGAATCTCATTGATCTCCCAGGTCTACTGTCTCTGTGCTGATGTTCCCATTCACTGCTGCGCACGTCTCTCTCCTGTACAGGCCCGAGTGCGTCTAAAGGGCGGCGCCCACCCAGGAGAGGGCCGGGTAGAAGTCCTGAAGGCTGGCACGTGGGGCACGGTCTGTGATCGCAAGTGGGACCTGCAAGCAGCCAGCGTGGTGTGTCGGGAGCTAGGCTTCGGGAGTGCTCGAGAGGCTCTGAGCGGTGCCCGCATGGGGCAGGGTGAGGCGGGCACAGGTTGGAGGGAGACGGAGGTAGGAGGTACATACTCCTGGAGGGGTACATTCCTTAGGAAGGAGACCCCTGGGCAGACAGTAAAGTTAGAACCTCCCGACCTCTGACTTCTGACCTTAGGCATGGGTGCCATCCATTTAAGTGAAGTTAGATGCTCTGGACAGGAACTCTCTCTCTGGAAGTGCCCCCACAAGAACATCACAGCTGAAGACTGCTCGCATAGCCAAGATGCTGGCGTCCGATGCAACCTGCCCTACACTGGGGTAGAGACCAAGGTCAGTCACTCTTTCCCACCTTGGTTCAGGAGTCTCATGTCCTATCCAGTCCTGCCTGGTCGTGATGCAGTCTGATGGCCCTACTGCCCACTGCCCCAGGCCCCGATCATCCTGCAGCTCCCCCTTGACGCCACCACTTGCTAGCCCTGTAAGTGCTTCTGAATCACCATTCAGCCACGGGCCCACTGTGGACTCCCACTACTCCACCCCAAAAGCTTCCACAGCACTTCCATTGCGTCACTACAGATCCGACTCAGCGGGGGCCGCAGCCGACATGAAGGGCGAGTCGAAGTGCAAATAGGGGGACCTGGGTCCTTTCGCTGGGGCCTCATCTGTGGAGATGACTGGGGAACACTGGAGGCCATGGTTGCCTGCAGGCAGCTTGGACTGGGCTATGCCAACCACGGCCTACAGGTGAGTGGGAAGGAGAAGGGAACCAAGGCTATTGCCTCCAAAGGTTGTGTCTGGGACACAGGTCTGCCAAAATGAGTCCCTTGGCTGGGGAGGCTGGATGGTGGCCTCACAAAAACACCTCTGTATGTCCCCAGGAGACCTGGTACTGGGATTCAGGAAATGTAACAGAGGTGGTGATGAGTGGAGTGCGCTGCACAGGGGCTGAGCTGTCCCTGGGCCAGTGTGCTCATCATGGCACCCATGTCACCTGCAAGAGGACAGGAAGCCGTTTTACTGCTGGAGTCATTTGTTCTGAAAGTGAGTCAAGTGTAGGGTGATGCAAGCCAGGGAGGGGAGGCTCTGGGTCACCTCTTTGCAGGAAGAGCTGCAATCTGGAGGGGTACACCTTCCCTGTGGAAAGCCAGTCTCACCCCAGTTTTCTGGGGGAGGGGGATGGAAGCACTCCCACCTGTCCCTGCCCCTCACCAGTGACGTCTAACTCTCCTCCCTTCCTCGGTGCAGCCGCGTCAGATCTGCTGTTGCACTCAGCACTGGTGCAGGAGACCGCTTACATCGAGGACCGGCCTCTGCATATGCTGTATTGTGCTGCTGAAGAGAACTGCCTGGCCAGCTCGGCCCGCTCAGCCAACTGGCCTTACGGCCACCGGCGTCTGCTCAGATTCTCCTCCCAGATCCACAACCTGGGACGTGCTGACTTCAGGCCCAAGGCTGGGCGCCACTCCTGGGTGTGGCATGAATGTCATGGGTGAGAGGGTCAAGTAGTAGAAGGGCAAGACCACTGGGGAAGAGGTGAGCCTGCTGGGGGCACGGAAAGAAACAGGGATCCCCTTGTCCCCACAGGCATTATCACAGTATGGACATCTTCACTCACTACGATATCCTGACCCCCAACGGCACCAAGGTGGCTGAGGGCCACAAAGCTAGTTTCTGTCTAGAAGACACCGAATGTCAGGAGGGTGAGTTGAGGCCTAGAATAGATGGCACTGTCCTCATCTCCACAGCCTTGCCTCGCATGACATATGCTCATCTCCTCAGATGTCTCCAAGAGGTATGAGTGTGCCAACTTTGGAGAGCAGGGCATCACTGTGGGTTGCTGGGATCTCTACCGGCATGACATCGACTGTCAATGGATTGACATCACAGATGTGAAACCAGGAAACTACATTCTGCAGGTGCCGGGACTCTGAGATTTCCAGTTGTTGAGTAGGAAGAGTGTTTATTAAAGACACCTTTGGATTTGAGGAATGCAGCTCATTTGTTGGCTTTCTCCTACTCACAGGTAGTCATCAACCCCAATTTTGAAGTAGCAGAGAGTGACTTCACCAACAACGCCATGAAATGTAACTGCAAATATGATGGACATCGCATCTGGGTGCACAACTGTCACATTGGTATTTGGTGGGAAGAGAAGCCAGAAGGCCTGGGGGTGGGAGGGAAAGGCCTTCATTCGCATCTCCCTAGGTTGTTTCTGAGTCTCCCCACCCACTTCTGGATCTCCCAGTCTCTCCACTTCCACCCACCCTTCCCCATAATGGGTCTGTTTTCCTACCCAAACCACCTGTTCAACTTGCAGGGGATGCCTTCAGTGAAGAGGCCAACAGGAGGTTTGAACGCTACCCTGGCCAGACCAGTAACCAGATCATCTAAGGTGCCACCACCTTCCTCTGCAGACCACCACTGGCCCCTAACGGCAGGGGTCTGAGGCTGCCATTACCTCAGGAGCTTACCAAGGAATCTTTGATGTCGGCAGGCCCACAGCACTCGTCCGTTGTGCACTGCGGATATGGAACCATCAAGCAGAAATCACTGCCCTCTTTCTTAGGCTAGCTGTCCTGATCTGTGGCCAGGCACAGGGCATTCTGCTCCCAGGCCCAGCACAAAGCCAAGCACGCCAGAGAGAGGCGCACCTGACTGACTACCCAGGACACCAGACAACAGCGGCTCGTTTTCTTGAATAGGGAGGTCAGAACGGTTTAACTCCAGCATCTCCCCTCAGTTCTGGAAGACAAAGCTTTACCTCTAGCCTTTTTGTGGGGGGAAAGAGCAGTGTTCCACCCTTACCCTCATTTTTCAGTATGACATGTTGTTAGGTATAATTTTATTTTATATAAAAAGTGTTTTTGTGATTCTTCAGAGCCCAGGAATTGGTGCTGGTAGTTGGAGGGACCTGCCCCCAACTGGTTCAGTCAATCCTCTGTCCAGGTGCCCTCAGAGCCCAAGCCATGAAACCAAGGTTGCAGTCCGAACAGGAGCCTCCTCCTCTTGCTGGTTCATTCATTCCGTGACTTCAGGGGTCACATATAAGGTCAGAGTTTCCTGTCCTCGCCGGATCCGCACTGCCAGTTGGGATTGGGTTCGAACAGCTTCATAAATATCTTCAGCATTTTGTACCAGCTGCTCCCCAATGGCCAAGATCACATCACCAGGTCGTAGACCAGCCCTATGGCAAAAGATAGAGAGATAAAGGAGGGACTAGATGGCCCAGTTCAAGGGCATATACACCCCACCCATCTCCACCTCCTAATGCAGCCTCTCCCTCACCGGTGAGCAGGGGAGTCCAGGATGACTTTATGGATGAGCACACCATGCTGAACATCAGGAAAGCTTGGTTCTCGAAGCTGTAGTTCAGCAAGGATGCTGAAAGGACACAGATCACTCTGTTAATCACAGGGCACTCTCCCCATTTGGGGTTTGCCTCAAATCCTTCATCAGCATGCTGACAAGTGGGTGAACAGGGCATGCACTAGATCCTCTTGATACAAAAACAATTCACTTTCTGCCTTCTAGCAGTTAGGACGTGGAATTCCAAGTGACACACAGGGTTAAATCAATAGCACTAATGTCATTCTAGAATCCTAAAAGAAGCTATAACTTTAGGAAGTGCTATAACTTTAGCTTAACTTAGAAGGATCAATGTGATATTTAACTATATAAAACAAGAACAACATAAAAACACGGGATTAGGAAATCAAGTTGGCAGGAACAGAAAATACTCATAGGGAAGCCACGTCTAGAAGGTTGGGTATTGTAAATCTAAGCAATAACAGGATGGGAGGTATGCAAAATAGAGTGAGGTGAGAAAAATCAAGATAATGAGAGACAACAGCTCTTCTGATAGCTCCAAGAATGAGGCAACTCATCTTAGATAAAAACAGAACTAAGAACGAAGCTCAACAGAACTGCCAGGTACCCACCACGGGTTACACTGATGGCCCTACGTGTCACTACCCCTAAAGCTCATACCTGGGAGTCAAGGTCAGCATCATCACCCCAATGTAGCGGCGCTGGGACCCACTGATTCCAAACCAGGAGTCTGTGTTAGAAGGACAAATGAGCCCCACCCAGGTATATCCTTACTTCCCCTCCTCCTCCCAATAGACCCCTCTCCAGCAAACCCTCCCCACCCCTGCCACTTAAAGAAACCCCTTTCCCTGCAAGCCAGGCTTACTCTTCTTTTCTCCACGATGCAGAAACTCTCGAAGGCGATCAGAAGGGATGGCAAAGGAGATTCCAGATGTGACCTTCATGGTATTCACCCCAATCACCTCCCCATCCTGTTGGGACACAGCCCACTATTCTCTAGCCCAAACAAATAATAGGAGATGGGGGTACCTGAGCAAGAGTGGCAGGGAGTTTTAGGGAGATCTAGTTGGATTCTGGGAGACAGCCAACAAGAAACTGCTCAGAAACTTGACCAAACATCGGTGAATTAGGGAAAACCCACCCCTTCCCATACTGACCTGGGATAGGGATTCTTGGAAAGGATGTCACACTCACCAGGTTGACCAGGGGACCTCCAGAGTTTCCAAACTGCAGGACAAGGAGAAAATATGGGAGAGATCCAGGGACTCTATGCCTCGGGGCACAATCAGGATGTAGACACTTTCTCCAAATCCTCTCCTTTCCCAGCCCGTGAAGGAGTGGCCACATTTTTTGCGACCCAATCCCGGTATATAGGCTCATCCACCATCTATCACCATTGGTGCCTGTACCACACACCCCCTACCCCCTACCCCAACCTAGTCTCTCATTTCTCTCATATCAGGACGCACATCAATAGCTGCATCAGTCTGGATATACTCCACATTGGTTTGGGGAAGGCCCAGATCTTTGGCTGGACGCTGAGCAGAGCTGACAATGCCGGAGGTGATTGTGTTCTGCAGTGCAAAGGGACTTCCCATAGCAACAACAAACTCCCCTTGCCGAACATCAGCTGAGCGTCCCAGGGGCAGCGTAGGGAGAGGCTCCTAAGGGAGAATGGGTACAAGAGACCTGTCATCTGGAGATGTGAACAAATTCACAGCCCCAAGCAGATATGGCCTGCCCCGACCCCCACCTTGGTCTGAATCCTCAGCGTGGCGATGTCTGCCACAGGATCCACAGCTGTGACCACGGCCTCATACGTGTCGCCGCTAGGCAGCCTTACACGGACTCGGCGCCGATCAGCCACCACATGGGCATTGGTAACGATGAGTCCATCGGCAGCCACCACGAATCCTGAGCCATTCGAGATAGGGACTTCACGGCCCGAAAAAGGGTGCCTGGAAAAAGGGGGGGGGGGGCGGGGCGAGGGGGAGTACGGATGTGAGGAGGCTCGGACCCATCCTTCTTGCCCGCCCTCTAGCCCGCGGCTTCGGTGCCTTAGTGTTTACCCCCACCGTTACCTGCCCAAGATCTCGATATAAACCACGGCAGGGGCAGTCTTCTCCACCACGTCCGCGATGAAGTTGTACTGGCTCCGGGGAGAGGTGGGCGGCGAGCCAAGGACCGAGGCGAGCACAGCCGGGGGACCCCGCCCCCCGCCCCAAAACAACAACAGTACTGCCCCTCCAGCGCCCAGCGCCACCGCTAGCCACACGCGCAGACGGGTTCCAGGAGTCCCTGAGTCTTCCGGGGTCCGGGGATCTGGGGTCCCAGCGATCAGCCGTGCTCGGAGATCCGAAGTCCGGGACCTCAGGCATGTCCGTGGTTCGGGGACCCCCACAGACAACCGGGCCCTGAAACTGGGGGTCCCATAAGTCACTCGGGTCCGAGGGTCAGGAGTTCCTGACGTCAGCAGGGCCCGGAGGTCAGGGGTCAACAGGGGTCCCTTTCCCCAGCGACCCCCCCACAAAGCCCGCCATCCCCGGAGGCTCCAGCCAGCACCCCGCCCCGCCCTCAGTGCAGCCATCAGCTCCGCCTCGGCGGCTTCCTCGCCCGCCCAGCGCAGAGGCGGCGCCCTAGACGCGACCGGGAGGACGGCTGGACGCTGAGAACGCCGGTACCTGAAGTCTCCAGAAGTGCACGCTGGGACCCAGGATTCCAGGAGGCCAACTCCGCCCCCGCCCCTCGAATGCCGGGAATTGTGGTCCCCGCGGGACGCGAGTTATGAGGTGGCCTACGGGTCCGCGAGGCATGATGGGACCGCTAGCCCTTCCGGGGCGCCTCAGAATTTCAGGTCCCGGCACCCTGGGCGGATGCCCGCAGACTCCGCCTTCCCAAGAGCCCCTGCGGCGGGGCGCAAAGATGGCGGCATCGGCCAGACAACCCTAAAGCAGCGGCAATGGAACCTCCCTCGTCTCCGGGGCCGGAGCGGCTCTTTGATTCGCACCGGTAAGAACCCCGGTGGGAAGAGACCGACTTCCGTGTCCACTTGGCCTTCGGCGCCCGATCACCCCGCCTCTCGCCCCCAGGCTCCCGGGTGATGGCTTCCTGCTCCTCGCGCTACTACTCTACGCTCCAGTCGGGTTCTGCCTCCTGGTCCTGCGCCTGTTTCTTGGGATCCACGTCTTCCTGGTTAGCTGCGCGCTACCAGACAGTGTCTTTCGCAGGTTCCGACCCGGGCGCTCGGGGAGGGTCGGGGCTGGGCCTGGCCCGAGGCCAGGTAGTCACCACTGCCTGCGTTCGCAGGTTCGTGGTGCGGATCATGTGTGCAGTGCTGGGGCTCGTGGCCCGGCAGGAGGACTCTGGACTCCGGGATCACCGTGTCAGGGTCCTCATTTCCAACCACGTGACACCTTTCGACCACAACATAGTCAACTTGCTCACCAGCTGTAGCACCGTGAGTTAGGGAGGAAGCCGAGAGTGCCACGGAGTGGCTCCCTGGGGCCCAGCTCAAGGCGCCCCTCTCCGTGTTCGGCTTTCCCTTGGGGACCACAAGATACTGACCCTTACCCCGACCTCGCTTTTCTACCCATATGTCAATTTTTCTCACTTCACAGCATTCTTTTCTTCTTGCTTTCTCTCCTTCCGATTCCCAGCCTCTACTCAATAGTCCCCCAAGCTTTGTGTGCTGGTCTCGGGGCTTTATGGAGATGGATGGTCAGGGCGAGTTGGTGGAGTCACTCAAGAGATTCTGTGCTTCAACAAGGCTTCCCCCTACCCCTCTGCTGCTATTCCCCGAGGAAGAGGCCACCAATGGCCGGGAGGGGCTCCTGCGCTTCAGGTGGGTGAACACAGGTATCTGTCTCCAACTGTAGGTGATCAGGCTTGGGGGCCCTTGGGTTTTCACAGCCTTCTTCAGCCCTGCCCCCTACTTTCCTAGTTTATTTACTTTTTGCCCACTTTTAGTTCTTTCCCTTGAATCCGTTAATTTCCCACGTTTCTATTTGTACAGTCTGACAGTATCTGTTTTAAGTCAGGTATGAGCTGCTGACTAGATTGGCTAGAATCCCATCTTACTTTCTTCACTCTTCTAGTTCCTGGCCATTTTCTATCCAGGATGTGGTACAGCCTCTTACCCTGCGAGTCCAGAGACCTCTTGTCTCCGTGGTGAGTGTGTCCCACAGGGAATCTCTGGGTTTGGAGGGGAAGTTTCCTACTCCTGGCCCTGGTTTAGACCTCACTCATGCCCTCCCCTCAGACGGTGTCAGATGCATCCTGGGTCTCAGAACTGCTGTGGTCACTTTTCGTCCCTTTCACGGTGTATCAAGTAAGGTATTAACTGTCCTCACTTTTTGGTGGCTGGGAGAAACTCATCTCAAGGTCAAGGAAGTAGCTGTCTCTGCCCTGTCCTTTTGCAGATCTTTTAATGTCAAGGTCCTACCACAGAGGCAATATAAAGTATTTATTACCTCCCTACTGTCACCACCACTGTTTCAAGAAAAGACGCATCAGAGTGGAGAGTGGGTGACCCCAACGTGGACCTGGATTATTTTTTGCAGGTGGCTCCGTCCTGTTCATCGACAGCTGGGGGAGGGGAGTGAAGAGTTTGCCCTCCGTGTACAACAGGTGGTAGGGGACATGGGCAGGGTGGAAGTGGGTTCTTTCTTTAGGGGGAAGGAGAGGAACACTTGAGAAACTTCCAATCCTCCAATTTTCCCTAGCTGGTGGCCAAAGAATTGGGCCAGACAGGGACACGACTCACTCCAGAAGACAAAGCAGAGCACATGAAGCGACAGAGACACCCCAGATTGCGCCTTCAGTCAGGTGTGTGGTCTCTGGACATAAAGCTTTTCAACTCTTTTGCAGCCTGTTCTGACTTCCTCCCTATGCCTGTACTAATCAGCCTCTCTCCTTGAGTTTTCCACTCACCATATTTTGGATTTCTTTTTTGCAGCCCAGTCTTCTTTCCCTCACTCCCCTGGCCCTTCTCCTGATGTGCATCTGGCAACTCTGGCTCAGAGAGTGAAGGAGGTTTTACCCCATGTTCCACTGGGCGTCATCCAGAGAGACCTAGGTATGAGAAAGAGTAGCTTTACCCAAGAAGACAGGCATAGAGAGGGAAAGTGGGTGGCGAAGGGAGAAGGTGAGCAGAGAAATAGACTGTGCTGTCCACTCCTCCCTTCTCCGCAGCCAGGACTGGCTGTGTAGACTTGACCATCACTAATCTGCTTGAGGGAGCCGTAGCTTTCATGCCTGAAGACATCACTGAGGGGACCCAATCCCTTGCCACAGCCTCCACTCCCAAGGTGAGACCCAGAAAATGAGCAGGTCCAGGACTTGAGGTGGGATGGGGCAGTCTGCATATTCCCTGTCCTGACGTCTGTTTTTGATCCTGAGACCCTAGCACAGTACCTCTCTTGCAAAGTAGGCATTCGATGCGTGTTTAATGATGATGACTTCGCAAGCCCTCTGACATTGTGATCACCTCAGTTCCCCAGCTCTGGCCCGGCAACCCCTCAGCCCACAGCCCTAACATTTGCCAAGTCCTCCTGGGCCCGGCAGGAGAGTCTACAGGAGCGAAAGCAGGCGCTGTATGAATACGCGAGAAGGTGAGACGCTTAGAGGACAACCAGTAGGAAAGGGCAGGTTGGAGAAAGGGAACAATATAGCAAAGCCCATACAATGTTTTCTTGTGTCCCACAGGCGATTCACAGAGAGGCAGGCCCAGGAGGCTGATTGAGTACAGGATGGCACCCAGAGCCGCAGGACGGAGACTGGGGGCAGCCCTCACCCGACTCAACAGGCCGGATGGGTGGGTGCTAAAGGGAGGAATGGGCTCCCCCCAGTGTCACATTAAATTCAGGGTTTTCACTCAAGGTCTCTGTTGCCTCTTTGGGTCTCAAAAACCTTGTAGCAGGTTCCTTTTCCCTTGGTTGTGGGATCAGGAATGAGGGCCTCCTTGTGGGTTTGTGGAAGGTTGGTCAGAATGGAACTGTCTGTACTCACCTCATGTCAAGAGATGAGTGATATTAAGGAAGTATAACTAAGCTGAATGCCCAGCAGCAACTGGACCCAGCCTCAGAATTCAGCCCAGGTGGATGAGGAAACAGCTGTAGAACTGCAAGTCCCAGGATACCTTTCACTAATGAGCACAGTACACAAAGTCTGTAGAATTCACACATGCTCAGTGTGGTGGCTGGAGCCTATTTTCCATAGGTTCCTAACTAGATTAAATAAGGTGGAGCACATGGCCCCACCCCAAAACAGTCTCTAGGATTGTGCCCCAGGGTGGATCCGGAATTGACCTTTGTACCTCACAGCAGGTCAGGGTTTGTGGTGACTTGCTGAGTGGGTCTGGAACTGGCTGCCATTCCATCGCGTCTCAGAGCGGCAGGCAAAGGTTTGAATCCAGGATCCCTGTGGCCCTGCTCCCCAATTCCTGACCCCACTCCTCCTGTTCCTCACTCTTTCCCCAGGGGACCTTCCCACAGGTCACCAGGTCTTTCTTTCTTTCTTTCTTTTTGGCTATGTCAGATCTTAGCTGTGGTGCACCGGCTTTGTTGCCCTGCCATATGCAGGATCTTACGTCCCCAGCTAAGGATCGAACCCACATCCCCTGCATTGGAAGCTGGGTTCTTAACAACTGGACTGCCAGGGAAGTCCCAAAGTCCACTTTTGATAGTCCCTTACTTGGAGACTCAACTCTTCCCTGTTTCCTGGCAGACGAGAAGTACTGGGAAGGATGAACCCCAGTGCATTATCACCTGAGGGTGCAGGTTAGGGATCAGGGCTGAGGTGGGAAGATGGTGTCGGTCACCAAATACGAGGCCTTGATGACTGCCCTGCCTTCTGTAGGTCCTGCTAGACAGTCACCATGGCCTCTCAGCTTCTCGGGTTGGAAGAAGAGTCTGGCCCAAACCCTGAGGAGTCTGAACTGGCTGTGAACCCCTTTGACGGGCTCCCCTTCTCTTCCCGCTACTACAAACTACTTGAGCAGCGCCGATCCTTGCCTGTCTGGGCTGCTCGCTTTATCTTCTTGGAGCACTTGGAGAGTAGCCCCAGTGGAGTGGTACTGGTGTCTGGAGAGCCTGGTTGTGGCAAGAGCACCCAGGTGGGAGTGGGGGGGGGCTGGGGAACTGGCTCCTCCTGGGACAAGGTGGGGAGTGGGGTGGGGGTTGCTGTGTGAAATAATAGGGGAGGTGGTCAGAAGGAGACAGGCAGTGAAGCACCAGAGGACTCCTCAAATAAGGAGAGATGAAACTGACCACAGTTCCTCCGGCACTTTTGATGGGTTCTGTGTCCTGCTGACGGGTTGTCCTTCCCTACGCTTACCCCAGATCCCACAGTGGTGTGCGGAGTTTGTGCTGGCCAGAGGTTTCCAGAAGGGCTGGGTAACTGTGACTCAGCCTTACCCTCTAGCAGCCCTGAGCTTGGCTCTGCGAGTTGCTGATGAAATGGACCTGACCCTGGGTCATGAGGTTGGATACAGCATCCCCCAAGAAGACTGCACTGGGCCTGACACTCTGCTAAGGTGTGGCCCCTTGCAGGCCCAACTCCAATCTCCTTCCCCTCACTCCGTAGAAACAAACCCAGCCTCTGACATCTCACCGTACCCTCCCTCAGAATAGCTCACCGTGTAAATCATGCATGATGCAACTTCTGAATGTAGCCATTTAACCCTAGCCAGCAACCTCAGACATTCAACCTCACCCTCCTCATGAAAGTCTCACTTTCCTAACTGGAGTACAGCTTATGAACAGTGTCATCAATAGGTCACAGAAACTCAGTCACAGGATCTTTTCCTGATCTTTACTGTCAGAGCCTAGGCCCCCTGGGGGGAAGCTCCTCTGGACTTCTGGGGCTGGTTGGTGTCCACACTGACTCCTCTGCCCACTGCCAATGCCAACAGGTTCTGCTGGGACAGGCTGCTTCTGCAGGAGGTGGCCTCAACCCGGGGCACTGGAGCCCGGGGTGTGCTGGTCCTGGATGAGGCTCAGGAGCGGTCAGTGGCCTCAGATTTGCTCCAAGGACTCCTGCGAGATGCCAGGCTGGGAAGCCTTCCAGGGGACCTCAGAGTGGTTGTAGTTACTGACCCAAGCCTTGAACCTAAGCTCCAAGATTTCTGGGGCGGTCCTCCTACTGTGTGTGTCCCCAGAAAGACTGGCAGCTGCCCCACTCCAGTCTACAGGGACTCTCTCCCTGCTGACCGAGTAGACGCTGCCTGCCAAGCTGTGCTTGAATGGTGTCGGAAGGAGGCTCCAGGAGATGTGCTAGTGTACCTGCCCAGTGAGGAGGTAAAAAAATGGGATGCGAAAGGAGGTACTCGTGGCGAATGTTTGCCCCTTCCTGTCCCAGGGGAGAATGGGAGCAATGCTGATTAGGAACATTGGAGCTCTAGTACTTATTCTCTGTTGGGGTCTTAAGGAAAAATTCCAGGGTTTTGGTATAAAAACTTTTTGATTCCATACAATGTAGAGATTTGCAGTTCAGTGAGTTCCTGAAATTGAAACACCCCAACTTTATATATAGAGTATGTGCACTTTGTCAGAGTGAAGAACCATAGCTTTCATCAATTTTTCAAAGGGGTCTCTGGCCCACAAAGGTAAGAATTACCCTAACACCCCACCTCTCTCTTCAGGAAATTTCCCTGTGCTGTGAGTCCTTGTCCAGGAAGGTAAGGTCCTTGGAAAACCAAGGGCCCCCACCACGGGTGCTGCCCCTTCACCCAGGCTGTGGACAAGCTGTTCAGGCTGTGTACGAGGACACAGAATCAGGTGCCCGGAAAGTTGTGGTCACTCACTGGCTGGCCGACTTCTCCTTTTCCCTCTCTTCCATCCGACATGTCATTGACTCAGGACTGGAGCTTCGAAGTGTGAGTGAAAGAGAAGTGAGGGGGACACAGGGGCTAAAGATAGAAATAGCCCACTCTCATCTGTCTTGGCCTTGGTTGGGGGTGGTGACAGGTTTACAGTCCTCAGATCCGAGCAGAATCTCAAGTGTTGAGACCAGTCAGCAAGTGTCAGGCAGAGGCAAGACGGCTGCGGGCAGCAGGGATCCCACCAGGTAAGAGCTTTCACCCTCAATAGGATCAAACACGAGAAAAGTCACCAACCACCGGCCCCGAGAAATCTACAGTGGTCTTCTCTCCCAGATCTTTCTCCCCTCAGGATCCTGCCTCTGCCTGTATCCTAAGTCCTTCCTAGAACTAGAGGCTCCCTACCTGCCCCAGCCCAGAGTGTGGGCAGAGAATTTGAGCTCCCTGATGTTACTACTAAAGAGGAGACAGATTGCAGAGCCAGGGAAGTGTCACTTCCTGGACCGGCCCGGTGAGCACCCTTCCTGCCCACGTCCTGCTGCTCTCCAGGTTCTGAGATCCCCTGTCCTGTAAGCCTTGTTCCCTCTCCAGCTCCAGAAGCACTGATGCAGGCCCTGGAAGACTTAGACTACCTGGCCGCCCTGGATGATGATGGGGACCTGTCAGACCTGGGAGTTATCCTGTCAGAATTTCCCCTGGCCCCTGAGCTGGCCAAAGCCCTGCTGGCCTCGTGCGAGTTTGACTGTGTGGATGAGATGCTCACCCTGGCCGCCATGCTCACTGGTATGAATCACTTGCCTCTCTGGCCCTTAGGACCGCTTCAGCCTTCCCTCTGGCGTTCTGGTGCTCCTTAAGCTGGCCCCTTCCCCTTTGCTCTAGTTCCCAGCCCTCACTGTGCCTAAAGAGTTAGGCTTCATCACTTTCCCCTCTCCTGTCTCTGTTGCTTCTTGTCCCCCAACAAGTGTCTCCTACCTGTTTTTACTAAAACTGTACCTGTCTTGTTCAACCCTGTAATCCCTTCATTATTCAGAATAATCTCCATCCTGCTCAATCTAGGTATTCCTCACCCACTGCATTCCAGTTCAGGCCCACCCCAGCAGAAGGGTGGCACTTCTGCTCACCAGTGGCCTCCTAGAGACCTAATCCAGTGAGCACTTCTGAGCCCTGTTCATGACTTTCTTTTGACACTTGAGAATGGCAACCACTCCGACTTTAACATTGCCCCCTCCCTAAGCCTCTGTGATCTGCTTCTTGTGGTTTTCACCCTACCTCTCTTGCCACTCCCTTAATCTCTTACTTGAGCTCTTCCTCCTCTGCTTGTTCAAAGTAAGTTGAACCTCAGGGTTCCACCCTTGCCCCTTTTGTCTTCTCATTCCCTGAACTCTCTGAGCAAGTTCATTCACATTCATGGTCTGAAATGCTACAATATCATTCTTCTGAATCTTGGATTTATATATCTAACTCCTGATGGCCATTCCTGTCAGAATGGTCCACAAAACTTCAACCCAGAACTGAACTCGAGCACCTCTGTTGTTGCTGAGCTGAGCCCTTTTTAAATCTGCTCCCTCACCACCATCACCAAAAATCATACCACCACCTCAGTGGCTCTACTATCATTCTAGACTAACCTTTCTCCAGGTTTGTTTTTTTAATTTTTATCTCCTAATTTTAAAAAAATTTTACCTGTTCTTCACCTGTTCTTCTCCATACTTAAGGACTTCCCTGGTGGCTTAGAGGGTAAAGCATCTGCCTGCAACTCAGGAGACCCAGCTTTGATCCCTGGGTCAGGAAGATCTCCCGGAGAAGGAAATGGCTACCCACTCCAGTACTCTTGCCTGGAAAATCCCATGGATGGAGGAGCCTGGTGGGCTACAGTCCATGGGGTCGCAAAGAGTCGTACACGACTGAGCGACTTCAGCTTCACCTTCACTCCATACTCAGAGTTAATGCCAATGTAGCTTCTCATCGCTGCTCAGCTGGATTCCTTGAGTAGCCTCCTAACTAGTCATGTGAACTTCTTCCAAACATGTGGATTCTCTTAAAAACTCTTCATCAGTTACTCTCTACCTTCCAAACAGAATGTAAACTCATTTGCACAGCCTTGCCCATACGTCCCTCCAGCTTTATCTCCAGCCACCCTGCCACACATACTGTTCCCTTATCCATAATCGTAGGTGCTCGAAGTTCTCCAAACATGCTATTCCCACGCCTAGAATACTCCCTCTGCCCTTCTCCACTCAGCTAATTCTCAAACTTCAAATATTGGCCCACACACCTATCTTACGTGTTGGTCTCTCCCACTAGACTCTAAGCTCCTTGTGGGCAGAAACTGTTTTTCATTTATTTATCTTCAGTGTCCAATAAAGTGCACAGTATCTACAAGTCTTTTGAGTAAAGTTCCCAGAGTGACGTTGCTGCCTTTTTCAGTGTACTGTTGTCTGTTCTCATGCCCCCAAATGAACTTCCTGTCTTCTGCCTCCAGCTGCCCCGGGGTTTACTCGTCCTCCACTCTGTGCAGAAGAAGCTGCCCTGCGTCGAGCGCTAGAACACGTGGATGGTGATCACAGCTCTCTGATCCAAGTGTATGAAGCCTTTATACAGAGTGAGTGCTCCACTCTGCATCCTCTTACAGAACCCAGATTTTCCAAAGAGAGGAAGTAGTATGCAGCCAGCTGACAGATCTCTAGTCCCAGGAAAAGGAAGCCCTTTGACTGACAGTTGGGTTCTTTTAGTCTTAAAGTCTCAAGGACTTTAGCTATAACTGGTCCCTTTCTGTTCCCAGGTGGAGCAGACAAGGCTTGGTGCCAGGCTCGGGGTCTAAACTGGGCAGCATTGTGCCAAGCCCGTAAACTTCGGGGAGAACTCCTAGAACTCATGCAACGGATTGAACTTCCCTTGTCTCAACCAGCCTTTGGATCTGAGCGGAATCGCAGAGACCTTCAGAAAGCACTGGTGTCAGGATACTTCCTTAAGGTTAGGGGAAAGAGTTGGGGCAAGGATCATAAAAGGAACAGAAAGTAGAGGGAGCAAAGGTTAATGTATGCCACCTCTGAAATTGGGACCCACGTGGCCATTCAAAGAACTCTTTAGAACCAGGAGAAACTTTTCCTTTGATGTTTTGGGGTACAAGGGGCTATGGAAATGCCATACATTATGGTAATATGGTAGGACTATAACACCTAGAGGTATGCCTTACTTTTAATACTCTCACTACCCTTGCTAATAATTCTTTCTCAACCCCCCTTTCTTCTACTGACTGACACTTCACTCTCACTTATTCCTTCAATATCTTTGTCTTTCAATGAGGTGGCCCGAGACACAGATGGAACTGGAAATTACCTGCTTCTAACCCATAAGCATGTGGCCCAGCTTTCCCCAAACTGCTGCTACAGAAGCCGCAGGGCTCCTGCCAGACCCCCACTGTGGGTGCTTTACCACAGTTTCTCCATTTCCAAAGACAATTGTCTTTCCATTGTTTCTGAAATTCAGCCACAGATGTGAGTTCCCTGACACCCCTCCTGCACTGTCCATTCCTCTTCCTGGGGCCAAAGTTACAGCTGGAGACTTAGAGAAGCTAAGTGGGGGTGGGGGGTAGGATGGCAGGGGTGGGAATGGAGGGGAGTGAGAGGGTCTTTGTGGTTTGTAGTAACATGATTTGAGGAGACAGGGTTTGTGGAAGGGGTAGTAAGAAGTTCAACAATATGCATTATGAAAGAGGATATGGAAATCATCTAATTATAAATGTCTCTATCAGGCTCGTGGAATTGGCTCCTCCATACTTTCTGAGTAACTTACCCCCTAGTGAAAGCAGAGACTTCCTGAACCAGCTGAGGGAAGAAAGGACAGATTCTTCAATCAGGAGTGAATCTTCCTCCACCCAAGAACTTGAGAATGCCTGTGCCCTGCAGTGACCCGCCTATGGGGTGAAGTTGAATTCATCTCATCACATGAGATCTTCCCTCAGGCTAGCACGCCATCCAGATTTAGAAGCCCAAGGGTCAAATGTAAATACTGGAACCTGAGTCCCAAGAAATGGAGCTGGGAGTGGAGCAAATTGGTTAAGCCCCAGGCTATACAGGGTAGGACTGATTCCTTAGCTTTCTTCTATTTATTGAAGAGGAACTGACATGCCCTCTATACCCCCAACTTATGCCAAACCCATCCTTGTGCTCCCTTTTGGTCTATAAAAGTTCTGTTTATATGATACCAAATTTGAGTTTGGTTCTGCAGTAGCATTTACAATATCTATGAGTTAAAGATAACACAATATAAAAGAATCAAGGTGAATTTCAACAGTGATATCCTCCTGCCTGGCTCCCACCTCTGGTCGAGCCTTTGTGCTCTGACTGACCTCGCTGTCACTAACATGGAAACAGGTAGTTTGACTACAGTTGGCCTCTGACCCTGCCTAAAGCTTACCTCACTCTATCAACTGCTCTTGCCTGCAGGGGAGGAAGAATGGGGGTGCTATAAGAATAAGAAACAATTGACCCTTTTGTTCTCATACAACTTAAATCTTGCTCCTTCTTAAACCTCAAGGCTATTGGAGCTGTACCCAAATCCTTAACTTTCCAGCAACAAGCTTCCCAGCAGCCCCTGGCCCACGCATAAGTTCTAACAACTTCAGGAACATCATGCTTTTACCAGCTGGGTACTTCTTTCTCTTTTCTTTCCTTAGACTATTAACTTTGATATCCTCAATCATCTTACACTTTATAAATGTGTTTACAGAAATTGATAGAAACATTTAATCCTTAGAACTCTGCTTTTCTAGAGTTCCCTCCCTTGGTGATGCTGTCTGCTTTCATCATTCCATGTATTTCCTCCTCTATGTGGATGTCAACTGACCTCCCCCAAAAGGCATTTTTCCAGAATGTATTCTCTCCGTGTGCTTGCTCAATCGCTCAATCTTGTCTGACTCTCTGTGACCCCATAAACTGTAGCCTACCAGATGCCTCTGTCCGTGGAATTATCCAGGCAAGAATACTGGAGTGGTTGCCATTTCCTACTCTAGGGGATCCTTCTCTCGAGGTTTAGCATTTAGTTTTGCCTGCAGAGTTAATCTTGGTCTTGTCTTCCCAATTTCCCTTTCATCATCCACAACACCATTGATTTCTTGCTCCTTTACATTTCCAACCTAGGAATTATCTTTGATTATTTTTAAGCCTATCACTTCCTATTATTTGCCAGATTCTGCTCACTGTAACTCCCCTGGGCCCATTAACTTTGTCCATTGCTTCCCTCTCTGTCCCTGAGGGACACCAGAGCCTGATTAGTGTTCTTAGATTTTCTCTTTCATCAAGTGTGTCTCGCCCACCACTCACTTGGGAGGCGCACGCAAGTGGGAGGACGTAGTCAGCAGGTTAAACACAAGACGATATGGGGCTCAAAGTCCTTAGCGATTATTTTACAGTTGAAGAATGACATGCCCAGCATGGATAACCCTCTGGTTCCCGTCACAGTCAGACTCGCCCTCTAGCACCTCCTCCATTACTCCCCTGTCATTGGCGTCTTCCTTCCTTCCTTCTTTCCTTCACACATTTGGTACAGACCCGGCAGGCTGCAGCTGCCGAATCCCAGCGGGCCCTGTGAACAGCTTGGAACCCTGGTTCCACCCCAACCGCGGAAGAATCCGGAGTCCCTCAAGAGGGCAGCCATAGGCCAGCCTGCTCTCCTCCGCGCACCTCATTGGCTATCAAACTGCAGGTCCCGCCCCCTCAGCCCCTCGGTTCCAGCCACCGTGCGACAAGAGTGTGTGGGAAATGGCGGGAAAGATCGCATTTAAGCGCGCGGGGCAGTTGCGCAACGTTGGCCTGCGAACCGGCGGTGGCCGAGGAGCCCTCGGCGATAGCCTCAAAGCCAACTCCTCCTCACACGCTCCACTGCTACAGAACCACGGCGTGGGCGGCCATGCGCTCCTAGGCCCCAGCTCCGGGGCTCCACGAGGCGCCTCGGTCCGGAAAAGAGCGCTCGCTCGCTCGGTCGGGCAGGCGTCGCTCACACCACTGAAGCAAGCCCGGACACGGA
Organism: Bos javanicus; assembly: GCF_032452875.1. Taxonomy (NCBI): domain Eukaryota; kingdom Metazoa; phylum Chordata; class Mammalia; order Artiodactyla; family Bovidae; genus Bos; species Bos javanicus. The sequence goes on from NC_083878.1 coordinate 10,277,158, forward strand.
AGCCACCTTGTTGTCCTCGGCCCAGGGCTGCAGATTCTGCAGCGCGAAGAGCGACGAGTTGTGCAGACAGAGCGGGTCCGGGGGCAGCGGCGGCCGCAGCGGCCGAGGCAGCGCGTCCTGCTGCAGGTGCAGAAGCAGTCGGCCCGCGCGGTGCCGCTCCGCCTCGCGCTCCTCGGCCGTCTGGCGCCTGGGCGGGCGGAGACGCGGGGTCAGCGAGGCCAGCCCCAGCCCGCCCCGCGCCTCACCGCCACTTGGCCCAGCCCGGTCTTTCACCCGCCCCGCGCCTCACCGCCACTTGGTGCGCCGGTTCTGGAACCACGTCTTGACCTGCGCGTCGGTCATGCGCAGGGCCTTGGCCAGCGCCGCCCTCTCGGCAGAGGCCAGGTACTTCTGGCGCAGGAAGCGCCGCTCCAGCTCCAGCACCTGCGAGCGGGAGAAGGATGTGCGCGGCTTCTTCCGCTTTGGGGGGGTCCGATTTTGGTAGGGGTGACCTATACGGCGCGTCCCGGAGAAGGGCGAGAGCGCCGCTACAGAGAGGAAGAAAGAGCAAGGCTAGGTTTACGGGGTGGCCCGAGGTGTCACAGAAGAGAGCGCGGCTGCTGAGGCCGCAGAGCTCCCGCGCCGGGTCCCTACAGTGCCCCAACCTCGACTCCGCACCAGTAGAGTCTTCTACACACACAAAAAGGGGGCCTCGGAAATGGCCCTCCCTCTTGGGTGAGGGAGAAACCTCCCCTGAAACTTCACCCTGCCCTCCCCGCCGTGCGGACAGTGAACTGCAGAGAGCGCGGGCATCGACGGCAGCTACCTCCCCAGCGCCTCTCAGCAGCGGGACCAAGAGATACAAGTTGAGGGAGGATCCCCTGGGATTAGGGGCGAAGGGTATGAAAGGGACCTTGAGTTGGAGCAGAAGGATCAAAGATGAGAAAACAGGGTCAGTGTGGGGCATGACACTGGAGGGGTCGGGCAACCTCACCCGTGAGCCGGTCCTTGGCATAGCGGCGGCCGCTGTCCATCCAAGGGAAGGTGAGTCCCGCTAGGCCCCCGGCGCCGCCCAAGCCCGAGGGTCCAGGAACTGCAGGTGCGCCTCCCGCGGGCGGCTGCACTGGCAAAGGACGATGCGCCGGGACGCGGATCACGCCGCCCGGGCCAACACCAGAGCTGCCTGGTACCGGGGCCAGCGAGGCCGCGGGGCCGTAGCTTGAGGCTCCGTGAAATCCACCCGAGAACGCCGCACTCTCTCCATGGCCTTGGCCCGTGCGACCTGGGCCTAGGCCGCTCCCGGGGGGTTCCGGGCAGCTCAGGATCTGATCGATGCCGAAACTGATTGGCTCGTGGTGCGGGAGGTTGTGCGAGGCCAGCACCCCCGGCTCCATGGGTCCGGGTCAAAGAGGACCTCAGGAGGTTTGGCGGTTAGGGAGGACCCCCCAAACAGCTGTGGGAGCCCAGCAGCAGAGCGTTTAGGGCGGCGGCTTCAGGGACCTGCCGGGCTGGCCGCAGAGAGGCGCCGGGACGCCCAGGACATCTTCATCCCTATGTACTGAGAGTAACCCAGCCCGTGCCGGCCTCTGCCGGGTGTCGGCGCAGGGACTCGCATCCCGGGGGAGCGCGACCGACTGGGGCCCCAGGAACGCCCGTCTTGACTCTGAAGCGCGGATGGACGCTGGACTGCCAGGGCCTCTGCCCGAGTCCGGGGTGGAGAGCGTTGGCCGACTTGGGCTGGGGCAGTGACTGACAGATCAGTCTTGGGTGGGCAGTGGGGGCTGGGGGTAGGGCAGGGGCGGGGCCGGGCCGTTAAAGGGGAAGAGACGCCTGTTTGCTCCAAGCGCGGGCAAGACTGGCCGGCGGGAGTGGTGAGGGTGTTGGAGGGGGGAAGGTGGCGAGTGTGTTATGAACTTGCACGGGAGGGGCCAGAGCTCCGGCCGCTGCGCGCTGAGTCAGCCGAGATGCGCAAGGCGACTCCATCCTCACTGGCCTCCGCCTCTGGGTTTCCTCTCCTCACCAACTTCCTTGCAGGTGCCGCCTCCCACAGCCCCCACTCTTCGCCTCCCGATGGGTCCAGCCTGACGACTCCCGGATTCGTTGTGGCCCCCGCCTAAATGCTCTCGAAGACCAAATTTCGTTGTGGCTTTCTGGCTGCGATGGGAAGCGGCTGGGGAACGGCGCCGGCGAGTTGGAGGCTGGGGAAGAGGACAGTTGGAGGTGTGGCGGGGTGTCCGGTGAGCTAGGGCGGGGAATCACTGGGCCAGTGATCCTGGTGCTACTCCCGGCCTCTCCCGTAGGGGCCCCAGCTTCTCTCCGGAGCGCCAGTAATGGGCGTCCAGTGTTTCTTAGAATTTCGATTTCCGTAGATCGGTGTAAAGCGGACCGGTGGTTGTACCCGAGCCAATTTAGGTCTGTGAGGACTTGGGGCTGGCGTTCTGCCCCCGACAGGGAACCAGCAACGCGGACTCTGCGCCCCGGCTCTTCGCCCAGGAAGTCTATTCTCACACACTCCTGCCCAGCCTCCAACGAAATCGCCACAGGCGACACTTGGAACCTTACTGAAGTCCTCGGAGGATCCCAACCGCCTCATTTCACAGAGCTGCTTCACCCCACCCAAGCCCAGGAAATTGGGCCTGGAGCGTGTCAGAGAAGGGCGGTGGGGAAAGCCCGAAGCCGCTCAGCGACCTTGTGACCTCTGGCCGCGGACCCAGGAGCTGGGAGCGTGTGAACTCTGCATCCTTCCCCGGGATGGGACCCCGGGCCTGCCGGGCCCCTGAGCCTTAGACCCGCCCCTGCCGCCACCCGGCCCGGTGCAGGCCGCCATAATCGGGTTAGCTGGGTCGGAATTACATTACCTTCCCCGGCCCGCCCCGGCCCCGGGGGTTGGGGGGGGAATCCTGGCGCCTCTGAGCCGGTGAGACTGGGCGCCTGGAGGCGGATGTTCTTACCATCCCTCGGAGGGTGGGCACCCGATGAGCAGCTTGACTTGTCTCAGACACATGGTGGCCAAAGGACCCTGCCCTGCTGTGGCAGTCCTTAGCCCCTCCACCGCAGCCCACTCAGGTGCTCTGATCCTGACTGCCAGTGACCCTTGTGAGCTGAAGTGCCTTCTAAGTCTAATAGCTGGGTCTCCCTGGGAGCACGGATCTTCCAGTTGATTCTCCAGGATCTTCTGGGGAAAACTCTGCCCCTCCTTTCTCCCTAGCAGATGGGCTGGCAGCCTGGAGCCTAGGGCAGGGTAAGAGGTCTTTTCTCTCAAGGGAACCAGGAGTGATATTTGGGCATCTGGGCAGGAAGATAAGGAAGAGGAAGAAGGGCTTTCTCCCCACACAAAACCTCAGTGTTCGCAGAAGCCTCAAGGTGAAGGCTGAGGCAGGGAACAATGGGGCAGGGAGGCAGTGGGCATTAATAACACGCAACATCCTCCCCAGACTTGTCTACCTTCATCACGCATTTATCCAGCTCTCCCCCACCCTGCCAACAATCTTCTGAAAGGGTTGAGGGTGGGGAGGTACTGCCCTTTGGTAACTGTTTTTGTCTTGGTGCAGAAGACAAATAATATCATCTTCCCTAAGCCTTCACAGAACTCCAAGCATCTTTTCTCAGCAGGTAAGGGCTTGGACTACTAGACAGCATGAAACCTCTGCTGTTCAGGCAAACCCTTCATAGATAGCATGGGTTGGATTCCCCTGGATGAGAACAAAGAGCCTGGGGAGACAGTAAATTAAATAACTCTGAAGAGGACTGGCTGGCAGGTTAGGAATTTGTCAGTCCCTTTTCCCACTCCCTTGGGGGCTTCTCTTGTGGCTCAGCTGGTAAAGAGTCTGTTTGCAATGCAGGAGACCTAGGTTAGATCCCTGGGTTGGAAAGATCCCCTGGGGAAGAGAAAGGTTACCCACTCCAGTATTTTGGCTTGGAGAATTCCATGCAAAGAGTTGGACATGACTGAGCATCTTTCACTTTCTTTTGCCACTCCAGAGGTGGGTCCCTAGGAGGAGAGAGTGGGCACTAGTGTGTCTCCAATCAAGCTGAATAAAATCCTTCTTGAATAAATCAATGCAAGTGAAAAACGTAGCATCGTGCAGACCTTTATACCTCCTTATT